>NC_141331.1:7240143-7642643 GCF_037954235.1 Aulostomus chinensis | reverse complement strand
GGAATTTTAATTGGTTGTGTAATGCAGTTGTTGTTGTATTTTCTTGTTTTTTCACCCAATTTTAGCGACAAAACTTGAGCCAAACATGTGAATCCAGCCGGTTGTGGACTTTCTAGTGTTGCTGAGTTCATCTTGGAGGCTTTGTACAGTAATTGCAGATGGGCAACCAACTATGTCTGCCATTAGCAACCTACTTTAAATACTGTTAACAAAAACAGTAACTAACACAGGATTGCACATAATTATCAAGATTCCATCAGTGGCAAACTCAGCACAAGATATTGATTGATAGGGAAATGAATTCTCTTCTCAAGCAGGAATATTCCTTTCTCTCTCTCTCTCTCTCTCACGCTCTCTCTCTCTCTCACTCCCTCTCTCTCTCATCATGCCTCTCACAGCGTCCTCAGAAGTGATCAGTCAGAGCTAGTCAGAACAGTGCCTGCAGCCTTTCCCTCACCCTCTACTGTTGACTGAGTGCTCTAAAGCCCAACGCAGTGCTTTTAATTTGATTTGATGCAATTGAAACCTTCAAGTCTAATCAAATTTAATGTTGTTGGGTTTTTTTTTTCTGCATTGTAATTGTACTGCAGGAAATGGTAATGATATTCGACAGAAAACGAAGGCGCTATTGTTAGTTTAATCTTGCTCTTGAATATGTTAAATATATTATGGAAATAATTGTTGTTACGGTTTGATTTCCCTCATGTGTTCACGTCCTGAAGGCATTGTGCATATTTATAATGCAAAAGACACAAAAGAGCTTGGGTATGAGGATAGTACAGTATGTATGTTAAAATGTATAAATATCAGTGCAAGGAAATTACATGAAATCATTTCTCATGTAATTAAATGAGAAGAAAAGAGCAGAAATAGATGAAGTGATGATGCAGAGGTCAACTGACTGACTAGACAGCAGAGCCTCGATGCCTTTGTGTGGTTAAAACAATGCGTTGACTTCTTCTTCATTTTCTGCCCCCCCCCCCAGGCCAGCCAACCTGTTGTTGGACCGGAGCAGCTCAGAGGTTCCCTCAGTGGGGACGATGGGTGACTGGATGGATGGAATGAGGACCTTACCCTGTAAGGAGGCCTTCTCTGGGGTCAGCTACAGCTCCTGTGACACCCTGGCCAAGACGTCCACAGAGTAAGACAAACACACTCACACACTCACACACACACACACACACTACAAGGATACTCTGCCTATTCATGTCAGCAGTGTTTACAGGGCCCCAGTCCTGTGGCAAAGCATTACTGGGAACTTGTAGAGGCCCTTGATGAAGAACACACACACTTTATCTCTTAAGAAGTTAAGGAAGCTATGGAACCGTTTCTAAAGGTGTCGTGGTAACCCATCGTGACAGGCGTTTAGCCACGCTCTCAATGCTGCAACAACAACCACAGAGGCAGAAGTTGAAAGAAGATCATGTTTTTGTACTGTATGTGTAAAAGCAAATACTTTTTGGCATAAAGTTATTGTAATAAAGCCTTGTAGTTTTCACATGAGATAAAACTTATCTTTCAGATACTGCAAACCAGTAACTCACCAAGGTGACTCTGGTTCTCTAAGCATCTTCATGAGGTTACAGTGATCGTTTCTGAAACAGTCTTGTGGTTGAAATGGGAAATGAGCACAAGCTTCTTCTTGCAACGGCTGTCAAAAATCACTCCCCTCAACCCCCCACCACCAAAAAAACCCAATATCTTGGCAACAGGAATTTGGTGCTAGGACAAAAAAAATGCAATTTCTTGCTGCAAATTCTGGTATTTATTGGACCATCGTCGTCGTTGCAGTCGACCTCCCGATACAAACCTTCATGCTGAATATTGACCTCCTTCAGCTTTTGCTCTGTTCATAATTGCTCTGGCCACTAGATGGCATCAGCAGGTCATTGTCAGTGATAACATTTCCGCTTGTTTCTCTGACTCTTCATTCAGACATGGATCTGTTTCTACTCTCTGACATTTCTCATGCTCCTTCAGCTACGAATATGCGTGATCAATAAAAAGTTAATCTGCAGTCATTGTCACAAAGTGCTTGAAGTGCAGCCTCTGTGGAAATCTACTGTACGCATCAATAAAGCACATCACATATACAGTGCACCAGTGTAATCTTGCGCTACAGAAATCATATTGGCCTACGCTTTCTTTTTTTCTTTTTTCTTTTTCAATGGCGAGTTGTTAAATTGGATCATCTCAATATTAATCCACTGAAGGATGAGGCCAAGGCACCCAAGCCGAGCTGCCTTGGCTGAGACTATGCAATCCTCGCTATAGATTATTCTATTGATTGGTACGGACTTAATCTAGTCTTTGAAATTCAGCACGAGGCTCGGCGGTGCTCTGACCTCTGTGGAACAGTAATCATACTTGTCTGCAGCGTGCTGACTCATCTGCTGGAGTACTTTAGGCGCGTTTTTAGGATGGGATGAATTGACGAGGAAACGCCACATCATTTGTTCTATTGTTGTCATCTGGGCAAGGTGCATGTGAAGCTCAAGTCGTATTTGACTTCACAAGTAATTCAGTTAACTTAAAGTGTTGGACAACTGAATGATACCTGTGGGGAGAAACCCTGAACAGTACCTTTTCTACGGACAAACACTGTGTTCAAAGACAACTCAGTAGACTACGGCAGCTTTCCTGTCTGTAGTACTTTCTATCGCTACAGGCTTTGCACTCCTTTGCCAATCAGGAAAGACCTTTTAAACCTTCCAAGGACAGACTGAATAAATGATTGTCATAACTTGGCCTAATCCCATTTATGTCATGTCCTGACACAGCAGATAAGCGGAGCTCGGGGTCGGCCTTGTCTCCCCTGTGATACAGAAACTGGTTCTCTCTCTCTCCTCGTGTAGAGCTTTCATTTACCAGAGGGCGTATTTTATTTACAGATAGATTAGAATAAACAAACAAGAAAGAAAGAACATTGCAATGATTAGAAATAAATGATTAGAAAAAAACAAAGTTCTCAGGTTAAAACAGTCTTAACAGCCGTCAGGGCCACTTGTCTTCCGCGTGATCAGAGACAGCAGCAAAACAAGCCAGGCACCAGGGGACACCATGACACTTAGTAGGACAAATAGTCTTTTAAAGATGATATTTCCGTATTGTAAAGAGTGATGGAGTGCTTAAACGGATAGTTTATCCCAAAATAATAACAATAAAACATCCTTCTGAGATATCGGCTGCAGAGATGTCAGCCTTTTCCATAGAACACATTTGAACTTTATGGTGTATTTCAATGCTTTATGAGTCAAAAACAAAACATCCACGTCTCTTCTCAGAAATCAGGTCCATGTCCCTTTTATTTTGGGATAAATTGTCCTTTTTTAAAATGGTGGGTTGTATTTGCGAGCTCAAACTGTTCTGAAGACAGAAAACCCTGAAGAAGTTTCCCGCTGGAGTGATGGACATTGCTGAGTCAAGACTGCAGGAGAAAACCATCGATTAGATCCGACTCAAATTTATTGTCATTAAACAGCACAAGTACTGAACAACGAGAGGAAGTTTGACATCCAACCAGAAAGCGCAGTAGCAATATACATCACTCCTTCGTCCCGCGTAACAGCTCAACTTGTAGTCAGACATGTTTTACTCCATAGATTGGTTTTTTTTTTGTGTTTGTTTGTGTGTGTGTGTGTGTGGGGGGGGGGGCATCATTATTGATTCATCCAGATATGCTGTAAACAGCAAGCGAGCTTATCTAATTACGATGAGAGGAACATATGCACATGGCTCATGTGGGTATTGTCATTTAATGAGAACACAACAAATATTTTTGATGTATAGAAAAGATGACAACATCAACTCCCAAGGCAAGAACATTAAGACACAAAGGAGACTAATTAGCCTGAAATGTGTTCGGATTGCAATGTTGACAACATGAGAACTTGTCTACTCTCTCAGCTGCTCACTTCTCCTAAAATCCCCTGATACTTTGGGAGGTAACGCACTTCCTCTTTTTTAATTGTTGTGACCTTAAGTGGATTTTCAGGGCATTTGATGTACGTGTCCCAAGAATATCATGTTAACGTTGGCGGGCGTGGCTGTTTCTCAGTAGAGTGGTTCTGACAGAGGTCCACGTCACACCAGCAACTTGCCCAGAATGGGAGCCGTCCATGGGGATCACCACTCTCTAACACCCAGATATCCTCTCCTCATGCCTCCTCGGACTCTGGATGGTGGGTGGTGCATTGCGGCTAACACCTGCCTTGGAGAAACTAACCGAATTACACAGCTTCTGATGGGCTTTCACTTCTGACTTTTTAAAGGGATAGTTATTGATGATGGTGAATAATTTGGAATTGTGTGGATGGAGACGAAGTTGTCCTTCCTTTTGGTTGTATTTACTGCGTATAAGTAGATATTCACATTAAATTTTACAGTTTTCAGGTGCCCGTGAAGTTCCGTTAAATGTTAACTATCCCTTTATATCCTAGCACAGAGTGAAGTGATGTCCGTCTGATTGTCTGCTGTTTGGCTGCTTTGCTAACTCAACACTCTGCTTCCATAATCAATTCTTCTCTTCTTTATTTTTGTTTTGTTTTACTCTTAACACACTAAAGTGTTTGTTATAAAAAAGCCATCACTCTGATTGAATCCCCTCTGCTTCTACTAATACTTGCATTCGTTATAATGACTGGACTAAAGAAAGCAATGACTGTAACTTATTGTTACTTATTGTTATTGTCTGTTGCTCCTGACTTAAATGTATTGTAGAGTTGCTGTGTTTCAGACGTGGCTCGATATTCGGATCAGGCTGACTTGCTACCGTGTTTGATTTAGATGATGCGTTATAGTGATGCTTCACCTAAAACCTGTATTTTGCTTTTCAAGTGCTCACCAATAGTCGTCTTGAGTTCATAAAAATGTTTCTTTTCAGCATTTCTTCTTTGTGACTCCAGAATGCAGAAAGAGCCAGACACGTATATTTACCTTGAGGCTAACGGAGACTGATCGCTGACAACAGCAAAACTGCAAATAATCACCAGTTTACATAATCTCAAGCCCATCGTCTGGTTTTATCCATGTCTTCTTTTTGGAGCCATGTACTCAGTAATCCACAGGTACTTTGATTTGAGCTCAAAACAAAGTACACACATTTTATTTTGGTGCTTCTGGTGATGAGCTTTGCCATTTTGTGCTTGCAGTAAACACAGTTTGTTTCTCTTTAGCTCAAAGCCAAGAGTTCAGAAACTTTTCGGAACATTTTGCTGTTGTTTGTAGTTGTGATCATGTGTCATCATTAGCTTCAAGCTAAATATGCGTGGCTGGCTCTTTCTGCTTCCTGGAGTCACAGAGAATGCAGCAAGGAAAAACTGTCCGTGTGAATTCAAGACGTCTATTTGTGAGTACACGAAGGGCAAAATACGCCTTTTTTGGGATGGAATTTCACTTTAAGGACAAGCTCCAAATGAGCTGAACTTCCTGACAAAAAAAAAAAAGTGTTTCCTTATCCTTAAATGGAAAAATAATCAAAAATCGATTTATCAAACATTAAGTGAACAGGCTCATCCCAATCATATGTCAGAGGTGTTCCTCAGCCATATTTCTACCTGCCTGTTAAATATATTTCACCAGCCTCCAAAGCAGAAACAAGGCCCTCATGTTTCCTGCTCTGACAGGGTCGTAATAGCAACTGTCAGTGCAGCGCCATCGGCCCGTGTCGCCGTTTGTTAGTGATGGAGAGTGGTCAGAGATGTGGCAGCTCACTGGCCTTCTGGGAAACGCAGTCCACTGTGAATGGCAACTGCACGAGAAAGTGAAGGGAGTAGAGCTGGGTGCATGCCATTAAATGTCACAAGGGTGTCACATCCTTCATCACTAATGCATACTTTCTATCTTTTCCCCCCAATCTTTCCCTCTGTCATGTCTCTCTCTCTCTCTCTCCCTCTCTCTCTGATTGTGTCTTGTAAATGACCCCCCCTCTCCCTCCCTTCCCTTTTTTTGTCTCCCCCTCCTTCACGCCAGGGATTTAAAAAAGGTTGGAGTGACAATTGTAGGACCACAGAAGAAGATTGTGAGCAGCCTCAAAGCCCTAGAATCTCACACCAAGAACGGCCCAGTACCTGTTTAACAGATGAAATCAACACATGAACCACCGGAGACGTGTCTGTCCGACTGTCTTAACAGACGGTGGGAGCTAACTGCTTGCTAATACAGCGACTGCATACCCATACTAAAGATGGAATAAAATGGAGGAATTATCAGACATTAATCCGATGAGGGCTTTTATTGTTTGATTGAAAGACAATAAAAAGTCCAGAGAGAAATGGGAAGAGTCCAGTGTAGCTCACCGGTTAACCGGCTGACTCTTGAACTCGCTGTCCTTCCATGCCCCAGTTGAAATGCCTTACAGACGAATAGGAGGGTAGAGATGAGAAGGTCAAAGAGACCTGGTCAGGGATACAAACTGGGATTAGACTGGCATACTGGGCAAGGAGTGGACAAACTGGAGCTGCAGCTCTTCCATTTTTTTGGTGCAGGTGGATAGCAGAGCCGTCCATTTACAGCCAACTGGGGACAGGCATGCTCGGAGTCTCCTCCCACCGTACCTGTGGAGCAAGGCTGTGACCTGGCTGAGACGCCCTGTGTGAAAGTTCATGGCAGCGAGCAGCAGCTGACCCCCTCCCTCCCCTCCCCTCCTCCCCCCTCCTCCCTCCTCGAATATGGATCCTTCCTGGACTAATGAAGTCTTGAGGCGTGAGATTCTCTGTAACTACCTACATTCACTGTCTCTTTCCATGAGAGAACTGTGCTGGTATATGGATACAGCTAAAACAATACATCTAACCTATAGCATTTGCATTCAGTAGACATCTCACATAAAAGCAATAATTATGATAATCATTGAAATAGTTGCATTGTATGGAAGCCATGTTACATGTAAAATGGATTGCTTTGAAGGTACAGGGGCCATAACACACACGTCACACACCTAATTTTCTTTACGGTGACATTTATGTTCAATGTGCTTCTGAACAGATATTGTACAGTTGTCGTGCTGCCCCCCCCCCCCCGCCCCCAAAAATCCAATGTGTGAAATCTCAGGATGTATACATTCTTTGTTATATTTGCTGTGACACGGGGAAACAGATCAAGCTGAACCAGGAATGTAGAGCGCAGGTTGAGAGGGACGAGAGCGGGAACTGTCGAGCGACTGATGAAGAGGGGAAAGAGATTCATGTCGTACAACTGAGGTGTCGAGTTTCTTTTTTCAGGGAAGTCAGGTTAGTTAGCATCACACACAACACAGTACCAACGGTGACGGTGTTGTAAAACTGTAGTTTCCTTTCTTTGGTTGGAAAATTAACAAAAGCCATGTTGGAGCTGTCATTTTCTTCTTTCTTCAAAAAATTAAAAAAAAAAAAGGAAAAAAAATATTTTATTCAAGTGTAAAAATGAGAAAAATCCTGGTGTATTTAATGCAAATAGTAGAGTGCCTCGTGACTGAGTTGGATCATGTTGGGATCGCAATGCAAAAAGTTCCATTTTTTGGATCTAATACCCTTGAAGGGTTGATGATCGCTGCCCACAAAACGAACAAGAAAATCCCCTCAAGACAGATGCAGACGCCTCTTATAAATGAACGATTTTTCTGAGATGACATCCAAGTGCACATGTCCAGGATGAGATTTCCTAAACGCACCGTAGAGCTGGGATGATGGAGTGTAGCTGTGAAGTACGTAGATGGTAGTCTCATGCCTTGATGTCATCCAGCCGAACCCTCGGTGCAGTCAGTGTTCGCGAACTGGCACTTTGGCACTTTTTGGATACGCAATATTCAATTATGAGGGTGTTGTCTTTGTACAGAAGCCCAGAGCGGCCATGCTCGTAATTTAGTTATGTCTGGATCACGAGTTAATCATTGAAGTATCTTGAGCTAAGTAAGCTTGTTTTCTTGATAACTTTAATTTCATTACAGTGAGAAAGTCTTAGACTTTTACTGGTAGCCCAGTGTTTATCGGAGATCAGGAGTGCCAGGCTAAATATGTGGCGATGACGGCAAGGAAATTATTTTGAGATGAGAATGTGCGGTCAAGGAGTGTCGATTGTTGATCACCTCATTATTTTACTTCAGTCCAGGTCCTCAGCATTTGAATAGAAGTCTTGCAGGCCCACAGGTTACCGTTCTGCGATGATCTGACAGTCATGAGAGTCTAGAAAGCTGAAATCAAGTGTTATCAAACGAACCAGAATTCTGCTTCTCTTTTGTCTGGAGAAAAAAAGAAATTAAGTGCTTGTCTTGTCAAAATCTGCACGTTTTTTTTCTCCGGACAATTTGACAAATTAACCCAACGAAAGCAGCGCGCTGCACGCAAAATAACAAAAGAATTAACTTGCAATCAAGGCACTGTAACTACCGGCACGGCAGCTCTCAGCTTCCATATTTGAGCTTCTGGCACTCCCTACACAATATTTGAGCACTTTCCTTTGAGTTGAATGGCCTCGGCTACAGACTGAACATATGTTAAAGAGATGACGTTGGTGCTTTTGGGAAACTCCGCCCTGTTGACAGTGTCATTTGGTCTTTTGTTCTACCTGTGGATGCTGCTGTTGCTGCTATGTGGTTTAATTAGCATGTACATAATGTAAACCATGGTAATGATAGCAACTAGCCCTACAGATCTCACACTATGTACATGGCCATCCCTCTTTGTACAAATTTTGTATGTATAAAAGAATAAATAAAAAAAATTGTGCAACAACTTTAATTAAAAAAAAAGAGACAAAAATCATCTGTATTATATTTTATCTTATTTTGAATTATATTTGTTTTTATTTTCTACAACAAAAAAAAACGCAATTGTGATTATTTATTTGTTAACATTATACAGCACAATGATGTTTCTTTCCTTTTTCTTTTTTCTTTTTTTTTCTTTTTTTTTTTTTTGTTAGCATACAGTAAATTATGTGTCAGTGTTATCTGTGTTTCTGGGTTTTGACTGACTTTATAAAAACCTGGGACATCTGAGAGAGCAATACTGTTATGCACCCCGTATCTAGAACCCTTATTTTCTGTCTCAAGAACTGACCCGTGTGTTTGTGTGAGAGTTTATGTGTTCAATTGTAGATGGCCTTGTCGACTAATGTAAAAGGATTTGTAGTGGAAACATTTATATTTTTATAATAAATATTCCCAAAATATTTTCCAAAAAAATGGATGATGATAGACTTGTTCCTGTGTTGTTATTTTATGCCGCATGTGGAAATTATACTTTTGGAGGAGAAAAAAAAAAAAATCGGAACCAAACAGGAATTTCTACAGTGGAACAGATGTTTACTATTCTGGTTCTAATACTTTGTCCTCTTGATGAGGGTCGTATTTTAATTTCAATGAGGATTTGACAGACTTCCAGTGTAAACCTCAAGGAGTTGTGGATGCTGAGTGTGTAAAACTCCCATAAAGGTTTTATATAGGCAATAACCTTGTGTAACTACATGGAAACTGCCCAGAGGAGGATTCCGCTGTCCGCTTGGAGTGGGAACAAGAGAAACCAGACTTCTGTGCTGCTTAGTGATTCAAATATAGCTTGACTACGATCACTGGCACGCGTTTCAGAGCTCATTTTCAAGCCAATCAAGTTTTCTCCTGGATCTTTACAATTGCTTCTGTTCAATAAAAGATATGTGGGAAATGGGGTATTTCTCAGGAGCTGAATTTAAGATGTGTGGTGAAATTCTTTTTCTCAAATTTCAAATTAAGCTCAGTTATATATTAAGAGAAAGAGGCTGTATAAAGAAGACATCTTATTTGGAGTTTTCCTTCCCTGTGGGAACACCAAATGTTGAATTTTCAGCTGTAACAAGGTTTGTTTGTTTGTTTGTTTTTAACTTTTAATTCTAATCGCGTCGTGTCAGATATTTTTTTAGGGCACAAGCAAATCCACAAATATCCACATGATGTAAGCGTATAAGAATTAAGTGCTTTAAATCACTTATTTTCCAGGGAAATTAATCAACAATTAGCAAAGGGTATTTACAAAGTTTTAAAATTACATGCCTTTAGTTTCAGTCAAATCAAAAGTTTCAATCGGGTCAAAAGCAAAACAAATCAAAACAAACTAAAAGAAAACGCGACTTCTGCTGTCAGACTGGATTATTCCAGCGTGTTGGATGTAAGTTGCTTTTTACAATGCCTGAACGAATTGTATCACGATTAAAATGACCAAGTAAAAAGTCATTACATTATTACTATCCTTATTTTGCTGATAATTTTAAAAAAAGCAAAATATAGATTAAGTCTCAAATTTTGATTACACTGAGATTATGCATTTTAAAACATGAAAATAAAAATGAGAAATTCTTAAATCTTTTAAATTAAGTTTCATTTATTAAGTAAAACTATGAAGTGGAAATTTCAGCTTTATATATATATATATATATATATATATTTTTTTTTTTTTTAACATATATATATATATATATATATATATATATATATATATATATACATATACACACTCATATGCATTACTAACTTGTCTTCTTCTCGGGAGCCTTCAGGCCCCCTCATCCCAGATCCTGGGTGCTGCTGGAGGAGGCTGCAGACCTGAAGAGGCTCAAGATGCCACCCGTAGCTCCACCTGTTCACGTCCCCCGTCTGTCCATCAGTCTCTTCCCTTTCTCTCTCCCCCTTTCTCTCTGTCCCTCTCTTTCCTTCTGCATATCTGTCTTTCTCCATTGTCTGTCTTGTATTTGTCTCTGTCCCACTCTCCTGCTCTCTTCCCCCCCCAACCGGTCAAAGCAGCAGGCCGTCCCCACTGATCCTGGATCTGCTCCACGTTCCTGCCTGCTAAATCCTGCTGTTGCAGGATGTGCTGCTGATGGAGAATTGTTGGGTGTAAATTCACTGAAGGAGTGAGGTGCTGGACCTGCTCTACTTTTGTTGTGATTTGGTGCCAAACAAATAAATTGACTTGACTTGACTTTATCAAACATGATACTGAGATGTAGACCAGCAGAGACACCCCCGGTGTAACGAGCCCCCTCCTGAGTCAGCGTGACATCACATCTGCCTTGATTCTCATGTTCTACACTTGATATCATGTTTCCATATGGAATGTGACATAAATGCTGGTATTGGACATTTAAAATAAATGTTCCGTATCAGCCGTCATGTTCCTGGTGTACCTGTCTATGGTCTGTTTTGTCCACATCTGTGAACCAGCCCACCAGCCCAACCCCCCACCCCCACCCCGTTTCCCTGCAGCCACATCTAATAAAGCGTTTTGTTTCTGACCCTACACGCTCAAACTTCTTTTGTTGTGTGATTTGTATACGGAAGACATGTCTCTTTCTTTTTAAACTTTTTTTCCTGACTTGGAGGAGATGAGCTGGGAAGAGTGATGGCCGCTCTACTCAGTGATGAAAGGCTGAAACTATCCAGATGTTTGCGGGCAGATGTGCGGAGAGAAAAAACAGGACACTGTCCTCCCCATGTCAAGTAACAATGAACACAGTATGCTAGATAAGGCCACCAATCTGATCCTGTTTTTATCTAGAAACCCACCGCAGTGCTGGAACCACCGGGGCGATCATAAAAACAGGGATAAGACAGGAGTGTGTGTGTGTGTGTGTGTGCGGGGGGGGGGGGGGGGGGTGAAGGCAGGTGTGCTCAGGAGTGCGTGTGTCAGTTCTCTCCAAGTCTGAGGAACTTGGTGAACGATGGCGTGTGATATTGCAGCACGCAGGAGAAGGTTAACTAACGCCATTCATCATCTGGCCTGGCAGCACGCTGCTGTAATGCACTGCCTCAGCCACTACTGAGCACATCCGCACGGAGACTACCGGTAATGAGAAAACAAATTCATGATGTGTAAAATTCATTTCCCATATTGAACAGGAGTAATATGCAACCATCAAATATACACTTCTGCTTTAAGACATCGTTGACAACCTCCTCTGCTTACGAGGGATCGGGTGTCAGCGCCGTAACAGTTTTACTGCACGCTTTTGTACTTGGATTTTATTTGAGTTCTATTTATGGAGAGTAAACCTCCAATTAACCCCGTACATAAAAAAAATTACTACCAACAGAACGATGTCAAACAGGAACTCAGGAAAAACCAGAAACGTTAGATAAAAATGACAATTGAGATTTGTACTTTTTTATGGGTTTTTTTTTTTCAAAAAATCTTTTGTTTTATTCTTTAAAAGTTTGTGTTCCTTCAGTTTCCTTTGATTTGATCGTTAGTTTCATGTCATAATTGACCACAGTTTTGTCTTTCATGTTAATGTTGATGAAAGTTGAAGTTTTTTTTTAAATATACACACACACACACACACACACACAAAGAATTCTATTCAGTTCAGAGATGTTCTTATTTTCATTGTTTGAATATATTAAGCTAAGATCCAGGCTGTTTCATGTAGGTTGTGCATATATGAAACAGCAACCTCCATTTGTGTGAAAATAAAACAAAATAAAGGTTCCAGGTTTTATGTTTCTACTTAATACTTTCACACAAACATTCATCAACTGAAACAGGAACTGACTGAAGTGCCTTGATTGTTAATTTTTGCTGAATCTGTATAGAATCTACACAATAACCCAGAATATCGACAACACCACATAAATACAACTGCACAATACAGATAAGGACATGATAGGAAATTGCCATGAAAATCTCAAACAAGCATCAAGTGATGAAACGTTATCTCAAATACTCATTTAAAGAGGAGGGAGGGAGTGAGAGAGCAGGACGGAGGCCCATATCCTCTCTCCCTGTGCATGTGTGTGTGTGGGTGGGTGAGTGTGTGTGTGTAGATGTGTTCTCCATTTGATGCCTGTTCCATGGCCTCATTCCTCTACCTCCCTGCTCTTTCCTTTTGGGTTCCCGTTAAAAACTGGCCTCCAGCTGTGTGCAGCTGCTAGGAAGGGCCTAACACGGTGTTCCTGCTCGTAACCCTCGGTTCAGCTACGCTGCAGCCTGCTGAGAGCACCGAGCCTCCTCAGCTCACTTCCGGGAGTCAGAGTTCACTGATATACCACCAGAATGGCACCCGTTAATTATCTTTGTTGCAAACCATGTTTCCCCGTGTAGCAATTGATTGTGGTAGACGCTTTGACTCCTCGTGTTGTACAGACACTTACGCACACACAAGCACACACACACACACACACACACTCGCAGTGAGGCAGCGCTCACACAAAGAGAATCTAAGATGTACTCATGTATACTGCAGGGGTGCTCCCTGCAGTGTAAATCCACTAAGCTGTCAAAATACTGCCGTCATCTCACACACACACACACACACACACACACACACACACACACACACACACAAAGGATGGGTGAAGGTTCACTTTGTCTAAGTTCTCTGTGGAACCTACACATACATCAGCTCTTCGATCATGTTTTCACCAAAATTACGTGAAGAATTATAATCACAACACACACATACACACACACACACACAGACTCACACACACGCATACACACAGGACCCAGTTCTGCCACGCTCACCCCCACCTCTTTCACTTTTACAAATGGAGGTAACAGAAACAGTGAAACTTCATGACAGTCAGACTCTTCACAGGTGGGACCTGCGTTTTAGGATCTCCAGTAGCACCGTCACCGAGGTGTCTCAGTTTTTAGAATCGCAAAATAAACTTTATTTGTGTTCGCTGTGACTTCATAAGAAATTTATAAGCCCCCGCTGGGTGTTTTCATGCCAACTTTAGATGAATGCTTCTGCAGGTCTCGTTGATTTCTTTTTGAGTCATTGGTTTGGAGAATGTCCCAAATCTCTTCTTTTCTGCAGTTTGATCCATGGGGGAACATGAAGTCTCTCTCTCTCTCTCTCTCTCACACACACACACACACACACACACACACACACACACACACACGATAGTTTGTATCTCAAGGCGAGCAAGATCAAATGTTACAACCCTGCTTCTCTTCCTGTCTAAATTGTTCAGTCTGTCTGTCTGTCCGTCTTCGCGGTGGTCAAGTCAGATATTATGCGGTGAAACACAAGTCTAGCATGAATTTTTCTTACAAAACACACAAACACAAAAGTTGTCATTTGTCCAGGGCGCTGTCGTGATTTCAAAAGAGAATTTTTCTTGATCTGAATCAATTTTCAACATGAAAACACACATTTAAGATTTAGAACATACCTTCATCAATCAAAATTCACAATTAAAACTCTTGTTTTTTGTTGTTGTTGTTTTTTTACGGTGATCAGGGCCGACAGGGAGCCCAGTTTCTTAGTTCAAGTAGAAGTGCTTGTTTCAAGACTGATCTGAAGATCATCTCACTACAGTTGCTCTTTGTTTGTGGCGTTGATACAAAAAAATAGAGACTATGTTCATCAAAAGTTTGGCAATGTTGGAGAACCCTGTCATTTTCATTGTTGACGGAACCTCCATGAATACAAGTCTTTGTGACTAAATGATATTTTGTGTTTTTAATATGTTTAATATGTTTAATATTCAATAATGCTACCCTGATCTTCACCCCCCCCCCCCCCCCCCCCATCATCACATGTTGACACGTCTCCTGTGGTTTGAACTCACAAGTCTCATGTTCTGCTCTCTCCTCCGGCAGGAGGCGGCAGGATGATTCCGTGATCCCGGTAGTCAACAGAAGTCGGATTTCCACCGCTATCACACTCTTTGCATCATTCACATTCAATTAATTGAATGTGCATTGAGTTCTTCCACCTTTTTTTGCTGAAACGGTGCATAATTACTGATAAATTTAGAACATATACAGACTTGCCTCTGCATTGCATCTTCCCTTCAAACAAATGACAAAATGAGTTCGGTTGGTAGTCATACGCCAATGATGGCAGGAACTATTTGTTTGACCATCTGAAATGTTCAGCTGTGCAGGTTTCATCATAAATGAATGGTTGCCTTACAAAATATTGGTAGTTGTTTGACATCATTTAACACACAAACGCACTTCATAAAAAAGGAAACACAGGCGGCAGCTTTTATCAGTATCACCACTTGAATTAATGGCACACACTTTTTTTTAAATGAATATTTCGTCGTTTTTACGTAGGTTTTGAAGTTTCCGACTGACTCACACACATTCAGAAAAATGTAAAAGTCACTCACAGAGGGCCATTCTTCTTCTGTCTTTCTCTCACTCCATATTTTTCTCTCTCATTTTTTTCCATTCCTCCATCGTTTCATCCACATATTAAAGCTATACATCACCAGGATCAAACCCAATATGTGAGAGCCAGCGACAGGCTGATTTACTGCTGGCTTTCCTTTGTGTCTGAGTTTTTTGATTGAGGTCGAGGGGCAGGGACACAGGGATACAATTCTGACAAGGCCTTTCTTTGACTACTGGTGTTTCCAGCACTTTTCTGTCTTCTCACTTAGCTTGACCTTTGTGAATTGCGAGGCCACATGTTAATGCCACTTTTGACTTAAACAGCGGAGTTCCAGGAGATGTCGTAAACAGCTCACCAGCTGCTACAGCGGTTAAGACTCAGTCACTCAGGACTGTATTTCTTTTTAAAAGTCTGCACCACGACCGATTGAAGGGGCCAGTCTCCTCGAAAAGTAAAGTTTACAAATGTTACCATGATGTGATGCAGGCTACCGATATCAAAAGCAAATTTTAAATCTCAGCTGGGAACGTCACCGTGGATATGCTCCGTTTACGAGTTCTGCATTTTTTTTTTCTTTCCTCTTCCAGAGTTTAACTCTTTGGAAATTGGATCTAATTTCACCAAGTTTGCACCATGCAAGGTGAAAATTTCAACTAAAATCATTTCCTCTGACTTTCAGCTGAGACAAAAAAAAAAAGAAATCCTTGGAACCAGTATGAGCAAATGCAAATTTGCATCGGAAATCTGCACTTGACTGTAAATCAGTTAAATTACATAGATCCTGATTCTTAATTTACGGTTTTCTCATGAAGGAAAAAGACTAAATGGTGAGCACAGAATGTTCTCTAAATATTGGACATGGAGCTGTGTGGGCAGCTCCTCCAATAACAATAATAAACTAATCCCTGTGTTAGAATTACTCCGGCCAGGAACCATGACCCAACCCCACCAGTGAACACACCACCGGCTCAGGAATACAGACCACTGGGCAACTGGGACGTAACGCAGGCGAAAAACAGCAAATGACACCAGCCAGCGTGCAGTGAAGACCAGAGGGCCTGCATGCATGAATGCTTACACATTGTCCATAAAACAAGATTTCTATCATTTATACAGTGCCCTCCTTCTTCTTCTTCTTCTTCTTCTTCTTCTTCCTCTCTCTCTCTCTCTCTCTCTCTCTCTCTCTCTCTCTCTCTCGTGTTTTCATGTCAGTGGAAGAGACATGACAAGTTCATTCCGGTCTTTCCCCAAAGTGAGCCGCTTCAGATTTTACCACAGTCCCTTTGTCAGTCCGTCATCTAGCCCCGGTGCAGGAATGTGGAGTCCTGTGAGCCCTTGGTGAGTCATTTGCAATGTGATCATGCTGAGAATGTGAACAAATACGCGCTATGACATATGTGCATTGTTCAAACCTCATGTTCATATATGTGTAATCTGTTTATTCTGTCACAACATATCATTTCTTTTGAGCGCGGGGATCTTGTTACCTTTCAGATTAAAATGATAAAGAATACATGCTGTGTATTTGATGACGCTCTGGATTGGCTCTTATGTACCCCCCCCCCCTTTTTTTTTCTCTCCTGCATTTAAATGCACAAGGAAAGAAAAGCTATTTATTTTTATGTTAATTCTGCTTGACATTTACAATTACCGCTGTGTTTGGTTACAGCAGGGCCAGCTTTAACAGTCCTGTTGACTGTCAAATTTCGTTAGGTCTCTTTAGAGCTCAACTCGTGCCTTCATGGGGACTTTATTGTTTGTGTGTCTGTGCGTATTTGTGAACAGAAGGGGTGGGGGGGTGGGGCGTTCACATACCTTTGCACTGCACTTCTACATGAAGCATCATGTCAATTTTATTTAATATCTTTATGTTTCGAGCAAAAGTCCTCAAATTTTGGTTTTTAGCCTCATCGTTTGTGTCAAATTCAAGTTAACTAAAACTCCATAAACATTTTAGTGCTGCCTCCCGAATCGCTGTTGAAAAATAATTATAAGTTAGAATGTGCCAAAGCTGCAGTTCAGGTCTGGTTAGATTTTGGTTCAAATAAGCACTTTGGCAAAATGTCCCGCTTTGGAGTAACGTCATTGCTTCCATTTGTTTAGGAAGGCAATCCTTTTTTGTCTTATGAAAAAACAGTCTGAGCTCATAGTTGGAATTGTGGAACTAGTGTTTCACACTAATCTCCCGTGGCAGAGTCTCCATCCACCTGATCCCCCCCCCCCCGACACACACACACACACACACACACACACACACACACACACACACACACACTCAGATTTGGTCTGATTTATTTGCTAATGCTAGAGGGCATCTGTCACATGTCTGGAAGTGTTTGTTTTACAGTTTTTGTGACAGCTCAGATCTGCAGTCCAAAATAAAACGTCACATTTAAGAAGAACTGGAATGAAGTTTTGGTGGAGAAGAAAACGAAAGAGAGAGAAATGCTCCCCATGAACAGATCTGTGCAGTTTTGTCACGATTTCAAGTGTCTCATATCATTCCTCCCACTTTGGGGGGTCAGTGCACCAGACCGCCTGCATGCTCAGACCTGGGTTGGGGGGGGGGGGGGTCTGGTCCCTCCAGCAGCCTCAAGGATTCAGGAGGAAGGCAGTGAGCTTCGTGTGTCACAGCCAACTGCAGCTTCTCTCTTTGAGGTTGATGCTCAGCAAGGCTGGTGCTCCTCCTGGCTGCTGGAGGGAGCTCTGGTCCTTGCAGCAGCACCGGGGCTCAGGCTGCAGGTCAACGGCAATCGAGAAGTGGGATTTGGGGCATTTTGGTTTGTCTACAGCGGTTTTTCAGTGCCAGTGTCTCTGGCTCTCTGTCAGCTTGGGAGGTAGTTTGTACGTAGCATAAAAATCCAGTGAATAAAATAAGATAAGTGGACAACAAATACTGTTACCATAAGAAAATTCATATGAACATTTAATATCCATCTTTGATAGCCTGGATGCTAACAATGAGGTAGGTTTGACCTCTTGTTGTGTCAATGATTAACTAAACTAACTAAACTCCCTCTTATTCAGCCCATTTTTCATCAAGATACACACACACACACACACACGCACACACACACACACACACACACACACACACACACACACACACACACACACACACATATATATGTATAGCGTATCAAAGCTTTCACAGGCCCAGCAAGAGCTTTCAGGAACTGAACGCAGCTCATTGCCACAATGGAGATGATGGAGTTGTTCCCCTTCAGATTATTATCACGAGAGAGGGAGAACCACATTAACAAGACAGGCAGTATCAGCTGCATTTTCACGCTTTCTGATTCGGACTTCCTCTCCAGTTACAGCCGGCCAAACAGTTGAGGGAAGCGGTTCCCGTAACTCACTAATGGCATGAGGAGCTAGCAGGGGACAGACAGACAGACAGACAGACAGTCACGGGAATGTTAGACATGTTGGTATTGATTTGGTAAGATGACACGTTGTCCTAATGGAGGCTTTATGTTATTAATACAGAATTATAGCAGGAACAAACCTACCATTTAAAGGCCTTTTTAACCTCACTGATGACATGTTCGACCACACGTGATTGTACGCAAGCGTGAATGTAATGAAATGCATTTTATTTTTCTGCATTCATCTGAAGTGTTGTTACTGAGTATTACCTCAGGCAGGTTTTGATTAGAGCTCCGCAAGATACAAATATTAATTTGGGCAAAGAAGCACGAATATAAGACATTCAGAAGAAAGAGCGCTGTTACTGCATCGTCTTACACGTCCAGCTGGGAGGCAGCAGGTCCTGCTTGTGGGAATCTTAAACACGGGAGAATGAAACAAAGACCGTTTAAAACATTAAACAGTAAGTGTAATTGAAGCGGAGTTGTTTTTGTAACATTTTGGACATTGTGGGGAAAATGAATGCTTTGTTAAAAGTACAAACCCCCCCCCCAAAAATATGTACCCCATCAAATTATCAAATTAAATGTTCCTTATTGTGTTAAATGTTTTTAGGCGGCTAAACCCTGCTGTTAAAGTTGCCAAGAGAGAGCGTGGTCACTTTTTTTTTTTTTTTAAATAATACATTTGTCAAATTGTGTTACCAATATAAGATCAGACAACATAATACACCCGTCAACCACAAACATCTGTTGCCATTGCTCCAGTGCAGCTGATGTAAAATAGCTGGATTATAAGTGGTAGTATTGGAAAAATCAAACATGATTGCGCAATAATATTTGCATAACACAATAAAGAAAATCATCTGCAGACCTTTGGTGTAGTTGCTGTTGTGTCTTTCTTCCTTAATGTGTTGTTGAATGCAAAAAAAAAGAAAACGAAAATGAGAAACAATGTATAAGATTATACATAGGAAGAGCTTTTGAAAAAATGCAGCTTGGCACATTCAAATTGAAAAAAGACACGAGCAGAGAAACACACACACACACACACACACACACACACACAGGGCACATTGCCTACTTTCCCTTATAACCGAGGTATGGCTATCAAAGCCCTTGTAATGATGTGATGGTCTGCTAGCGCCTCAGCGTCTATGGATGGAAAATGTGAGGAGAGATCCTTGTAAAGGTCCAGTGTGATCAAATAAAATCCGCACAAATACTTCAAATCCCCCTCCTTCCCCCCGTCTTCCATCTCAAAATCAAGGCAGAGAGATCAGGAGGAATATTTTTCAATGTAATAAGCAGCTTCATTTGGATTCTCTGGTCCTTGTCAAGCTTGTAAGCTCTGGGAGCAGAATTCCTGCAGGGATGATCATTCCATCCACATGGAAAGTCCGTCTTCCTCTCTCATTTCTTGTCCGGCGACTGCGCCGCTGTCAAACTGACACAATAAATTGGAATAATATTTGGAGGAATGCGAGGGTACGGTAGACAGTGTAAGGGTCAAGGATAGTGTGGGGTCGGACTCAGGTTATGTCTCGCTCTCTGTGACGTACAGTAGCTGCAACAAGGAGGACGCGTGATTTATGCTAGTAGTTCTCAACCTCGGGATGGACACATAAATGATACACAAGCGTGTCTTTTCCCACACGTAAACCGGTGTAATGAAGAAATAGAATGTGCATTGGTCACGCATTCTTCTCCACACACACACACACACACACGCATTTTTTAAATCAAGCGTCTTATCGTGAATTTTTGTGGTTGCATTCACACACAAATGCGTGAGCTGCACTTTATTAGGGCTCTTTCTCGTGTGACGAGAGTACATTTTCTTTTCTTTTCTTTTCTTTTTTTTTTTTACATCGACCAGGACCCTTTGCTTTGAATGTAGAAAATTGTCCCTTTGTATAACTTTTCCCATTCAGTAGATGTTTTCAATCTGTTCATGATGGCAGACGTGAGACCAACAAATGAAACAAATTCACTTAATTGTCGTGTTGTCATTTTTATGTCACTTTGTGGTGCAAACAGCGTATTTATGTGCTTTAGCTTCATTAATTCCATGTCCTCGCTCAGTCTTGGTTACAGATGCAAGTTGACAGTGGCGTGAAAATGACTTTTGAATTAAGATGCCGTTTGCTAAAACCTCACAGTAACTTCTGATAAAATGGAAACTTGACTTTTTTTTTTTATTGAAACACACACAATTTTGAGCACGACCTTTAATGAGACTGGAAAACAAGACTCAAAGTTCTCGTCACAAATCTAATCTGGTGTGTTTAAGTTGAGGATATCTGATGAGAAAGCCTCCTCGCATACGCTTTTGAAAGCCGAGACGGACGGGGGACGGACGGGGGCTCGCCGGTGGAAGCCGCTTTCTTATTAGAGGTCAAAAGCCCCACAAGTTGGGCAGCATTACTTTCAAATACTGCCAGAGGAAAGGAGAGGGGTTTTTTTTTGACAGGATTTCTGGTGGTTGAAAAAAAAGAAAAGTCAAAGAATGTTCCAATTGTTATTATAAAACAGGTTAATCTCCCTTCTTCATACATTCTCACGTTAATTCTACATTTATAGCCTTTAGCTTCAGCAAAACTTGTTTTTTTTAAGGTTTCATATAGAAGTTTAAACCCCATTTGACAAATGTGACTGATTTTGATTGTTTTGTTTTTGTTTAATGTAGACGTTAAAGATTCTACATTTTGTCCCGCTGATGAGTTATGAGCTTTTTTTTCTGGGTAAATATTCAATCTCACTTGTCTGAAAGTTTCGATTCAAACAGGGGAGATACTTACTGTTCTCCAGGACTACACACACGCAGGTTCCAATGGCAGAATTTGTCACTCTTGACGCAGTTCAAATGTGATTATCGAAATAGAACTCCCAGGAAATCTGACCTGAGCCTGATTTATGTTCCACATATTTCAAACAGTTTCAGTCGTTTCACCTCGGAAGAGTTTGGAAATCTCATCTGACGCGTTGAATCCCGACCCTGATGAGATCAGAAAGTACTCATCAGAGCGGAGACCATCTGTTTACAGCAAGACAAGCCACAAAACTCTGACTCAGGGTTACTCAACACCGGCCGGCCAGGCAGCCTTGAGGGGCGGCAGGAACCGTCCCTGATAGGTTCTGGAGGAGGGGCATTTTCCAGGTCTTATATGGCAGATATGATGTGAATTTTGTTGTGGAAGAATGTCCATATAAAGAGTTCCTGGAGATGATGCTGAGTTGGCACTGTGTAAGGGAATGAGGTGCTGTTTTAGTGATGTTTGTGTTGTTTCCAGTGTGAAGAACACCCACAAGGAAAAGCTCAGACTTTGTGCTCAGCTCAGCTCAAATATGTACTGTATACTCACAGTCAAACCTTTGTGTCGGATCAGAAGAGTTACTGCTCCCTTCGCTGCTGGGTCTCACCCAAAGGTGCTTTGGGAAATCAGGTCAGTGGAAGTCTCAGAGAAAGCTGTTCTCAGAGCGTGCTGTCGGATAAACGCCATGTTGTTGTGGCGATATTTATGCCATACAGTTCATCCATTCCATTTTATAATTTCTAATTAAACTCATGTGCCTTTGCTTCTATATCTTTTACAAATGAAACCCCTGAATAAAGGATTAAAGGAATGATTTCAGGGGGATTTTATCGAGTGCTTTTTCCACATTGGACCTCATCCAGTTTTTGTCATTATTTTATATTTTGGGATTGTGAAGGCAACAAGATTGTAATACAATGTTGTTGTTGTTTTTCGTCTTTTGAAAAAAAAAATTCAGTTGCCTTTCGATTTGGGACAACTGTCGCTGTTGTTTGTATTCATCTACAGTACAATAAGTTTTTTTTAAATAAAATGAGAATTGCCTTTTGCAAATTTTTCCAAATATCAGCAAACATGCCTTAAAGGAATAGCAGCTCATCTCACATTCATGATTATATAAACGTGATGCATTCGACCGGCGTTTGGCTTCACCTTCCCTGTGTGAAACAACCTCAAACACCTCTGCTTTATTTTTACAGTTAATTCCTCGATTTGTAAATGCAGCTTCTATTTTCAGCATCTTGGTCCCGATTCCACATTTGCATAAAATAAGACATCAAAAAAACACAGTGAGGTTCCGTGTGACAGTGGTGAGCCACGGCGGCCGTCGTGTCACACCCCTCCTGACGGAGCGACTTCAGGTGTTGCCTCTTTAGTTTGTTCAAATATTAAAACGTGCTCATCACCTCTCGTCTGTAAACCTACCGTCCAACAACGCAATCAAACATTCTGTACATCTTTCATTGGACTTAATGAAAGATGTATTTTTCATCACTATCCATCACATGATTTCCTGCAGACACAGCCTGTCTGACTGTAAAACCATCTAATAAACATATTTCCAGTGTGTCGGCCAAAAACAACAGACATTAGTAGACAATTGTCTCATTCCCCAGCTACATTATTCCCATACACTGGGTAATTCTCCCTTTGGCGTAATTGCATGTAAAATCCATTATCATCTGAGTCCATGCTAATCATATTTTGAGGCTGGGCTCCGGGGTAATTGTTGAACTTTCTGTCAATGTGTGGAGATAGAAATGCAATCCTGGCACTGGCATCGCTGCAGCTGTTTCCCCTCTCTCGTCTGAACCCCAAAAACCACCAGATTGCTTTTCACTCCAAACTAGAGTGGAATATAGAGCAGTTTTTTTAGATGACACAGAATCTTGTTCCCGTTACCGTACCTTAAAGCGTTGGCATCTCACTCCATGGAATGACTCCAGCGTGCCTCATCTGCGGGGAGGAGAGAAAAATGCGAGCGAAAAGAAAAAAAAAAAGAATAAAGAGAGAGGGAAAGTTTCCCGGCCGTCACACAGCAGCTCACTCGGAAACATGGACTCATCAGTCAAAAGAGCTGCACCTGCACCAGAGTTTGCATGTCTGTACGTGTGTGAGAACGACGTTATAAATGCAAGCAGGTGTGTGTGATAAATGACACTTTTAGAAACACAGAATTAACTTTATTTTCATTTCCTTATGAGCAGTTGACATCTGTTTCATGTGGATCATTCTACTTTAAATTTCCTCCCACTCAACATAATGCTGAAGGCTCAAGCAGAAACAATGAGAATGACAGCATGTGTCAGTGTTGATTAAACTAGGAAATCCTTCTGTTTCCCACAGAAGAGAAGGCGAATGAACAGCAGCTACTCAAGAAATTCAAAGAAAACAAATACGTCTCAGTTCCCAGGCGCTGCGTCACGATAGTTACACACAGACAGTTCACAAAGATTCATGTCAATGCATATCGCGTCCGATAATTTTATTTCCACACAAAAAACAAACTTTTAGCCTTCACATGCTCTATGTCATGTAGGTTTTCTACAAAGCTAAGAGCCAGTGAGGGTTCAAAATGTGTTTTGAATATAAAAATACGTCAGTTATTGGGACTAATATTCCTCAAGCATGTTTTTTTTTTTTTTTTTAGAAATTACCATTGCTAATCTGTTTGTTTGTTTGTTTGTTTCTATCCAACCTAGAGCTGTTAGCCACGACTGGACAGCAACTGGAATTTAAATGTTCCCAAACAACCTCTCAGAGGAACTTTTCATCATTTTAATATGTACATACAAAATGTGAACAAATATATTCATAACCACTAAGTCTCATGAAACATTCATCACAGCAATAGGCCGTAATGGTTCAGGCATCACGTTGCTCTGGAAAATATATGGCTCCTAATTACTATGCCATCAAGCATATTTGGCCTTGTAATGTATCAAATATAATGTGAGGCGGAATCACAGGCTGATTTGTGCTCTCGCTCGTCTCCTGCTGGTGTAGGGATGCTAATTTAAACAGTTTAACACTTTAAAGAGAAATCACCTGTGGGAAGGGACTGGTCATCTGGGTGATGCAGTTCACTTTTCAAACTCTTTTATTTTTTAACTATTTGTTGTGTGTGTGTGTGTGTGTGTGGGGGGGGGGGGTGGCGTCTGTAGTGGGCTGTCAATCACCTTCTATGTAAATCCATCCACATCAATATGAGACAGCATGAGCATCTTTAATTTGCTTATTTTAAGCCCAAACATGATTTTTTTTTTTTTTTTTTTTTTTGCACCTTGAATCAAACTGACCACACATGTAGTTCAAACGACTCAGGACAGTGTTACTCACGCACACTCCTCTTCCACAGCAACGCATTTTTACCGTGCGTTGTAAACTCAATGAGCATTAATGGTGCCGCTGTAGAGGAGCACTTTATCTTTGCCAGGGTTTACAACTGCAGACCATGACAGACCCTGGATTCTGGATTTGTTACTGGTAACACTCTAGATGGTCTGTTTTGTCGGTGGTCCAGAGTACACACGGCATCCATTTCTTCCACCCACAAAAGCCAGAAAAGAAAAAAACAAGACCTAAAAGAAATACTGGTTTGTCCGACCACAGAACACGTTTCCACAGTGTGATGGTCCGTCTCAGATGAGCCCAGGCTGAGAGCTATTCGTGCTCCTGCACACTGTTAAGATGAGCTTCCTTTTGGCTCGGTAAAGTTTCAACTGCCATTTTGTAACTGTATTATAGTGCTTGACAAGTTCTTGCCAAAGTAATCAACCCTGTGTGGGAATATCAGCCCTGGAATAATGACAGGTCTTGATGAGGTCCTTCAAGCACTGAAATCTTTCACTTATGTTACGCACTGTGAAGGGTGAAATATCCTAATCTTTCCCTGCCTTCATCTTTGAGAAACTCAGTAAAAACATAGTTTTCTTATACAATTTTCCAGTTAACTAGGGTTTCTTGGCCTGTTTTAACTCCTGAAAAACTTTCTGGATGCTGATTGAATTCTAAATCCTGATCATTTTACCTCATAACTCCCCCTATGTCGCTCAGTCTTAACTACTTTTGGAATGTCTTGCAGGTCAATATGTCAGGGTTTTATACTGGTTTCATTTTTTTTTTACTGAAATGAATTTTTCCTGACAAATTTGTCGACTATGAACATCAATAATGTGCTGCTTTTTTTTTTTTAACCTTATTTGCATTTTCCATACCGTCCCAACTTTTTTCGAAATTGTTTTGGTGCAAAAGGTAGAATCTAATTTTAGTGGTGACTCATACACCGTTCCACAGGTGAAATGCCTTCCAGTTAAAACAGGGCCGCCAATATTTATAATGATCTTTTCCACCATAATGGCAGTCATTCACGCCCTCACACACTGTCAGAGGAGGCTGCCCTGCTGCCCCTTGGAAGACTTTAAAAGGAAAATCTACATCACATGAATTACCATCTGCTCCTGGTTAAGCTGATTAACTAATTAATACCAGAGTTGCAAACCACTAAACAGCACAATCTAATTCATTGCTTTAAACAGGACCAGGCTTTAGGGCGTGCATGAGTCTGTGGAGGGGTTCTCTGAAAGTCATCCTGTTGTTGTGCTCTCCTCCGCTGAGATTCTGTCACAATTGCAACATATAAGCATCTAATCATGACCTATATTCAGGAAGCAGAGTTTACATCCCAATCATTGTCTGCTGAAAGAGAGGGGAAGTGCAAATGAATCCCATGATCTCAGTAAGAGCATTAGCTGGGTCACAGGATTCTGGCTAACCAGTCACGAACGTAGACCACCAGTTAAAGTCCCTGGACTGTGGAGGAAATGCTGAATATACATCACAAGTACTCACTTTCATCAAATGTACATATTTTTTGATGTCTATAAAGTTATTCAAATGCGCCTGCAGCAGCAACACTGAACCCCTGGTCACTAATCTACTGACCTGCTCAGATTCAACAAAGCCTATACAGCTTTCTAAGGCTACTGGCCAAAGCAGCCGCATCAGTGATTCTAGCTGGATACGTAGTTGTATGTATTAGTTATAATACAAGTGAGACAAGTCAAAATTGCTCTAACTGCTCCACTGTCAACCTTGGTTTAGTCTAATCACATCCTGTCAGTGCTGAATTTTTTTCCTTCTTCCATTCATGTTCTGAGAATCAAAGGCAGGTCAGAAAATAAACAAAGTGTGCTGTCATGAAGGTGGATTAGAATCGACAGCGCAGGTATGCTCGTTCTCAGTCGCTGGTGGATCCACCTATGATATGTTCAAAGATGGCCTGTGAAAGTCAGTTCATCCTGGCTCTCATCTCAAAGGGGATTCTGGCGCTTTGATTCAGCTCTTACACTCTCAGGGATCACAGACCCCAAAAGAACTAGAGGTGCACTCAGTGGGCCCAGACCCCTGCCCAGGTAGTGCCCTTCTATAGATCTGCAACTGAAACATGACATATTCTGGGTCTGGATATAGTTCAAACAGTGTAAGGGCATGAAGGCGGTCGATGCTCCAGCGCTACCTTGTTCCATGAAAATCACTCCGGTAGTTTTAGTTTAATCCACTTTATACACCGCAATGAAACACAGTGATATTCCCAAATCTGGATATATTCGACTCCAAGCATCGGTTCTCAGGACATCTCTCTTTGTTGCTTGTTTGCTCAGAGAGGAAGCAACCCTTTGGAATTACGCTGTTGATAAAGTTGTTTTTGTTTTTTGTTCTTTTCAAAAGATAGTAGGTGCAGGTAATGCAATCTTGCCTCAGTTCTGGACTTTGAATTTGTTCATGTTTTTTGTGTTTCTCCTGTGTCTTGCAAATAAATCTATTCATCAGCCACAGCTCTGTTCTCAGTATTTCCGATTGAAACTGCTCATTCCCCATTCCTGTGTTCTGAGTTCAGTTCTAAGTTTTGTCCATCCATTTTCTACTGGTTATCCTGTCAAGGGTCATGGGGCTGGAGCCTATCCCAGCTGCCTTCAGGCGAGAGGCGGGGTTCACCCTGGGCAGGTCACCAGTCCATCACAGGGCCAACACATAGAGACAGACAACCATTCACACTCACAGCCCCGCCTACGGTCAATTTAGAGTATGGATTAACCTCTCGATATCTTTGGACTGAGGGAGGAAGCTGGAGTACCAGAGAGAACCCACGCAGGCACAGGGAGAACATGGAGACTCCACACAGAAAGAGCCGGAACCTTGTTGCTGTGAAGCGACAGTGCTGACCACTGCACCGCTGCGCTGCTCTCCTAAGTTTTGTTCACATTCATAAATCATCAGTTCCCAGTTCCTGTTTGTCTCTCCTGATTCTAGCTGTGAGTCCATCTACCTTCACTGCATCTGACTCACATATGTATGTTACATTTAGACATGATTTATAAGCAGAAGAGATATGGAAATCAGTTTTTTAATCCATCAGGTCTATACGACCTTTGTACCAAAAAATATAATGTTTTCACTGAAGCAGCACTTATGTCATTTGTTCAGAGAAAAAAAGCCTTCAATGTGTTGTGAAACTTTGTGTTCGAGCCTGATGAAAAAGTCCTCTGAGCTCACATGAAGGAAAGCATGCTGGATTACAGTCCTATATGGACGGAGTGTTAATGTTTAATGCGTGCCGTAGGGCTGAGTATGCTCATTAGAGATCGGTCAAAGCAACTGTTGCATTTCAGAAGGACGGCTGCATGAATGCGCCTGTTCCTGTACTTCTTCATGTTGGCTGTATGAGTCTTACAGCCCGATGCGGCTGGCATGCTGCTCTTAAGTGTGAGGAGTTGGACTGCTATAGCTTCTTAAGGGATTTGCTGATCCGTTTTTGATGTTTAAAGCTGCAGTTGTGCATGTGCATTTGTGAGAAACGGAGCCGAGATGAGTGGCAAAGTGTGTGAAGGGATAGGAAAGACCGCACAGTGCACGAGGAAGCGTTCGCTACACGTGAACACACAGACAAACCAACAGTTATTAGAGGACTTAAAGAGATGCTGTGCCTCAACACATTCAGGTTGAGAAAGAATAAAATGTATTTAACAAACAACACTTTTCACACTTCTCTTAAATCTTTTTTTCCCCTGACTACAAACACTTGTAGAAGCATAAGCACGCACACACACAGTGAGAACAGATGGAGGTTTTCACATATGCTGTAATAATCTTGCCATCACTACTGAATTCTTGATGGAGTGCTACACAAAATTATCTGCTTGCCATGCTTACATGAAACTTCCAGTCTCAAGCTGCCAACAATATGTTGAAATGAGACAGAAAGTCCATGCGGCTGACAGCATTGTCCGTTGAAAAGAAAATGCAGGATTTTCATCAGGATTTTTTTTTCCAAGATCACTTCATCACACGCATATTCATATCCATACAAAGACTCGCGTATACAGTGATGGCAAGTGACCTCATGACACATTTGGCAGTTTGTTCATCTTGATTTATTTTGTAGTAGAAGTGCTCTGAAGGGCTTCTTATAGATCTCATTATGGAATAATTAATCTTTTAGATATAAATGTTGCCCCGCAATTTGGAACGCAGCATGTCCTTGTTTTTGTATGTTCTGAGGAACAATATAGTATCAGAGAGCTATTTGTTGTAGTGTAAGGCAACTGATGAGGCTTCACATCCGAGTGTGAGTTTATGCGCATCTCATTTTGATTGGAAACCTTCAAGTAATGCATTCATGTGGTGTGCAGGCTTGTCTCTTCATATGGGAGAAGGAAAGCACCAGCGGCATGAAAGTGATGAAGTTGGTCTGAGTGCTGCAGCTCTACACACGAGCAGAATGGAAACATGTCAAGCAACAGAGTTTGTTTAGTGTGAGCTGTCATTAGGTGATTTGACATTGTTTCTAAACATGTCCGATATGGTTTGGTGTTTGTTATGGCTCACATCCATGTGAATCTTACATTGGCTGAATAAATGACTGCCATATGATTAATAGAGGCGATAAATGAAGGACCACCATGACGGAGGGAGTAGCCTAGAGACTGTATCGAGCACAACAGCTGTTGTAATCCATTGTGTTTGCAGTAAAATCATACAGTAATTTTATTATCATGGTCTTGTGATTGGAGGTAACCTGGCACAAAAATCTGACGGTGACAGGAATGTGGGCTAACCATCTCACCGTCTGACCGCTGCTACGACTCTCCATCTAGTCACAAACTAGCAGGAATGTGGCAGGAAATGCTGCTGATGTCGTCTGATTGACTTGCATCAAACCCTATAATTCAGGAGGTGGTACCATTGCAAAGTCTGCACTGAGGTCAAGTTTTTTTTTTTTTTTTTAAAAGGTATAAAAGTGACCTAAATCCCCTGTTCTGAGTTTAATTCCGCTCACTGCGAAATTTTGAAAATGCCAAAAAGTGGGCAAGAGGACTTTCCCCCTCCAGATTCCCGTGAAGCAGATATGTCAGTTCAAGCTGTTGGCTACAGGCCCAGTAACGTCCTGTCCCCTCTCGCTGTGCAACATATCGTTCTTCCGAACAGTCGGATTATCTTTCACATGAGAAGCAGAGGAATGGAAAGTGGCGATCTGTTCTCCAGCTCCCTCACTAGAATATGCCGGGAACTCTCTCGAAGGGAGGATTCTATTTGCACGGCTTTTTTGTTTGTTTGTTTTGTACTTCATTAATTTCATCTTAAAAAAAATTAGCAAGTTTACTTTAAACTTCCAAATTCCTGATGGAGCACTGAGTGATTCTCTGAGCTCATGTGGCACAGTACTCCCAATCGAAACATGACGTATAATGGCAGATGGATGATGCTAATTGGTTCTTTGAATAGCTAGAAATGCAGTGATGGAACGTACGCATGGTTCCATCAGCAGACAACCTGTCTAACCCCCCCTGCCAGATTAACAAACATGCATACTAAAACTGCTATCTGATAAGGACCAGGAAGAGTACTGCATGTCAAGCTAATCCATGAAGACTGGGTTTTTCTGGAAACACAGCAATCCCTCGATCTGTTCTGTTGTGTTTTAATGTCCACACATCATATTTATATACGAGTCTCTGTCATATAGCATTACTCTCCTTGCAGCACACTGAGTAACTTCACGTAAATATACTGCATGTCAAATATGACCACATATCAGAGTTTCACGTATTCTGGGCATAAATATCTGGAAGAAAATGTACTTCTCTGAGGTTGCTTGTAACAGTAGTGAGTGAATAAAGAAAGATACCACAATATATAATGATTACTTTATAATTGTGCTGAATTAATGAATGGAGCTTATCTATGGCCACAACGTATGAACCTCAAACAAGTGCTGTCCCACTAACGAGCTGAGCTTGTCGCTAAATGTATCAGTCTTAAGCATACAGGCCTATTTAACAGAATATCATACATTTACAGACATATATTTATGGCAAATTCAGTAAAGTAAAAATACGTTAGTCACATTTCCATATATTCTTTATACACCAGCTGTGTGTGGCCTCTTCCCTCTGGAATGGCTCATGAAGTGCTTATATTTTTGTAAATTAAGTTGTGCACAGGAAATGACTGAATTATTGGCCATTTGTGATTTGAATTTTATATTAATAATAGCATCGTGCCACATGCATCTTTTGATAAGCTCATAGACGACTAGAATATCACAATGAATGACAGGATAGAAGTAATGAAAACAAGAAAAGATTAGCTTATTCATTAATTCCCTGATGATAAAGACATAAAAGTCCAGTATCTTCACACGTCCCTGCAGTAGCTTCCCGTCTCCGTTCATTACGAGGACTCTGATGTGGGTCCCGTTTTGGTTGACTGTGGTAGTGACAAGTTCAACAAACTGCCAGTGAAAATGCTGTGTGCTGTCATTTACTATTAGACACACACAAAAATAACTACTGTGCTTAATCTTTAAAATAAAGCTGACATGATGGAGTTGCAAAAAGTGACGTAAGTGCTTTGCAACACATTTTTCCATAAACCTCCCACAACAGGCTCCTTTGATATTTCTCTTTAGATCCAGAACACCCCATCACTAAATCATGGCTAACCCCGAGCGCAGAGCTAGTTGGCGGGATAGTGAAGCAATGTAAGCCCCTGCTGACCCTGCTGGAGCTTCAGTGTTCCATGTATCAGTAAATCAGTCCGCCAACGCTTTCCCAAGGCTGCTGTGATTCTGAAGGTCAGGAACAGGGAGGATGTGACCTGAGGGGTCAAAGGCCATGGGGAAAGTAGTTAACGGTTTAGAATCCCACTGAGGCAGAGAGATAGAGTATGAGACAGAAGAGAAGACAGAGAGATGGGGGTTGGACACATAGCCAAGGACTGCGTGTGAGATACGGCAAAGGACTTGTAAATAAGACATCCGCGATCTCAGGAGAGAAGAGGAGAATATCTGATTGGGGGAATCATTTAAAGGAATTGTTTACCGTCAGTCCAGTTTTCTGCTAAACTTTAACCTGGGAATTAAAAAAAAACTACCTTTCTGATTTGTTGTGCTTCTGCTGAATAAGAAATTTCTCTGAAAACACCTAAATCCTGAAGATTCATTCCACACATGGAACGACTAGCCAGGAAACAATTAAAAGCATGTGGAGGTTTGTACATGAGTCAAGATTGCTTGGGATAAGGGGGGGGGGGCACCTTGTGTTACATCCCTGCATGAATAATTACAAATGACATTTTAATTATATGATATAATCACATTATTAGATATTTGTGTTGCATTTCAGAGCACAAAATCTCACTTTATGGCCAAAAACAGACACAGCCACCTTGACCTTTGACCGCAAAATTCGAATCAGCTGATCAGAGATCCCAATGGACGTTTGAGCGAGACTTAATGAAATTCCCCTCCAGGTGTTTCTGAAATAACACATCCATGAGGATGGGACGGACGCCAGGTCACGCTGACCTTGACTTTTGACCACTAAATTATAATTCATTCATCCTTGAGTGTAAAAGGATGCTTGAACCCAATTTGAAGAAATTCCCTCCTGGTGTTTCTGAGGTAGTTTGTTCAGGAGAAGACGTGCAGACTGATAGCCTGTAAAGATGAAGCCTCTGGCCACAGCTGCCTGCACAAGGACAGAAACATCATTCATAAATAGTGTTTGCTGCTGGTTATTTAGTACAATGCAGCATGCTGAGCAATGAAAGCAAAGAGTGCATTGATTCCTTCCAATAAGATTTTGATTTAAGAGACACGATGTGATAAAAAATGTCTGACACCAGTTTAAGGTTCAAATATACCTCTTTTTTTTCAGATTTCTTCAACATCATGTGGCCGAGGGTCTCCGGATCACTGCCAGACATTGGTACAAGCCGAAAAAATACAGATCACAACTTTTCATTGTATTTTATGACCTTCTTTGTTTTACATAAACATTTCAGTGTAAAATCCTTTCAAATTCATACACTGTGTTCTAATATTCACTTCTTGTCTTTTCTTTTTTTCTGTCGCTCCAAATCTGTTCTCACCATCACCAGTAGACTTGTAATATCAAACATATCTCCTTTTTTTCCATCTTTCAATTTTACTGCTTCTTATGTTTAATATATGAATATACAGAATATATATTCAGAGGATAAAGATCTTTGTTTTTTTCATATACAGCAAAATTCTGAATAATATTTTTCCAGGGACTGATTTAGGGAGTCCACATCAGGACTGGTGATATTAGTACAAGTAGGAACTAAACTTTACTGCCCCCTACATTTTATGTAAACATTTTTTGTTCAAATTATTACAAATATTGCTGTGGGCGAAGCTCACATTGTTCACTAAAACATTAGAAACACCTTAGAGATGTTAAAAAAAAAAGTTTATCAATAGGTGGATTGTTGAGCATTCAATTGTAAAGGCGCTTCTATTAACTTGTAATTAGATGTTCTAGGTCTATGAAAGAAGACTTATAAATCTGAAAATAAAAGACACAGACACACACACACACACACACACACACACACACACACACGTCTTAGAAAAGGCACCTCTGGCCCAGGAGTGAGGTGAAAATAGCATTTTCTTCTCATCTGAGATTTCATTCAAGGTTAGCCAAGTGAGAAAGAGCTTACCACATGATGTGTTATCACTCTGCCTTGCAGTTATGTGTCTCTGAGAAAGGTGGAATATTGACTTCTCTGCCTCTCTTTGTTTTGCTGGGGAGTTTTGATAGCCAACAGTGGGGGATCCCTGTTGTTTCAGCTACCATTCAGCCCGAGTGTGTATAGAGTTAGCGTAATGTGTTAATTAAATAAATTCCCTGAGGGACGTACGTTGTCTCAATGCTGGCTGTCTCTGTAGTCTCTGAGGGGGATGGGTCACTTAGCTTGTTTCAGAAATGTATAATTTTACATTTATATAGAAGTGAGGTATACTGCATGCCAACAGATGGTAAATCATTAAAATACAGTTTAATGCTTACATTTTCTGAGCTGGATTTGATCAAATTCATTTGTAAAATCATGCTTTTCTACAAGATTCAGAGATTGTTATGAATAATGATGAAATGGTGATGTGTGTAAGTAGTGAGAGGTTCATTGGTGGATGGGATTTATGGACGTATGGAGTATTGTGGGTCGTATGGTGCTCCAAACAGGCTCAGGAGGTACTTATGTGTGATGCTGGGTCCCAGAACGAGAGGGTAGAATAGTATTTCTCCTCTCACAAACAAGCACAGATGTTGCAGTTTTAAGGAAATAAACCTCCCAACTCCCTGCCAACTACCTGCAGGGAAATAAACACAGCAGAGTGAGACAGGAGAGGCAGTCAGAGAGGGAGGGGTCACCACAGGATCAATCAATACTGAACAGGATGGGGGAAGTAAGTGAAAGCAAAATGTGGCTGGAGAACACCATGTGGTGGGAGACAACTCGTGAAACATTGAAACACTGTAAATGATAAATCAAAGATAGCAAAAAGTGTGAAGATAGCCTGATAGTTGGGTTTCACATTGCTGAGTGTGCAGGAATCAATAATATATTGCTGGATGTTGTATTATCGTGTGGTTTAGCAGCTTGATCATGACGGTTTAACCAGCAGTCCTCAGTCAGAAATACATCCAGTTCTTACATAACGCACAACATTTTTCTTCTTTTTGTGATCAGTTGGAGACGCTACAAGACGAGCACACGAACCCACAATGAACTGCTCTTTGTGACTGGTCTACATTTTTTTTACCCTCTCGTGTGACGATGCGCCCCGACAGGCAGGACCCAAACCAACTCCAGCGTGTTTCCAACGTTGAAGGTTCACGTGTTCATTTTTCTCTTCTATTCTGTGCCTGGGCCCTGTCATCTAAAATCATTCCTTCACACGACTATGCTGAATTGCTTTATTTCACGTGAATCATGTTGATCTGTGTGAGCATGTCAGGTCCTCTGTGTCGATCAAATTTTCACGTTTATATTGATAACGTTGATATTTCATCACCAGCGGGAAGTGGTGTGAACATGGCTTTGAAGCACACTTTGACTTGCTGCTGTGGCCAATATGAAACTTGGAGCTGACTGCAGGGACAGTGAACTCAATTATAAGCTTTGATCAAAAACTTTACGTACGACAAATTGTTTACAACATATGCAAAAATTCCTGGCTTTCCCTGTATAATAATAATATATAATAATAATATGAAGGATATTAAAGCAGACAGAATGGGCAACGTCCTGATGTCACCCCTCTGCTCTCTGCCTGTATGCTGGATTTCTTCATACATTTCCATCAGTAGCTGTTGCTGATTGAGCTGCTTGAGAATGAAATATGTGCTACAGACCCCTAGTACCACAAGATTGCCACTTATCATACACCAAATGTATGCCTGTACTTCCTGTATATACTGCAACTATACTGTATATAACCCTATGTATTCTATTCATGCAACGATTAATCCTGTACATACCAAAATATTTGCAAAGTACTTCTCATTCATTAATGTAATTATACTGCTTACCTATTGTGCACTGCTACTTCTGCACTACTACCTCGACTGCACTACAACTTCTATCATGCACTTTACAAGGCAACTGCTGCTAACCCTGGGCGGTGTAGACACCCTTGCACTTCCTTACCTACTGTATGTTGTGGCGTTGTTGTTGTGTAACCAACTGTACCGCTCTCTGCTCCCTTAATTTCCCCCCACGGAGATAAATAAAGTTTTCTAAATCTGAATCTGCGTCTTCTCCATTTCCCATGATCTACCTTGCGGTCTTGTGAAGAAAGTCATGGACACAATTATCAGAATTAGTTACATCTGGTTTGACGTACTTGCACCTGCTGAGTCTGATTCGACCTTTTGGAAATGCACTGAGCCAGCATACTCTGATGAGCCCAGGTCAAGCTTCACTTTAGTGTGTTATCCTGGATGTCTCAGTACCACTTTTGTGAAATACCTCCCAGGTCTTGTGAATCCCCATACAGTTTCAAAAGTACAACCAACCAGCCAATTTGGAGCCAGATCTTAATTATTGCTTGACAAATGTGAGTGTGTTAAATCATATGATGTAGTACCCATCAATTTTGGAAGAGGAAATGACAAGACTGTACCTGTCTAACCAAAAAAAAGGGCTTTCGTTGTACAATATACTGATGAGAAAGTTGTGATGGAATATGTGTTTAAAAATTTCTGTTTGTCCCACAGCATAGACGCTTCAAAAGAGGACAGAACACTGGAACGACCCGTGAATGAAGATCACATACATCCCAACCGCACAGTCAAGAGAATAATGGTCAAAGGAAGGCCACACTTGTGCCTGTTTTCCGTCAAGGAAATCTTTGCGGGCGAGGAGTTAACATAAAGGCACGAAGATTCCTCTTGGCTGTGGCTATCAGTGGTGAGTTAAGGTTCCCATGTTCTCTTGATTGTACTGCATAGGCTAACACAGTTACTTCTGACAGTAAATTGACTGGTCAAGAGTAGTGCTGCTTTAGTCAACGAAAATTATGACTAATTATCATCGTCTGAACCTGTGTCACATGACTTAATCGAGACAAAACGAAAATGGTGGTCATGGGAGGCTAAATGTAATTAAATATATAGTGAAATATTGTTGACTAATAAAAAACGAGACTAAACGCTGTTTACAAAATAAAAACTCTGCTAAGATGCCCCCCTCCCAATTACCGTTGATCTAAACGAGACGAGACTAAATAACATTTTAATGTCTAGTCGTGTTATTATCATTATGATTTTCTTATTTTGCAATATTCCTGTTTCCTACACTGCCCGTTGAACTGCGCAGGCGCAGATGAAGTCGGGACGCTTCACTTCCTCACTCGCACGTGTTGCCATTTTGGTGACATTCTTGCTAAACTTAGCAGCTTTTTTATTGTAACCAAAAGCAACTAAATGCAAATGTAGGGACTCTTTTCCGGTGTTATTGGATTGGAATTTTCTGGTGTTCTGTGGTTCACGTAGTCTACGCTCACTGTGTTTAAGGAGCATTGGTGCTGCGTGAGCCCCTCTCCTGTCTGAAAGCACCGACAGGCGGTCAGGGCCTCAGGAGCCTCACGTACTGCAGCAGCCTCAGCTGCAGCCAGAGCAGAGGAGCCCTAAATCATACTCCCGTAGTCATGGATGATTCTGATTTAGACAAGACTAAAATACTCAAGACTTTTAGTCGACTGAAAAAAGTAGTTTGAACCTGACTAAAAGTAATAATAACAACAATGTGAGTTTGATACAAAGACTAGACTAAAAACAAAAATTAATAGAAGCTGCCTAAAAAGACACCAGTCGAGAGGCTCTCCTTGAGTGCTGATATTGAGCACAAAACCAATAGGACACTTACACAGTATGTTTCAAGTCTGTGTTACAGGTCTGTGTTACAGGTGTTCCAACAGTTGTTAATGAAAGTTGTAATGGCTGACTTTGGCTTGGTAGCTTTGGATGTTTTGTTTTTTTTCCCCCAAATTAACTTTTTAAGATAAATAATCAATTGTTGTTAAGAGAGGAGGAGGAGATAATAAACCAGAATACTTCAGTGCAAAACTCCCCTGTGCTTATGTGACATCAGTGAGTTGGCGTGCTAGAATTTGTTCATCATTTGTGCTGCTTAGTAACGATCATTTTCTGGTCCAGTGACAGCACTATTTGTTGGTGGAGCCAAAATCTACGATAAAATAAATAATCATTGTATGTTGTTTTCATTACTGTTAACCAAATGAATGGCATTTGTGGAACTGCTATTTTCCTGAATATCAGCAGGGCTGTGATTCAGTTCAACTCTGTGCCTGTCATTCACTCATTCACAGGAAGTCTGTGGTGGTACTGATGACGTGATGGCAGCGGTCAGTTCAACTCTGGCGACACCGAAGGACGACACTGTAAGTTGACGGTATTCTTGTAAAATCATGATCTTACATCCAGGCATAAATCTTTTTTTTTTTTAAATCTAATAGCGGTGCTCTGTCCTCAGCGCTCTACCGCTCAGACTAACCTTTCATCACAGGTGCATCAGCTAGCACTCACCACTGCACTCTGTGTGAAACAGCGCAATGGTCTTCCCTCTCCCTTGGAAGGAAAACCCACGCATTGATTTTTATTGCTAAAGCACTAATGGGTAAATTACCTCTCGACATTTCAAATTTGCTTTCTTACCATAATAGTGTTTACAGGACTAGGTCATCAGAAAAAAATAATAGTCATCACACCATCAACAAGAACCGAACAAGGGTAAACCAGCTTTTCCATCTTATGCACCAAATGTCTGGAATGAACTTCAAGCTACCTTAAATCTGGAATCACTCCCACCTTTTAATACCTTCAAAATCTTTTAAGATAAAACCTGACTGAACAATGCAACTGTTTTTAACTTGACGCCCTTCTTAGCCTTAGCCTAAGCCCTAATTCCCTTTGTATGTATGAGCTTGTACCTTAGCTTGATTGATAAAGTCAAAATTCTAGCATTCTGGTGTGTGTAGTGTGTGGTTTGTGGTGTAGTGTGTGGCCTTGTCTTGTCTTTTGTGTATTCTAATTTTTTCTTTTGCTGCCTGTCTTGGCCAGGACTCCCTGGGAGAAGAGTTTTTGTAACTCAGTGGGACCTTCTCCTGGTTAAAGAAAGGTTACATAAATAGATAAATAAATAAGTAAGGTGTCCACACACTCACACACTGTGTCCTGACAGGATTGTAGGACACAGTAGGGTGTAAGGACAGAAGCAGACAGGACAGACTCCTTTGTTATATTACCAAAGTGTATTTGAATAGCCGAAAAAAGATATGTGGCAATAGACTTGTAAACGTTTAGGGTTTGTACTCCGTATTTTTTATGTCCCAATGAATAAAATGATAAATATACCGCTCTTACCTGCGTAAGCTTGATACAGTGTCAGTGTTGATATGAAAGTACTGCATCCAGGTGCCTTGGGTTTCCCCACCACAAGTTGGTCTGTGGGTTCTGGGTGAATCCCCCGGAACAAAACAAAATAAAAAAAAAATTTAAAAAATGCAGTCAAAAGTTTCAGAGAATATCAATATTTCGGCACCTTTGTCATATTTTAAGTGTACCTCTATACATACTTAAGTCAGTGTTAGTCACATGTCTAAATACTAGACCTTAAAAAACTATGACTAAGTAGACATACAGGATGTTTAGTTAGACCTGAGGGACACACACAAACCTGTGTCCTTGGTTGTTGGCAGGCATTTCTCCCCTGTGATGCTGTAGTGATGCGTCTGACATAGGACTGCCACCATGATTGCTTAATGCTTCTCCAGCAGCACATGGACAGGAACATCCATTTAACTGCACCAATGTAAGTGAATGCAGCACAATCTAGACATGGAGAACAAACTTCAGGAAGGCTTGAATGTTCAAGCTACAGAGTAAAACACATCTACATTCCAACTACTTCCACGAAGTTTCAAAGAAAAAATATGAGAACAGAGAATCTGAAACAGCAGATATAAAACAAAATCTGCAACCGAAACGGAGGATTACAGTCTGCAATGTACAAACAGAGAGAGAGAGAGAGAGCGTGCACAGCAAGAAATTAGAATAATAATCAAAACACATACAATTAACATGCACCTAAACCTGTGCAGGTCTGAAATCCCGCTCTATTCATGAGGTACTAAATATTACGAATTTGAAGTGAGCCTATTGTCTGAATCAAAAAATGTAAATCTGGTTAACGTGGTCAGAAGGTGGGCCTGTGTGTAACAGTCCCATTGATACACAAAAGACTACGAAAAGTGAGTTATGTCTGTTGTTGTGCATGGACAGAGCATGATTTCAGACACAGGCCTGGGCATCCAAGCACTGTAACCTGCAGGGTATGAGGCTCCTCGTAGAACAGTAGCAGTTCGCCCGGAATGCCACGTCCAAATGAACTAAATCTGACACTTCAGTAAGAGAGGGAAAGATTATAACATCATAAAGCTAAATGTCTGGGCATTGGTAGCCTATGACAGCCATCCAGCCATATAGTCCCCCGAATAGTAATTCTCAACTATGTTCTATCAGTAGCCTGGAGCTTATCTGAAATGCTAGCGACATTTACGTTGAAGATCATTCATTTTGACCTGCTCAATACTCTCTGTTTACATGTACAGTAGGCAGCACCTAGCAGCTACCAAGCTATGCTACTTAACATCTTGGGGCTCGTCAGGCAAAGTTTCGTAGCCACTCATGAACTAAATATGTATTCCTACCAATGACTATAAATAACATTCATTTCGATGTTTTTTTTTCTCGAATAAAAAAGGATGTTTTATCTAACACGTGATACACTTATCTGACATTGGTGATTCATGCCAAGCAGCTATGACATTGACATTCAAGCTAGCTAGCGACAACATCAGCGGAATTCAAACAATTACCTCTGTGATTGAAAAAGTTCCCAAAAGAACTTGTACTCCTTCCTTAGTTTAGACGTCTGTACTTGAGAGTGTTCTAAACAATCCAAACCACATCGTCGTAGGCGACTTTAGGCAGGTTACAGAGAGACTTGGACTGGCGGTATCTATTCGCCTCCACCATTGTAAAAAGCTAACCAGAAGAGCCATATCCCTTCTCAGAGACGTACCTCCAGTCTTCAACTGTTGCGTGACATAGGCCTATTACAATGACTTGAGAGATACTGTTTAGGATTTCAATGATTTGAGATACAATGCTAAGGATTACTCTGATTTAAGGATTACTGCTGAGGATTACTCTGATTTGAGGATTGCTGCTGAGAATTACTCAGGCTTGAGGATTACTCTTGAGGATTACTCTGATTTGGGGAGTATTCTTGAGGATTACTCTTGAGGATTACTCTGATTTGGGGAGTATTCTTGAGGATTACTCGGATTTGAGGATTATTCTTGAGGATTACTCGGATTTGAGGATTATTCTTGAGGATTACTCTGACTTTGATTGAAGAGAATGAACCACATTTGAATCAGGGCTCCAACTGAGCTGCTGATATTCTTATAACTTTTTAATATATTCATGCTTTCATAACTTCACAGCTGGACTATTGCAATGCCCTATACACTGGCATTGATAAATCACAGTTTCGCCACCTGCAATTGGTCCAGAACTCAGTCACCGGACTCCTCACTTGCACAAAAAAGTGTGAGCACATCACCCTGGTCCTCGCAGTGCTCCACTGGCTCTCCATCTGTTACCACATTGATTTTAAACTCCTACTGACTGTGTACACATCTCTCCATATCTGGCCCCCTCTTACCTGTCCGATCTTTAACGCCACCACACTTCCTCCAGAGCACTACAGTCAGCTGACCAGCTGCTGCTGGAGGTGCCCAAGTCCAGGTCAAAAACCAGGGGGAATAGAGCCTTTGCAGTCGCAGCCCTCACACTCTGGAACTACCTCCCCCTTCACATCCGTGCAGCTGAGACTCTGAATATTTTTATGTCCCATTTGAAGACCCTTCTTTTTTCACTTGCCTTTGATTAGGGTCTGCTTTTTCAATTACTCATGAATATCTCCCTGTGTACCCTTTTAAATGACCATTTTTACTTTTTACTCTTATAGTCAGTGTCTTTCAACTTTTTTTTTCCTTTTGCCTTCGTTCATTCCTGTGTTTATTGCACTTCAAGCACTTTAATGTGAAACACTTTGGTGCGGCTCACCTGTCTTTAAATGCGGTATAGAAATAAAATTGACTTGACTTGACTTCATATAAATAGCAGAGTATTGCACATTAGTCTCAAAGTTCAGTATTATTAATCTTTCAAAATACCAGGTAGATTGATGAACCACCTCGACGGTGCAGCTTGAACCCATCCTCAGTGAAGGACCCGGGGTCATAGGGTGTTTTGGGTCTTTGATCTTCAGACACCCTCACCTGGGTGACCCAACCTGGTTTGTGTCCAAGCAGTGCGCTACTCCATGCATCTCGCTTCTTGATCCCCAGCCACCTCAAGGCTTTTATGGCAGCCTCGCTGATGTTTCTGGTGGCTCTTCTCTCTGACAGCCCTCTGACGCCAAGGAGTCTGAGTGCGGGAAAGCCTTTGCAGCCCATTTCTATTGGCTCAAGGCAGGCCTGTCAGCCACTCGCTCTGCATGCCTCGACCAGCTCAAGGAAATTGGCCTCCTTTCGATCATGGGCCTCCTATATCCGGTCTTCCCAAGGGACTGTAAGTTCCAGCAGCACCTTTTGCTTTGTTGAGTCAGATGTTAAGACCAGGTCTGGCCTCAGTGACATCCTTGCTATGCGCTCTGGAAACTTCAGCTGCCCCCCGAGGTCCATGAACAACTGTCAGTTGTGGGCTGTGGCTAGCAGACTGGTTGGGGCCTAACGTTCTGCCTGAGGTTTTTCCCCTGCCCTGACGAAGGTGATGTTATGCCTATCTGGGAGCTGATGTTTGCTCTGCTGGATTCCGGTGCAATATGGTGTCTGCTGCTGCCTTCACCACTTGGTCATGGCGCCCCGTGTACCTCCGCTTTCCCGGGGCTTTAATGCAGCAGCTCAAGATATACTCCAGGGAACCCTGTACTGAGCACAGCAGACATGCTGTGCATTCTGCTAGCCCCCAGCAATGAATGTTGGATGGACTTGAGAACAAGTCCTCCACCTCTGCAAAGATGTCACCCTGCACCATCTGACACCTCTCTTGCCCCTGGGCTTTGTTGTAGCACGGTCTTGTGTGGCTACCAAGACCAGCCTGTCCAACTGGTACGGAACCTACTAAGAAGCCATGTCTCAGCCGTGCTTGTGGCTGGTTGACTGCCTCTTGTGCCCGCCACTTCCTCCCCATTCTGACTGTGATACCCGCGGAGGAGACTCTGGTGTCAGCTGAGTCTCTGTAAAGCAGCACCTCCCTGGCTCTGGTGTCATTCAACTCTTCGGTCAGACCAGTGAAGGGAAGCTGCAGCTAAATTACGTTTGAACTGGCATGGGAAAGGTGTCTTCTTAAACCACCCATACCTGTGTGTGTGTGTGTGTGTGTGTGTGTGTGTGTGTACCAGATGGGCCTCTGTAGGGAGCAAGGTGTGTATGTGACCAGCTCTTATCATCCCCCTAGGGCCCATAAAACATGTACAACAAACAGGCTAATTAGTCCTCCGCACACACACACACGCATGCACACAAAAACACACACACACTTGTCATCACTTGTGGGAACACCATATTGACTTACGATCAACTCTTAAACTAGAGACCTAACTTAACCCCTAACATAATCTAAATTCCTCCAACACAAAGTCATGATCTGCATTTTTTTGACTTTACAATATTTAGATGCACACCAAGAGAGTTGTGGTCCTAAATGTGTCAGATGATCACGTGTGGTACTATTAGAAATTCATAATATTGAGCCAAAATAGCAACCATGCCCCATCAATTAGTTGTTTTTTTTTTGGTCAGACTGTCAGCAGGAGTCAACAAAAAACGCTTGGCCAGATTTTGCTGGTGGAGGGATGTAGCAGTACTCTGCCATTACATTTTGGAGCAGATTTGACAGAAAAATCACATCCACATATTTTAGCTTTGCTCAGAAAGCAGATAACACTCACACAGGCTGGTCAAAGCTGGAAATTTGTCCACCAAACCTTTTGTTTTTTTGTTTTCCAAAGTAAAATTCATTCCTTAACATGGAAATGAGGCTAGCTTTTTTCATTTATTCATTTTGCATGATATAATAGTTGTCTGAATTGAATGATAGTCTATGTTTTTTTGTCCTATTTGTTTTGGGATGGAAAGAATATTAGAAAACATGTGCAACCTTCAAAAAATGTACAACACTTCAATTGTGCTCATTTATATTTGTGTGCAAACAAACAGGCTTTCAGCAACTATAAATAACAATGTGGATATAATGTACATTCCTGTATCTATTGTGTGTTTCCTCCTTTTGTTCAGTAATAAATGATGGGCTAGGGGAGTTGATCCATCATAGCCGTAGGAGGTTGATAGAAACTGTGCTTATCCAAGCACAACCCAGATTATTCAAACATGGCAGGCTGAGACACCAAGGCCGGGCTGCTGATACATTCAAGAATCCAGCCAGTTCTTGTTGTTTGTTGACCACATAAGCTGCATTTTGTGTGTTTGTGAATCAATGTTCCGTACAATCTACAGCATGTCTACATCTTTCAGATACAATCAAATCCCCTTCACATAAGCTAGAGACACACAATTTTTGATTTCATGTCGGTGAGAAAAGAATCTCTCGCTCTGAATTTATGTCAGTGCCCGCACTCTCAAGGATGGAAGGTCAACTAAAAGCTAAAGGCATAGTGTGTCTGTGTGTGTGTGTGTGTGTGTGTGTGTGTGTGTGTGTGTGTGTGTGTGTGTGTGTTTGTTAAGCTCCCCCATAAGAGCTCTTGTCTTAAAGCAGTTTAATGCTCAACTGTAGAGCTGGTGGCTATTTCATGTCTGACTTCTTTGTCATATGTGGGGGTGCATGTGTACAAGCGTGGCTGTGTGTGTGTGTGTGTGTGTGTGTGTGTGTGTGTGTGTGTGTGTGTGTGTGTGTGTGTGTGTGTGTGTGTGTGTTCCCCAGAAGTTAAGGCTGAGAGGAATGTGTGTCTGTCAGTGATGAATCTCTAAAATATGGGAAACACTGATGTCCTTGAACTTCAAGGTCTGCCATATGCTGGCCAGGACAGGCCAGGGGAAATATGTGTGTGCTTTTGTGTGTGTGTGTGTTTGTGTGTGTGTGTGCAGGTGTGTGTGTGTGGGGGGGGTATGGTAATACCTTCAGGGGTTGCTCTCAAACCACCATGATGTCTGCTAGATACTGTCCATTTCATATCAGAGGGAGTCTGCGATGTTGAAGTCAACTTGAATGGTGGTGTTTATTCTCCAGCATAATTGACTTTTCATAATGTATGGAGGAGGTCAGTGTTTATACAGGCTGTGCAAAGGCTATCAGCCATCCAAAGGCTATCAGAAGTAACTACATTTTTGGTTGAAATTGATTAATAACTTAAAATGGAGTTTGTGATATCTGTTTTATCTACTGACACGGTTTCATAGTTCAATTTTGCTTTGTTAAAGTAAAAAAATAACTTTTAGAGAATTAGCTGGAAAAAAGGACATAATTAACCTCTGTTTTGAAGGAGTGCGAATTCATCTAGAATCCTGTCATCACTGCTTTGTTATTGTACCAGCTGATTTCTTTCTCTAGTAGTTAAACTTCACACGATCGAGAGAAGAACCGTGGCACTGGTGTTAAAAAGAAAACGTAAATGTAAATAATGATATAAAGTTACTGCGAGCAAAGCTGAAAGAAACCGATAAAGAAGTTACTACACTTTGCTTTTGCAAGGGCATTGCAAACGTATGACAGTGGCGACATTTTTTTGGATCAAAGATCAAATCAGCTGTTATTGTTTGGAGACAGAGAAATTACCGATGAGGCTGTTCATAATTATACCTGTGAAAAATAATAAATAATTCATATAATACATGAGCGAGTGTATTATTATCATTATTGTATTATTTAGCAAGAGGTTGGGACATTTTTATCTGTTTCTGCCAACATAACTGGGTGATTTTAATAAAACCTGGAGGCATTTTGAGACTTTTTAATTATCTATTTTATTTCAACCGCAACCATGATATTTCCTGATGCCTTACCTCCGGTTGTTGTTCCTAAACCTGATGAAATCTGCATTCTCCCAACTATCTTAAAATATTGCACTTTCCACTCAGAAGTAAAGGAAAGCCTGCCATTTAGTTTGAAGGTCTCACTTCTGGGGTTAACACATACTTAACCTGTGATGTGTAGCCAGGCATAGTCCTGCACTGGACTCCAACTCATGCCATGGTATGGGAGCCAGATGTGCTAGTGGGCCAAATACCTGTATGATACCATCTGTTGTCAGACGGTTTCTTGATGTGTCAGGGAGGTGCTTAAAAACCCCAAGAATACAGTAAAAATGTGAAGAAAGTCTGATGTCGATGACCTCAGCAGAGAGAGATTGTCCTCTGTCTCTGCTAATTACAGTAAATCTCATTTCCTGTTTTCTCCCCAGATAGACCAATCTAAAAATGACCACTCAGCCATGATAATGTGTGGGCCTCTCTGTCCACTCTGTCTGAAGTGTTTACAGTTTCTCTTTTCACACTTTGTGGAGAGTGAAGTCAGGGGAAAAAAAACAGGCTGCAGCTAAGTGCATTAGTTTCGAGAATGACGAAAGCGCCTACTATAACCATTGTCATGTGCTCTGCTGTGAGATGGATGATAATGTAAGTTATCAGCCAAACACTAGATGGGATTTACAGGACCGAGGAGATATTTAGGTAGGACGTGGGGGTAATGTAAACGTTCAATAATAACATTTCAATCAGCCAGAGGAGTCACAAGTGCAGTGATATGAACATGAAGTAAAGGCGTGAACCTACCAAGGACACATCGAGGAGGATCTGATCACTTACACCACATTCAGAGGTGAGCCACATGTAGACTGAACTTAAATGTGAACCAGACTACACAGAATGACAGCCTGATCGACTCACATCCTCTCTAGATTTTAACTAGAACAATTCCATTGACTGGGTTTCCTTCAGTGTACCTGTGCCTTCCTCCTATGGTCAAAAGACTGTCTTATGTGCAGGAATGGCAGTAGAGCGTGAAGGAAAAAATATACCGGGTAAATAAGTGTCTCGTTAGTTTCAGAGTCCACAGAGCCTGGACTGCGCATCCACACTGAAGACAAATCTATCGTCCCGGCCTCATTTCACTAGAACTGTTTTCAAAGAAATACTTCAAATCCAAAACTCAAATCATCCAGTTAAGTTGACCTCAAGGAGCTCATGCAAAACTCTGACACTTCCCTTCATTATTCTGTTTTGTTCTTTCATGTGTATGATTTAGTGGTGTCTTAGATAGCCTCCATCCCTGCCCTGTAAAAAATGAGATTCTTTCAGGTCAGGTTTGTTCTGTGAATAATGGGACAGTATCATTTTATGTATGAGGGTGTATGTTTGTGTGTGTGTGTGTGTGTGTGTGTGTGTGTGTGTGTTATATGAGACAAAATTCAATGACTCAACATCTCCCTTTTAAAATAAGGAATAATTGCTGTGCACATGTACTTTTGAAATAGTGTGTCCTTCAGAGCATGTGAGTGAATGAACGTATGTCTAAGGTAACCAATAACTAACAGACTGTATATGTGCTAATGGCGCGCAGTGGCTATCAGAAGCTGCAGCCATGAGTTGAATCAAAGAAGAAAAGAACAGTCCTTATTTCTTCAACTGATAATTCTTGGTGTTTTCAAAAGACAAAGTTAGATCCTTGGAGAAAGTACGTGTGCATGTGTGTGCATGAACATTTTATGAATACCCTGTATGTACTGTCTCATCTTGTAAGATCAAAAAATATGTTCTGGAGTTTTCTGTGGATTAATAATTTCCCTCTTTCTAAAAGTGTCATCAAAACACAGTGATGTAGGTGTTGGTCATTTTGGACATGTGGAGCCTGCTACTAATGCAACCACCAAAGAATCCTAATGACTATTTCCAATTATTTTCCTCTCTTCAAGAGCTCACTATGGTCCGAATTTCAAACTCACTAGAATTCATTAGCTACGATTCTCATCCACCTTGAAATAATTGATATTTCTCTGAGAAAAGCAATGATTAGAATGGTTATAAAAGGTATTTGAATATGAATAATGGCTATGATTTTGAAATGATTGTACGTGTAGAGACACTAGAATATACGACGGAGGGAAATCTATCTCTTGGTGAGTGATTCTCAATCGCTATGGCTATAGCGATTGAGAATAGCAATTCAGAATCACTGATGGAAGAGATTAAATTGAATGAGGTTTTGCTAATTAAATTGCAGAATTAAAATCCCCTCTCCTTGGCTTTCACTCTGCCTCCGTCTTTCTCTCTTCATCTCCGTTTCTCTTTCACACACACAATGGCATAGCGCTGTGTGAGCAGCAGAGCAGGAGGTCTCAGAGGCCTAATCTCCGTGCTTGCAAGGTACAGCCATAAAACTGACAGGCCAACTAATTATCCCAAAAATTACAACATCTTAATGTTCACGCTCACAGCAATGTTGACTAGGATCAGAGGCTGTGTGTGTGTGTGCGTGCAGGCTTGCATATTCACTTGCTTTTCTTGTGTGTACTGTATTTGTGTGTATGTTAGAGTGTTCATTAAGCAGACAGCTGGAGGTGGGCTCCTGCATGCATAGTAGAGAGGACAGATGTGTGTTGCTGTTCTTTGTTCTGGCTCCACACTGCTTAGTATAGTTCAGAGTAAAAACAAAGAAGCAAAGTACTCAAACAAAAAGTTGTTGTTTTATAAAAAAAACAAACAAAAACAAAACAGCAGCAACAACCAAAAAACTACTGTGGTTACAAATTTCCACAGAGAATATTTGTTTGAATGGAACGGAATCATCATTTTTGTGTCTGCTTGCATTTTAGATGAGATAAGAAAAAGGAAACACAATATTCCTTCATCCACATGAAAGCAGAACACGTTAAAAAAGAAAGAAGGAAAGAGAGACTGAAAAGCATCGTAGCTACCCCCTCCTTCATAGCTGTCTGTGTTAAGCAGGAGGTGAATGTAATCCCTTGGTTTCTATGACATTAGATAGGCAGTGTGATAAGAACTGTGCAAATACCATTATCGATTCCCATCTCCGCTAAGGCTCCAATTCCCTGTTGGAAAGCAGACACAGGATTACAAAAAGAACAGAGAAGGATTTACTGCGATCTCCTGACAAAATACCACAGTGACATATCCAGGCACCATATTACTGGAGGTGTGCTTTTAATAATGACACTCGTGCTGCTGTTATTGGGGTAAAAGTCACCTTTGTCATGGGGTTACTGAACCAGCCAATCTACATTAGACTGTAAAGCTGTTCGGTAATTTTTATAGACAAGCAGTAGAATTTATAAGTTGACTTCTTTCAGATATTGGTAGCCAGTGAATCTTTGGGGTTAAGTCTGTCTTCCTTTGCCTGTACAGTTAAGCTTTGTCCTCATTTTGGAGCGTCCAGTTGTTAGTTTGTCAAATGAAAAGTCATCTGTGTACATGTCATATTTTAATGATATCATTTCATGAGAGCATTAAGATTAAATACAAGAGGTCTAAGAATCAGTCCTTGAGGGACATCGCATGGTGGGACTTTTCTTTTTATCATTTTAATAAGGGATTTAAATCAATTTCACTGCACGTAACAGTAAAGAACCTACTGATACAACGTAATATCAAAACTTGGCACAGTTAAAAATGCCAGAGAGACAAAAATAAGGTCTGATGTTGGTCTTATATGTGATCAAATGTACTAAATAGTATTATCCTATAACACAAAGAACGAGAATAGAACAATCAAAGCCAAGATTAACGGTACTGTATTTGGGTGAGGGACAGCAGGAGTTTTAATTCTGTGATGGGGGATAACTGTCAGTCGTGGCAAAGTATTCAATGAAACTTGTGCAGGTTTGACAGGTTTTTGTTAAAACTGAGCATTATAATGAAAAAAAGTAGATTTATCTCTTTTTCACAATTTACACACCACACACTCGGCAGCAGATGTACGTCACTACACTGTTTTGCTAATGCCTCAAGGTCAATAACTGTCCCTATTTGTTATGGGGAGAAGGGAAAAAAGTCTTGCCAGGGAGAGTTTATTGAGTATATGAATACTGCATGAGAGGCACAGAACACAAGGTTTAAGGGCAAAAACATCTTCTGAAAGTCCTTCACATGTATTTCTTTCTTCATTAAAGTACTGCGCACAGAGGCAAACTTTTTCTCACTGTCAAAGTCTGAAAGAAAAGATGAGAGGAGAGAATGGAGACTGATGAATAGAAATTGGCAAGAGATTGGGAGGTCTGAGTTACAGTGGTGGAACGACAGATTGATTTGGAAGAAGTTTGAGGAACCAGTCCAGGTCAAAGCCGCCATCTGTATAGTACTGTCTCAGACCCGTCATTTCATCTGACCAGGTGCAGAAAAAGGTGAGAAGACGAAAGAACAGATATACAAATTGAAGAGAAACATGGAAAGATGGTGATCCAGGTGAAAGGAGTCAAAATCATGTAAGCTAATATTAAAAAAAAAAAAAAAATCCTCTCAGGAATTAAATATTACAAATAGTTGAGAAAAATTTTGCAGGCTGAGAGAGAACATCAGGCTTGATTGCATTGCTGAAAATTGCCTCGTAGTTTGTCATCTTTGGTCAGTACTGAAAATGTTTGCACTATAATTGCATTTTTTTTTTTTATCCAGAATTTCATGGTTTACAGACGATGTAGCCTATTCAATTTAATAATAACCTTTCCTCTCCTGCTGCACTTGTTTTTTGATCAAATGTCCCAAAAGGTTTTAGATGAATTTGCAGAGAATTTAATCCTGGGTAGCTTTAGTGTGTCAAAACGTGACTCATCGCAGACAGAAACCAGGCTCACACACACACACGCACACACACACACACACACACACACACACACACACACACACACACACACAATGTGCTATAAATGTTATTGTCTGTGAACACACTAAGCAACTGAGACTATGTATGTGACAGAAATGTCCTTTTACTTCACGTTCCATCAGAGATGAACTGAGACCTGATATTAGCACTCCAGCACCCCCCGCTGATTGTCCGTGTCATAATAGACTTCAGCAGATCTGCAACAATGATGACGTGTACACAATGAGGATGAGGAGACCATGTCCGTGCTAACACTGCAGTAAATATGCAGTGAAAAAACTGTGCCCTTTACTACACTGGTGCATGTTTTGACTTGCCTCGATATGCACAGAGGTTAAAGGTTTGCATGTTCAAATATTCATGAGGCTGAAAAACAAAGTATGGATCAATGCAAGATTTTGCTCAAGAATCTGTCACTGGACAACAGCAAAATTAAGTAAAAAATTTTAAAAAATGTATAAAAAAAACTGAGGGGAAAATGTGTGTATCTATGGCAAGCCCAGTACTCTGTATCCATGGCAATGGGGAACAGCTGCAAAAATATAGAATGGGATCAGAGTTCAACTTCAAATGTATACTCATGGAGATGGCAAGAGCGCTGCCCTGAAAAGACGATGATACATCAATGCACAATAACAGGTGTATCTGCAAAGCTGCTCCGGAGCTGCACAATCATAAAGCCAAGTGCGTAGATGAAACGCTGAGACCATCCCATGATGACAGCAGGGATAAAGAACAAAATGTATGAGACCATGTGGAAAAAAGAAGTGGATTAGTTGTGCCTGATCAAACATTTCAGCTTTAAAAATGCTCCCAGACGAACAGTTTTTTTTTTTACTGATCCAGTCTCTTTTTTTTTTTCTTCTTAATTTCATGTGTAAAAGTAGTTTTTATCCACAGCAGACTGGTTTCCTTGTGCGACACAATTACACCGAGCCATTGTCGTCCCTCTTCTCACTTCAACACACACCCACTGACAAAGCTTTGTGTGTGATTTGTCTGTGTGAATTATGGCAGTTGGAGCGAATGAAGTGAATGAGTGTGGGAGCAGGTGGTCAGATGGCAAGCCGAGAATGATTTGTTACAGGTGTGTGGCCAAGTGATTTGCTGTCATCATCACATTCAGGGGATTATATGGCACCATCTTCTGTTGACACATCCTATGAGCATGAGAAAGGCCAAGGGAGGGCTAAGAAATAAATTGTGTGAAAAAGAGAATTACACTTTTCTTCCCAGAGGATTCACAGTGGGGTAAATATGGAATGTGAAAAAATATCTACAGGTGGATTCACTTTTTAATTTTTTTTTTTTTAGGCCATAAATCACGGCTCTGCGGAGCCACGTGTACTGTATAATAAAGTGCACTCATGAAAACCATGCGTACGTCTTTCCCCAAACCTGAACTGGTAATTAATAAAGAACAATTAAACGTTCGAAAGCACCAGAAAAAACCACCCACGTACTTCACACTTCCAAGTGAATTATTTTGTACTTTTTTTTGCAAATGAACATGTGTGTCATATTCAGATACCCCAAAATCCTCAACGCACTCAGGGAACATGTGTGTCCTTATATGCATGACATATTTGTCACATTTTTTAAAGCCCATATATTGATTTTAAAACACTACAAATCTGAAGTCATATCCAGAGTGGTGAAAGTGTAATTTTGCCATTTAATTTTAAACATGAATACTTTTCATCCATCTCTGGATTTGTGACTATGGTGCAACTACGTATTTTGCCCAAAATGCAGAAGATTTCACTGAAAACATGAATAATAATTCCTTTATAGCAGCCGACCTTGAATGTTTTTTTTAAAGGTCAACAGACAGTCTTTGTTTTTGTTTTTTTTCTTCTAAGCTGCTCAAATTTGCAAGCATTATTTCCCACAGAGGTGCATTTACAGTTGACAGGCTAATAATCATATTAGTGTACATGGTGAGATTGATTGCAACATGCCTCATGCCATCAGACACCTCGGCACTCACTAACACGAGCCCACTTGGATCTTGTCCAAGTTGCAGAGTGGATTAATGGTCTTTGGCCGACATTCAGTCCTGTCTGTGTCCGTGTGCTTTCTCGGTCCTGTGTGTGTTTCCGTACAGCTGGTGCATATGTGCAAAAATACAAACGACTCTTTCATTGTGATGTATGGATTGGGGATGATTATATGAATGAGAAGTGCAGAGAGTAATTTGTTGCGTTTTCTTTTCACACCCTGAGTACTCTGCAGACCGATGATGGAGGAGCCCTCTCTCAGCCAGACATCTTTCCCTTGTATCCTCATTTCTCACTGACTCCACTCAATTTGTCACATAAATTTGGGATTATATTGTGCTGGACTGACAGACAGATCCAACACTGAAGCTTTGTCTAAACTGTTTAATGAATGTGCCATGTAAGGATCGTATGCCTTGATGAGTGTGTCTATGCACGTGCGTTCATTTCATATCTGGGTCATAGGATCATGGCGGTAACGAGGACCTTGGGGAGAGTGATTGTTGCGTGTGACTTGAACTGAGAGGTAGACCTGAACACGAAGCATAAATCACTAATACTTCAAACTTCTCCCATCGTATATAACAGTTTTATGAGACTTTCCCATGAACCTTTGTGAAGGTTGCCAAATCATTGAGGACCATTGTCCAAGTTTTGTCCCTTATCAGGGAGAATTCTGTAAATGAAAAGCAGCAAAATATGTCCCCGGTACCTTTAGTTTACATTCTATTGTGCTGAACATTTAAATATTGTTAATTTTCAGTCTCTGTGGTATGTAACTACTTTCCACTGATGTTAGCTAGACATCCATCCATCCATTTTCTACTGTTGTTAAGGGACGAGCCTATCCCAGCAGCCTTCAGGTGAAAGGTGGGGTTCACTCTGGATGGTTCGCCAGTCCATCGCAGGGCCAGCACAAAGAGACAGACAACCATTCACACTCACAGTCACACCTACCGTCAATTTAGAATCTGGATTAACCTGGTTTCCTCTTGATGTCTTTGGACTGTGGGAGGAAGCTTGAGTACCAGAGAGAACCCACGCAGGGACAGGGAGAACATGCAGACTCACACAGGAAGATCCTCTGCTCAAGCCGGGACTCAAACCTGAACCTTCTTGCTGTGAGGAGACAGTGCTGACCACTGCACCACCGTGCCGCTCGTTAGCTAGACATGTCTGTATTAACGCAAACTGCTGTGTTCACCCTCTCCACACTTTCCTCCACTCTGTGGCTTGAGTGTGACTGAGCACGAGCAGCTCCTGCTGTCCTTTGAAAACCTGATCAGGTCCCTGTTAGCTTGCTCAGAGTGTGGAACCCTGTTTTTTAGTTTGGTATCATTTGAAGCTCAAATCAGAGTGTTTGTGAATTATTAGTGGATAAAGAAGACATGGATTATACAACACGATGTATTTAAGAATGTGTACCTATATAATAGGGGGAAACACTGCTTCATGAATTCAGGATATTTGATAATAATAGATAAGACTTGTGATAGCATTTAAGTGAAGAATCACTTAAAACATACATATAAAGTTAGCATTAAAAGCATTGCGCTAAACGTAGTACTGGAATAATACTCTGATCAGACTTGCATTATAATGAGAGCTGGTGGAGTAATGCCTCTTACTTAATATGTGGTTTAAATTTCAATTAAATCTGTCCCATCATCCGACCAAGCACAGGCACATTGTTGAAAGCTGTGAAAGAGTCTGCACCTGCCCTGGGTTAGAGGGGCTTATGAAACACGTTCGGCTGTCTTTGACTTAAATTGATTTGCCATGACATCTGGATGCAATATGAGCTTCACCACACATGCTAGTCAATATTGGATTGTCCTACACTGACAAACACGCACAAATGCATACGCACTGACATTCATCTTTTGCATGCCAACACTATATCTCTATCTGCTTCTCACACACACACACACACACACACACACACACGGATGCATGCACGTACATTAACACATGTATTTCATGATTTGTGAGGACTTTTCAAATCAAATTTACTCTGTAATTCCTGACATATACATCTTTATATACTGACACACACACATACACACATCGACTCACACACACACACACACGCATGTGTGTGTGTCGATGTGAATAAATCCTTATCTCCTCAAATTTGTATTTATTACTTGTATCACATTAAACGCCAAAAACTTGTTCAATTACTGCCCCAGTACGGGTTCTACGAGCCAGGGGAACATTTGATGACAGAAAATGTTCAACATTGTCATGAAAATCTCAATCATAGGTCATTGATACTAAACCTTTCATACCCTCAAGCTTTTCCAATAAAAACTTATGTAACCTTACCAAAATATGTCTGCCTCTAACATCTCAGTCTCCAACTGGTTCTCACAAAAGCTCAAACTCAAACATAGAGACTCTGAAACTTCAATCCTTCCTGTTCTGGTTTTAATTTATGGTGAAAGATTTTGCTCCAGATCTTTGCTCCCTCTGGGATCTCCTCATCCATCAGTGGGTGCTGCAGCTTAAGACGACACCCGACCGGGACATTCCATGACACCGGGGCTGTGTTTCCTGTCAAACACACCTCGGAGATCTCTCCCTTTCTCTAACTCCACGACACGTCTGTGCATCATTGTGTTGATCTCAGACCATTTGTCTTGTGCCTCTGCCATGTGGTCCTTTTCTTCAGGAACGTATGTTAAATATCTCTCTCCCCTCCCTCTTTTATGACACTAATCCCAGCACAAGCTGGAGCACAGCTGACCAGTCTGGTTTGCATGACAAAACACCCTGGCACATTTTATATTTAATCTAATCAACATATCTGAACTGACATTTTGTTTAGATGTAAAACACTGATATATCATGGTTATTTTTAGGGAATTGTTTTGGTTTAAAACTAAACAGCTGGCAGTGACTTGAAGGGGTATAATGATATCACCATGGCATGCTCCAATCAGAGGACCGCCAGCCTCCTATGTTACCGACCCGGTCTGCCTCCTCTCAGGCTTCCCTTTTTGTGGTAAAGAGATACTTTACATGAGTAGATTTTCTCAAGAGCTACCTGCATTCAAGATTTAACCTCAGACATCAGATCATTTAGATCCATAATCAATGATGTAGGGTGAATTTTAACAAGCAGACCACTTGCAGGATTTACAACATCAAGGGAAACGTCATTCTTAAATCCAGAGACGCATCAAAAATTGAAAACTAGCTTCTTCTTTTTTTTTAATGTTATTTTAAAATTCTTAAATCTTCTATTTTAATCAAAATGACATCAGTCAGACTGTGATTCATGCTCATAATTACTGCATAACTTTGTAATGAACTGTCCATTTGACTTTACAAGACATCTGTGTTATTTCTGAGCAGACCTCTGCCCTTCTCTCTTGAGCGTTTCTGTGTCTAGCTTGACGGTGGTGGTGGTGATGATGATGATGATGATGATGATGTACATTGTGACTGCTTCAGTTTTCCATTTGTTAGATGACAGACATTCTTCAGTGCGCTTCCTGCATTCTCAGCTGTTCCCTCCTCAGAAGCCCAGCGTAAACCTTGTGTTCTCACAGATGTGCCTTCGCTTACGCGCTGAAAACCAACATAATTACTTCACTTTTTCCTTTTGAATTCAGGCCAAATGTTAAATGAAATTTATGATAAGAGCGGAAAGCGAATCTAAGATGTAGGTGTGTGTGTGAATAAATGTGTGTTAAGATGTCCCCCAGCATTTTGTAATGCACAGACAGAGACACATCACCATTCATTTATTTTAATTGCTCTCCACCTGCTATGATAATCAGGTCTTAGAGGGAAATTTGCATTTTCAAATAAAACCTCTACTGCACACGCATGGGAATGAGACCCTACTTATTATGAAATGGTATAAAAAAAATTTTTACTCCCTCACACTTTGCTTCTGAAGCCAGCGATGCTGCTGTGTGCTGGGAAAGTCACCCCGTTCATGACTGACAAGTGGTTTTAGATTGAAAATCCTCAATCATGCTGGTTCTCATACAATCTTCTAATGAAAATTGACATGCATGCAAAGACACATGCAACCCATCAAAATCAACCGCTGCAGTTTTCTACCAACCCAGAATAAAGAGAAAACTAATGCAAAATGTACCCATTTCTTGGTCTCAGAAAACAACGTCCCGCGATAATTCAGCTCAAGACTAACGATAATTAATGCATTTTCAACCAATTTCCACATAAGTTGCAAGATTCTGTTCAGTATTTTGTTTATCTGCAAGGGTTTGTTTTCTTTCTTTCTATCTTTATAATTTACACACATTATCACACTGATTCCTAAATAAACCTAAATAAGTTAGAAATATTTAGAAAAATAATTTGATCGGTGTGTATGTATAGCATTTCATTTGAATTCCATGATTCGTATCAGCCATTAGCACAACATAGCCGTATCGTTTCCTGCTCTGCTTTTTTTGAAGCTTTATTTGATTTCCGCTCACCAGAATGAAATGTTGCCATTTTACATTTCTGGAAACCCCAGACAGATATCACATATAGATATCACAGAGATCTGGTGTCATTTTACAATCGTTTACAAAGACTTTTCAAATGAAATTTTCTCTTGATAGCTGATGATCTTTTATGTTGTGGCAATGCCACGGTTGTAAAGTTATAAAAGTCACGTTAACAGAACTTGATAGGGCTCTGACAGCTTCTCATGCTGACTGTTTGTTGGACCGGTCCATCACTCCAACCTCAGAAATCATCCCTTTACTGCCTTTGCTCCTGTCAGAAATGTTGATATGAAACATAGTTTTGGGCCAAACGTGTATGTTTGCTCCCGAGCTAATCTCCCCTCTGCTTGCCTGAATATAATCACTTATATGGACCTTTCTAGAGACATGATACACCCTCCAGCGCTGGATGCAATGAACAATCTTCTTTTTTCTGATATATTTATAGAGAGAGAATCACACAAAATCACAATCTTTGGTTATTCAAGGACACCCTACGGAGAGAGGTCTGTCTACGTGTTCTCCCTTTGGAGATCATTAGCGGCCGCACGGTCAATACTGCTCCTCAATGTACTGTCTAAAAGGCTTCTGTGAGATTGTGAATTGAGGGGGTTTTACAGCTCCTTTTGTGGTACTCGTAGTACGTTGGTGTGACAGGTCACGTACAGTCGCCTGGGGATGTTAAAATCACCACCAACCCTCATATCAACACTCTGAAACAGAAATGAGGTCATTCCATGCAAATGGTGCAAACCCGTGAACGATTGGACGTCTGGTTCGGAAAATTGTTTAACGGTTACTTTTGGCACACAACTGACTTGGGGGCTTTTAATAAAAAGCGTTACTTTTTTAGCCTTTGGTTAAGAAATAAAATAGCAAACAAGTAACACATTAGTAAAACTGGAATAAAATAATGTCCGTGAAGCTCGATGCACCATACAATCTGGAGCTATCATGACGGCACCAGGAGAAGGCGGACCTCCAAGAAAGTGACACGACGTCATCACATTCACAAACCAGTTGTGGTGATGACATTATCTCCTTGATGGATGGGACATATTCTTTACATTTGGACCCTTTGATTTACAGTATTTTTATTGAATGGGGCTTATTGAGGGCTATACATACTTAGCATCCTGTCAAAAATGTATGATGGAAACTTTAGTCTTGTCCATAATATTTGCAACTATGAGGATGCATCCAGGCATTGCATGCGACAGCAACTTCAGCTGGACCCACTGGATGGGCTACATCTGCTTCATCTGAAACTTTTCTGAAGTTTTTTTGAACCAGAACTTAACGAAGCATTGACTTCATAAAACATAATTTTACATGATTTTTTTTTTTTTTTTAAACATGCTTTAGTGTTGTATCAGAGGGTTGGAACAATCAGTTGACTGTTTGGGTTGGAGGACGTGTTGTAATACCTCCATTGTGCGCAAAGACACCCCAATAGCACGTCGTGTTTGATGGATTTTAGTCTGAAGTTTTTAAAACAAACTTTTGCCAACTTAACAAGCAGTAGAGAAAATACGAGGTAAAAGGCACAGAGGAGAAGAGTGGATGCAGAGACAAAGAGGGCATGATAATGTCTTTATCCATCACTGTGACACAGATACACCGGCACTCTTCATGGATCAGAAGCTTTATGTTCTGTGCTATGGCTTGTTCTGAAATAATACACAATACAATAGCAAGCAGGGAGGTGATTTATTATGGAGCTGACCTTTTCCCACGCTGCTTATGGGAATATAACCTTGAATGTGTTTACAGCATTTGCCTGTGTGATCTTCTTTGGATAGAGGTGGTAATGGAGTATAATGTAATTTACTCACACAATGAGGGTTCAGATGAATGGGACAAATACGGAGGTGTCAGCGTATCCATTTAACAGGTTGTGTCACAGCGGGGCTTGTACTCAACCCTGAATACAATCAAACAAGTGCAAAATAAACTCTATGCATACTGCACAAGTTGGAAAAAAGTTCAAGCAAATATGATTCAGAGTTCTTCAACGGCTTGTTTCATCCAAAATCAACTAGAAAAGGAACATTTACTGTATTTATATTCCAACTGGAAACAAACTTTAAACGCTTTTCAAATAGACAAAAGGAATTGTTTTAATTTGAAAAGAACTTTAGTTAGCTTGATAAGCAAGAAGATCTTTGGGGTGGTCGTTTCTACTGTGGATTCCTAGATTCAACAGCAGTGTAAGATAGGCTGTAAAATTCTCTGAAGGAACCAAGCAGACTGATTCTGAAAAACATATCAAATCAGCAGTTTACACTAGTGTGTGTGTGTGTGTGTGTGTGCGTGTGTGTGTGTGCGTGTGCGTGTGCGTGTGTGTGTGTGTGCGCTAAAGCACCCTGGGGGGAAATGTTCCATTATTTTTCAGCCTTTTTGTTTATACATCATGTCTGTTGACTCTTGGCTAATCTCTTTCTTTGACCCTTCTCTCTCTCTCTCACTCTCTCTCTCTCATTCTCTCTCTCTCTCTCTCTGTCTGTCTCTATCCATCTTTATCTCTCTATCAAACACTCTCTGCTTTGCCTTACGTGACTGAAGCTCATATCAGGGAGAATAATTTATAGTAACCATGAATAAGATATGTGGTGGAGTTTCCAATGATTCAGCTCTGATATGGAAACAGTGGGAAATATTTGGACAGAGGAGGATTGAGTGATCAGTGTTCGCCGGCCTGTTGTTGGCAAACATGTGTCAGTGAAACCAGTTGTCAGGAAGACCCATGAGGCCAGACAGGGAGAGGAGAGGAGAGGAGAGGAGAGGAGGGAAGGTGAGGATGGCAGAAGGGACATGAAGTGAAGAAAATATATTAACAATAAGAAGTGGCATTAAGAAAGAAATAGAACATTCTCACTTTTTTGTCGTTTCATTATATCTAAGGTCATCAAAGTAAGCTGTGGTCACCGCATGCCCCCCTCGCAGCTGCGTCTGTGTTAAAGGTGGCTATAACAGTAAATGGAAGTGAACAGTTGTCACATGGACGAGCTCAGGTGTCTGCTGCCCGGCAAATGCTTCAGTGTTGATGAAAGATGGGGTGCAGGTGTTGATACGTCACCAGACCACCCACCGCCCCCCCGCCGCTTCGCCACACACATGCCCAAGCACATCTGCCAGAAGCTCACATAAAAACAAATATCCTCTCACTCTCTGAGTATGTTATCTCCAGTGTTTCATCCAGGCCAAACCTGGGTGTCCCTCTGCATCTGCTGAGCCCCGCAGCAGTAAACCGTTCTTACAGGAGTCCTCCTCTACGCTGTGACCCACCCTCTTCACTTCAAATTAGTTTCAGTACCTCTGGCACACAAAACAACATTTATGAATGGAGTCGAGAATAATGTAAGATCATTGTACTACCTTTCACTCAGCCGAGTTTCACTTTCAGGCTGGCTGACAGGGTAAAAGTTAACAAAGCGCACACTTGTGTGTAATGTGAAATTGTAAAAATATCACTCCACATTTCTACAAAAAAAAAAAATCAACTTACACACCGATGGAAAAAAAAACCTTCAAAACTCTGTTCAGAGAAGGATTTTTAAAAAAAAATTAAATTCAGGTTTATTATTTTTCCCAGAGCGGATTTTGCAGGGATGTTTTGCAGCATGCCCTAAAAACAGATACACATATGATAAAACAAACAGGAATAAAATGACACTAAACCAATACGTTAACATTGAACGACACTAGTTGACTTGCACCCATGGGCAGAGGTTATACCAAAACTCCCACAGGACCTGTAATACTTGGGGAGCAGCATCTCCTAGTATCCAAACCATCATGACTGGCATGATAATACAGCGTCGGCGCCATGAGAGCTGATGCTGGCGCTAGCATACTGGCAAACTTACTGCTTGTGTCACCTTCATCAACATCAATACTACAAGAACAATATGTACAGTTGCTGCCACCTAGTTGTCATTAACGTGTCATCATCATCATCATCATCATCATCATCTTCACCATCATCATCATCATCATCTTCATCGTCATCACCAGGAAGGGTATAACCACACACGTATCTCCATCTGCAGTTAGCGTCTAAAGCGCGCATGGAGACTGGAATGAAGGATTTCATGTACCTGTTTTTCTTGGCAACAGCTTAGCGAAGGTTGTTTGCGTGTCATCATGGGACTGACATGATAAAGCAGGAATGCACAGCTGTGTGTATTTGTACTGTGTATTTGAGACAATCGCACGAATAGAATAATATTTATTTCAGCTGGAAAGAAACAGTGGTAAGGAGAATTAAAAAGGTCTTAAGCTCCTACCTCTCCTGTATTCATCGGACAAAAAGGGTGAATATTTACTGGTTGATTACTTACCAGTTATAGTTACAGTTACTGAAGTTCCCGTCTTCAAAACTGCCTTTGAGGAATGGCAGAAACGTTCTCATCCGAACAACTTCACACTGGACACCGCAGGTCCTTGAACAGCAAACCCGCTGCGGCTTCAAGGCATCTGTTTGTACGAACAACAACCAGCAAAGGTTTGGATGAGCTAAGGCTTTAGCCTGAAGACCAGCTGATGACATGAAGAGAGGTGTTCGAACAAAAACAAAAAGAAAACAACCTTTAGCCAAAAATGTTAAGCATTCTCATCCAAATGACTTACACCTTCTTCAGTTTGGAAGCAAATATACCCAAGAGGATGAGTGAACGGGGGGGGGGGGGGCTTTGAGAAAGCAAGGAACACACACACACACACACACACACACACACACACACACACACACACACACACACACACACACACACACACTCTCTCTGGTCTCAATAAATAGAAAGATTATTGTCATGGTTAAACAAAACCAAAATGGCAACTTGCAGAAAGTACAGTCTGCTAACAGAAAGAGTCCTGCTACAAGTTATCATCAAAACAAGTACAACTTATCAGCCGTGATCATGATAAATGTCCTTTCTGAGTAGATTTTTCCCCTCACTGTGGGACTCCTGACAAGATTGATTATAGACCACTACCTAGTTCCTGATTTCCACTGTGAAGAGAAGTAACACTGACTAAAAAGCCCTTAAAAACGATTATCTGAAGAATGTTGCTACATTAGAAAACCAGCTGTTCAAAGGTGAAAATGTCCAGTGAGTATTTACGTGCGCTATTCTGGAAATTTTAAAAGCACAACTGTGGCAGCTGTGTCATCTGCATACATTTGCTTGCACGGAATTCATGGGTATTGGTTTCATGCTGCATCAGTGGAACATAATGGCAGAACAATAATGAGATGACAGGCTGTGTCCACTTTTGCTGGCAGGAAGGTGTAGCAAAGCCAAGAAAACGGAAGAATATATAAAGCCGACAGGTTTATTTTTGCAGTCATTTTCAATGTGTCTGAGTAATACTTCAAAAAATGTCTTCTGTGTGCTCAGAGGTCTCAAATTTTACACACAAAGTTGTTTCTTTGACAAAGATAATCCATCTCTCAGAAAGGTGTGGACTCAAGATTAAAAGCCATGATTTGTGCAAACAGTTTCTCCGGTGGGCTCCCTGCGTAGCAGATAGGCCCCCTGTCGAGCCTGTGTGGGACGCCCTGGACTGTAAGGGTACAACACCTGTCATAGAGGAACATGGCAACATTCCACAAGCCTCAGTCAATACTCACATTATTATGCTCAGTAGCTGCGCTGCATTATGATATGCAAATGCAAGTTTTCCTATCCTATGGAGTGTTAGCTGGCACACACTCCCAAATGGAGTTGAGAGACACAAACAGTTTTGCACTTAAAAGTATACGTTTGAAGAATGTTCCTGAAGAAGAATGTTTGTTCCCTCAAAAGCACAATATGGGTCTTCAAGAGGCCAGACGAGCACCTTGACATAGTGAGCTCAACGGTACGCAGTGGCCACCCCATGCCACCTCTTTTACCCTTTTATGTACACTTGGCACTGTTATTCTTTTCCAAACCTTTTTTTTTTTGTGAAAGTGTCAAAGTCGCACATTGTTGATTTCATAATCTGAACGCCCAATCCCTCTGTTTTTCAATCGCTTGTCAAATACATCGTGTCATTGTAAATATACACTTTGCTACCAATCTGTCGTCCATGACAACTGCATTTGGAAATGCACTCTGTCTTTTCGGGGTCTTGCTGTCCCTGTAGAAATCTAATGTGTTGACACAGAGAGTGCTGTCAGATTTTGGCAGGCCCCCTCCCCCCCAGCACCCCCGCGGACAGGACGAGCCCTGGCCTTTTAGATCTGATATATGCGGCTGATCCCGCTGTTCCTCCCTCTGTATCCCAATACTCACTTGGTCTCTTGCTTGTGGATTCTGTTGAGCCACCAGAAACCTTGATGTCCCCTCAAGCTCTCACTGCTGTCCATTCCTCCCGTGGCCCCCAGCTGAGAGAGATGTCAAATTAGATAATACTTGGGTTTGTGTCCTCCCTCTCAATACTTAACTCAGATTAAATCACTAAGAACAAAGTGAGAAAAGCTGTGTGTGGTGTATTCATTAGTACAAGTCTTGATGTGCATTAAATAGTGACTGAATTAGTTATTGCAGGGCAGAATAAATTAGCTCATTTTAGACATAGTTTAAGTGGATTATGCTCATTGTCAATGCACATTGTACTCTGCATGTGTGTATGTGCAAATGCATGTCTCTGACAAGCATTCTTTATATCATAGACTTACTTTCTACGCTCTTGTCAGAAATTCGGATATGAAACATGCAAAAATGTCATTCTTGATTGGACATTTACATGAGAAACTTAACAGGATTAAATAAACCCTGTGGATGGCAGAATGACTGAGAACATTGGGATACTCACTCTCCTACACAGCTCTTGATCTTCTTCAGTATTAGCATCTTTTCACACCTCTCTCTCATTTTTTTCCCTCTTTTCCACACCTTCACACAGATTGAAATTTTCAGACTCAAACACTCCCCACCAATGCTTGCTGTTTAATACATTTCCCATAACTGCTCGAATGCAGCGGGTCCGATAATAGCTCTTCTGTCATCTGGTGGAATCCCTCCCTTTTCCAGTGCCATGCCTCCAGACTGAATAGCAATTTAAATGCCATTCACTTCACATTTATTTGAAATCTCATTAACTGGATATAAAGACCCAAAGAAATGCATTGTAAATAGAATATCTTGGCTATGTGGATGAGGGGGGAAAATGTATTCATGATTAGTCTTTTTCCACTTCACTTCCCAACACAGAGTTTAGTGAATGTGTGAGTGTCAGCAGTCACTTTGGGAGTGAAGCCACGTATCTCCTCTAAATGCACTCCTTTAAAACAGACAGGAGAGGCTGTTCACAGGCACAGAAAACTGGAATGCATGATGAAGTCGGGGGCATTGCCTCTCCACTCATATTCACTTTAATCATAATTTCTCACAAAATGTAAGGAATGTTTCACTGCAGGTAAAGACAAATTCAACTTGACAGCCCCAAGTTACAATCATGGTTCCCTAACTTAGAAGGTTGAGGACTCAGCTATAATGTCGGATAGGTCTCTCACATGATATTTTTAAGTTAATTGGTTAGTTTTCGGGGTTTTTTTTCTTGAGGAGGGGAAAAGTATGATCCCACAAGAGCTGCAGGCTGCAGAAGCTGAATATGTGTACGGGGTCAAAGGGCAAAGGTGTCAAAACTTGTGTTTAATTTGTCTAATTTTCATAAATACAGGCACATGACTGCACTGAGGACATTAAACTTGCATTTTGTGTGTGTTTTCTTAAATACACAACTGACATTGTTTACAATTTCACAATTATAACAATGTTTCTGCCATGTGTAGATTTACAGATTAAAATACAGATTGACTGAGTTTAAGCCTTACGGTTAAAGTATCTAAAAACTAAAATAGGACGAATGAGTGTAAAAACAAGTTTTGTGTTGTGTGGAAAATATGTGTATCTGTATCTGTGTCTGGGAGAGTAATCATACATGGCGCCCAGCCCCTTAAGTCTCACTCTGCCACTGATCTCATTATTTCTCTATACTTTATCCTTTTTGCTCCCTGGAGCCTCGTTGTCCTATCAAGCAGCACCAGTAAATAAATAATTGGGCGAATTTGGGAAGATTATGCTTCTGAACAGACATGTTTAAGAGAGAGTTTGTCCTTGCTTCTATACACATTATCCCAGGTGCCTGTGTTTTATTAAACTCTCGAAATTCAGCACACACACGCATTTATATAGAGGCTGTCAGATGGAGGGTAAAAGGATGTGTGGGTCCGGTGAGAATCTGGACAGGAGTCAGGAGCTAGATGAAGTCCCCGAGCTGAGTCCTGCTGCAGAGAAACCACTGTAATCCATAAAAGCTGCGACACTTGATTTTTGGACATTGAACTCTCTCAGCGGAGCTCTAGTGGTGCCTATTTCATTAGAGGAGCAGAGTTCAAATACCGGGAGGGTCTATCAAATCATTTTTGTTTTGAGGGTTTTTTTGTAGCCAGTCTTAAATGTGTTGCAATTAAATTACTTTCTATTTGAGTCACAGTTTTATCTCACATCTCAACAATGTTTTTCACTCGCTGGTTAAAACATTCTGGACACATATTGTGAACCTTAGGCTAACAATAACCACTACTTCCCTAAACCTAATATTAATTCCACATAGCATTGAGATAAGTAATTTATTTCCCCACGTGAGGAATACCTCGTACATACACACCCAAGCAGAATTGAGTGAAAACACAGATATACCTTCTCCAAGTTTGACAACAGTAAAATCCAGCCACATTTGTTGTTGTTCATTCATAAAGTCCCAGATGCTAGCTCCTAGCTTACAATAATGTGACATCAGTGGCCGATGTAAACCCTGCAGCATAGTTTACTGGCCATGTACAGAAGACAACTATGAATTCAAAACACTAAAACACATCATACATAATTCCAATTTTTCCAATTTCCAGCAAGGAATTAATATTACTAATAATTACTCTACTCTACTCTACAGAAGTAGGTAATCTAATTATACATCATTGAAACATTTTGCCACCTGTACTTGATCCCTGCTATCAGTGGGAATTCACTGTTTCCTGTTTGAGCCACGAGTCAAGACACTGTTGAGGACAAAACTATTTTAAACCTGACAGGAATTTAACCATGGAGTTCACATCATTTATCAACATAGTAACAGGGCACAGTCGGGCTGTATACTAAAAGTGTTCACATGTCGTATCAGGTCAGAGACACAGCTCACACCGTCGCCTGTGGTTTGTTTGAGGACTTGTTGCTGGTGGAATCAAAGGTGACCAACTCTAACCTGTGAACAACAGTTTAAGCTGCTCTGACAATCCATGTCTGAGATTCCTGTGAATATCTATCATGATTTTTAAAACACACAAAAAAAAAAAAAAATCAATCACTTTTTACAGTCTTGACTGTCTAGAGCGGTACTCTAACACACACACACAGTTCACAATACATCTTCATGTCAGCAGTGCGATTGAATCTGACTGGTAGACTACACACAACTTTCCACTTTTGATTATGATAGCAGAAATTGTGCTGAATGCACTTACCGCTTCTGGACTGGACCGCACACTGTTTCCCCACACAGTTATCCAATAGAGTAAATAACATTATGAAGCTTCGGGAGCCATCTAATCAATTTCTGCGTGGTTTGTTGACAAGGCAGAGTAGAGCATGGAGTCAGGATCAAATTACTTGCTACACAGACTGGACTGGACTGAGACAACATCATCCCATTTGCTCTTAATAGCGTGTGTGCTATTTCACAAGGTCAAAAGAATGCTCGGTAAAGAAAAAATATATATAATGGTGAATTGTAGCGATACTGAATTGTACTGCTTGCAGTTTTGCAGTTATAGATGACCCTTAGAGTGCAAAATTACATTGGTATTGGTTATTAAGGGGTTGAGCGGATGGTTTTGCGATAAATCTGGATAAATGTATGGAGGAACAGGATGACCTGATCCATAGGGCAAAAGAGGTCACTGAAGGACTTGATGAGTATGAAAATGAAGGAGAATCACAAGCTTTTTGCAAGGTAGCAACCCAAATTAACACCTTGGACTGATTTGTTCGATGCAAAGATTGTCGAAACACCAAACAGCTTTTGCAGGGATTGTTGTTGAACCCTCCAGGAGAGTTCCAGAGCTGCTCTGGTGGCCCATGACGGCTCAACACCTCCCTAAAAACACATTATACTGGGTTTTCCTTTCATTTGTCACTTGTCTGTACATGCCTGTCATCTCATTACAGAGAGGGTTAACCATCAGGGTGGATCACAGTTCCTTTCAGTCTCAGCAGAGAGAGACAGACATATTTATTCACCCTCATCTCAGTTCATTTTCACCTCTCTTTTCTGTCCCAAGGTGAACTGTGCCCTCTCGCCTTTGTCCTTGTCTTATTGTTGAGAACATTAATCCAAAAGAGGGAAGTAATGGCAGTTTCAACATTGAATACAGTTATTGTAAGCTAGTTGTTTCACTTGTCATACGGGGGAAAAGTCCAAGGAGAGATGTTTTATTAGTTTGTAGAAAAAGGGATTGTCGTAAAAGCAGAGAAACAAGGGTTGAATTTATGGTGTTGTAAATCTTGGATATCGGCTCCCTCTGCTGGCCATCTCTCTCTCTCTATCGCTCTCTCTCTCTCTCTCTCTCGCTCTGCTGTCAGTCAAAAAGAACATGGATGCATAGTTGTTTTTAGGTTAGAATATACAATATATCCTTAAAGATTTGATTTATCACTTGATTTTGATGCCATTAAAGTATGTTTTCATCCCAAATGATCTGATTTTATTTTTTTATTTTTTTTAGAAATGAATTTGCTGTGTTTTATTGTGATGCACAAGTTCCCCTATATACTTTTACAAGAGCGTCATGAGATCATTCTTCTTTGAGACTCAAAAGCAGTACGTTGAGGACTACTTTCATCAGTGTTGAGTGACAAGATGATTGCAGACTCTGCTTCCAGCTGGAGCGGTAGCAGCGCGTCTCAGTTCTGCTCCTAAACTACACTCATGCGGTGGTTCACATCTGTCGATATCACATTTTCAATTTTTTTTTCATCTTGGTTTCTTTCTGCATTGAGTAAATGAGGTCAAAATTAACAAATATCAATAGAAAAATGCTGTGAAAAAGAAGCAACATTACTGCCGTTAACGGAGGAATGGATTGAAGGCACTGGGGCAGGGTGACATGCACAGAGCTACTGTTTCACCGTCATTGTGTAAAGGTAGTGCAACAATGATAATGTCGAACAGCGAGCTGACACACAGGACCAATAATGACCCCCTTTGTCTGATACCAGTTTCCCAGTATTTGGTTCCTCCATTCACCCGTCAAAAAAGATCAAAACATCTTCTGAGTCATTGTAGCAGCAACACACGGACGAGTCTGTTACCATTCACTCATGGGATCCAGGCAGACGGGCTTACATGCAGATGCTCCGACCTTCCTGCAGCTCGTCTTACTGAAGCTAATCCATCAATCTGACGAAGAAGTCAGCCTTCCATATGTGGGGAGTAACAGCTTTTGTATTTAGTATACAAATATGAAGCTCTAGCATGGTTGAATTTCATCTGAAGTTTACAGTTACGCAAGATACTGCTGAAAGTAATAACACAGCAGATCAAAGTAAAAAAAATCAAGCGCAATCTTTGTGCCAAATCCTCACGTTTTAGTTGTTTTTTTTTTTTGTTTTTTTTACAAAGGTTGATGGTTGGAATCAAACCGGGAACGTTAGGTCTCTGTGAGTCCCACCCATTACACCACCAGAAGACACATTTTTCTACCAAGTTCAATGACCTGATTAAAACCCTTCCCAATATTCTACCGCCAAAAATATAATGCCACCACAACACTGTAAAAAAAATTAATTAGGTAAGATTAAAGACTGGAAACAGGTGCAAAGCTCACTACGATACAATATCTTGTATCTTGTAGACTTCCTGGAAACCTGTCATGGAGGAAATCCACTTTGAAATATGTCACAGGACCTGTAAGCATGTGAACCAAGTCAGCATAGCCACGGTATCACTGCTGCCGCCACTATAGAGCTTCCTGACACACGCTCCGTTTCCCTGTGATTTCTTTCTCTCTGAAGGTCCCGATATCTCACTGTTCATATTTTGATGAGTGATAAAACTAGGCAGTAAAGTAATGTCAGCTCTCTATAACTGCTGTGTTACTCAGAGCAGTGCTGCTTTGATTTGGTTCAGACGCTTTGGAGATATCTCTGGTATCCCACATTATGACTGGCAGGGCAGAGGAGATACACAGAGTGCCGACGTGGTCACATCCTCGTGTGTCTCTGTCAGTCAGGAGATAGAGCTGTAAACTGTTATGCGTCTCAGATGTTCACGTTATCGTTAAATCAGACATGACGGATGAGTGTCATGGGGACAGTGGCAACTCAACGACAATCACAATGAATGACGTGAGTGCTTTATCAAAAGTGCAAGGACTACATGAACACAAATACTTGCATCTTGTCATGAAAATCAATGTCATGAACTCTATTGCTTGAGCTAGATGCTATCGGATCCCAGTGAGCCCACATTTAGACATGTAAATAAACATTATATACATGTTGAGATATTCTGAGAGCCTGTTATAGCCCTTTATCACGCTCAACGATGAATTACAAATACAAATTTTTAACTTTGAGATGCCAAATTGCTGCTTGGGAGCCAAAATATTACAGTTGTGTTTTGTGGAGCTGCAGCTACATTTAATCCGTGTCTGGAACAGAATTCTGATGGCTCCAGGCTTGGTGGTCTGAGATTAGAGTCCCCCTGCAGTCAGAAATGTGTTTTTCATGTTCCTTCAGATGAATGTTTGGCCACTGATTCATGATGCATGTGCAGAGTTTGATACAGAGGGCTTTTATCACATTCATTAGTAAAAATATAAATGTTCTTAGCTGAAAATGTGGTTTTAAGAAGCGGTGCAAAGGATCAGAAATAATTTGGAAAACAATCCTGGTTTAATATTCTGCATAAACAAATATGATATTAAAACCTGAAGACTTCATTGCAGAAACACACGGACTGAGCTGTCTCCGGCAGATGAGCTTGTGAAATGAAAATATTCACATATAATGTGTTTTTTTTTAAATGAGGGTACCATTTTTTAAGCCAAAAATTGTATTTATCATGATATTTTAATATCATGTGTGTGTGTGTGTGTGTGTGTGTGTGTGTGTGTGTGTGGAGGGGAGTCTGTAAATAATAACTGGTTTAGGTAGTAAACAAGTTCAATCCATGACACAGTACAACTCTATTGTACCGGGAAGCTCCTCAGTGTGTCAGTTAAGTGAATGCATAGTATTGCTGGGGTCTTCTTACCCTGCATTACACCCAGAGAGAGTGAGAATAACTGCAGATGACCCTGGCTGACCTGCCAGTGGGTCATATGTCCAGAGGTCTCTGAAGTGACCACTGCTCACCCTCCCATGGCCCGGTGTCCTCGTGGACTGCTAATGAACCGCAGATGCGCCCTCTCGGGTCTGCAGACACGTCTCCATCCCTGATACCCTGCCGGTAATATATTCAAAGAAATCAAACCACTTTACCCTCACATACCGTACCACGTATTATCATCCACCTGAGAGAGGGCTTAAAATGTGCTTTTTATAGATCTCCACATTATATTGAATAAAAAAATAAATATAGAGAGGAAATAGATAAGTAAGATTATCACGTGGATTTTGAGAGAAAGGGTTAATTCTGTTGTCGGCAGTATAAACATAAACAGAGGCTCCTGTTTTGAGTAATGACCTACAGTTCATGTTGGCTCAACAACACTTTTCATGTCACCTAACAATTCATATTTATCCTTTTAATTTTCCCAAACTTGCATAACCACTTAGTCATGTGGTATTACCCACCTCTTAACACTGATTTCTTCCTTTCTCATTTCTTTCTTTGTAAATCCCAGCAATGATCTCAGTGAACACTGGATGGCATTGTTGCTGCTCAGGAATCTGCCACTTGAGGCAATACCTGGGTTTTTCTTTCCTTTTTTTTTTTTTTTGTTCATTATTTTGAGGAGAGACAGAAAGTATGCTGTGTTGCATAAGAATATTATCAATGTATTTGCATATTCTAATTTACATATTTGATGTATTTATGTCTTACTTTTAAAATGTCAATCCAATCAGAGTGAGACTGAGGTACAACGCAGAAACTCTGATTGAAGAATGTATTTTTTCATGGTGATGTAGACAATGTCATCTCTCTCTCTCTCTCTCTCTCTCTCTCTCTCCCTCACACACACACACCCACACCCACACACACAATGTTCCACTACTGGACCTCAGGGATCAGTGTAAATAAAGCGTTTGGACGTCACATGGAGAAGGTGTTGACCTACAAAATGTCCCTTATTGGCAGGTTTTTTTGTTTGCTTCTCAGTCAACTACTTTATGCTTGAAGTCAAGCTTCTTGACTGTCGAGTCATTTGATTCACAAAAAAAAAAAAACAGAAACTTGAAATCAGGTGGGTGTTCTCACCATCTGCAACAAGTTAACGGCTCTGTTTACACAATTTGTCCTCCAGGAACTTGTACTGTAACTGTCTCAAGGCTGTCCTGGAATATCAGACGGACCAGATTTTCCAGTCTAGCCCTGACACACCCAGTTCACCTTTATTTTGTCTGACACCAGACACCATCGTCACTGACACGCATGTCAGCGATGACGATGATGATGAGAGGCTTCCTTGAACGATTCTGTCAGTGAGGGCAGGTTATTGACATTTTCGACAGAGAATGATTATTTATTCAAAAATAGTTCCTGCTAGGAATAATAAATAAGTATTTCCTACTCAATCATAGTAAAAGGTTAGACAAAGAGTTGTTAACAGGTATGTTAGTTGTAGTATTGGTGCCCCCCAGGCAAAACCCGCTGCTCCCTTTTTGTGCGACACAATGATATAAATATTAATAAAACACTTGGATATCAGAATTTTTCATCTAAACAATGAACACTTCCAACTGAGCTCTAAACTGGAGCTCTTTAAATCACAAAAACTCGACAGAAAAACACATTTTCTGAAATGTAGGACTCTGAATCTTATTTTTAAGCATCTGCTTGAAGCGAGTATATGACCTCAGAGATCCTCTGCTGGTTTGTCATCATGACAAATATTTTCGTCGGGGGTGGTTTTTAAAACGCCTTTGTGAAACCAGCTAAATGAAAAGCATTTTAACTGGAAAGAATAAGACTTTGAAATGCAAATGCGTGAGTCTTGCCTTTCCACAGCAGCATGTAGAACAAATACAAAATGAATGTCTAATGTCTCAAAATCTCTCAGAAACAAAGTCATTACTACACTAAATTTTTGTTTCTGCTGGTTGAAACTAATGAACCCGTGGAAAGGATTTAAAAAGTGCTTATTCTATTTGGAAAAAAAAAAAAAGTTTCTGTGACAAAAAAAAAGAGCCTCAATTTAAAAAAAAGAAAAAGAAAAAAAAAGAAGAGGAAATACCAGTCTTGCTGATCGACCAGTTGCAGAGGTAGCGATCCTCTCTTGTTTGTGACCAGATGACAGTGAAGGTCTCCAATGAGCAGCAGTGTTGGTGAGTAGCACTCACTGAACTGTCTCTTCCAATAGCGCTCGCTTCACATTCTCCAGAAAGAAAGGGGTGCCTCAAATACCAATTCTGGCCTTTCCCCCTAATTGTTTTTTATGCTCTGCTGAATCTGTCTTCAGCGTTGCTTTGTTCAACAGCAAAAAAACTGCAGTACCATAACCTTCACTTTAATGGTACTTGAATCCAATGTTGTTCACTCCCAACAGGTGAGTGAGACGTTTGAAAAAAAAGAAAGAAAGAAAAAGATTTTTGTGGAATCAGGTCCCTATTGAAGAGATGGTGTACATTTGTAGATACATGCGTTACAAATAAACTATTCTTTTATAAACAGCACCTCCAGGGAGGGCAGCAGCAGCAGCAAAGTTGTCGAAGAGGATTCTTCTTCTTATACCTGACAGCCATCTTGAACTTCTCATTAGAAGCTCCCACATAGTCCTGTGTCCTTTCTACATTCGTCTGAATGTGCTCAATGCAGGCCCCTTGTTCCTCCACCAGCATGAAAATGTCCATGAAGAGATCCCTCAGCTCCTTCATGTTACCCTCCAGGCTCAACAACTCCTGTTGGTGAAGACGAACAATTACAAGAGTGGCACCGGCGAAGATATATTTTTGTAGAACAACCCAGAGGTTAGCGCCACCATGGGGATCACGGCTGAAAACTATGCTCGGGGTAAATGAAAGTTGATGAGACTTTGTTCAGCAAGATAATCTTCACACGTGAACGCTCCTGTTAAGATATTTGAGGCGTAACTGTAAATGTTTGAAATTCAAAGCTAGAATTATGTCATGAAAAAACATGACTTCACTGTCCACCGCAACTTCTGTAGGCTTGCTTAGCCTCTTCTTGGCAACAAATCTATTCTAGAAACATAAATTCAAAACTCACTGACATAATTTAACTAAATTTAATGGAACAAAACATTACAATATCTTAAAGGTGGTTCACACCAATCTGTGGTTCATACTAGTTTGACCTAAAACTCATTCAAAAATCGTTCATTTGAGATGAATTAACTTGATGTTTAACATGAAAACTGATTTCCCGCACCACTCTTTTGAGTTGGGAGGAGTTTACTTAAAGTCAAGTCTTTCCTCACCTTGTGCCGCTGCTCAATCTCAGATAGTTGTGACCGTGTGATTCTGGCATCATTTAGCAGGTTCTCATTGAAGACCTCCCATTTTCCAGTATCAACCATCTCATTCACCTCCTCCTCCGTCACATCCCTCCCCGATACTTCCAGCTGCCGGATAATGAAGTGCTTACAGCGCTCCTGCTTGGTCAACAGGCCTTCATTATACTGTCGCATTACCTGAAAATAATTATCACAAAAACAGGAGGACAGAATGAGTGGGGAGAAGAGAAACGAGAGAAGAGAAGACAGTTGAGTCCCATCTTTGTTTATGCTCGGGTCCTTTGGCCTCAGCTAGACAGACAATGGAAATATGATGGATCAAAATAATTAGCCATCATAGCTCTGTCAATGCAGTCATTTCACTCACATAATCTGCGTTTTCATCAATTTTCAATGTTCATTGCACTCTCCATTATATTATTTTACTGTGTGATGGAAGTAGTGCGTATGTTTAAAAACTGCGGACCAAAAAAAAGGGATCAAATCACAATACCAACCTGCTGGAATTTGCGGTAGAGTGCTGCATGCTGGGAGCGTTGTATTCGTGTGGTAACAGCAGTAGGTCCCTGCAAGTCCTCACTTTTCTGGACCTGTTTTGAAAGCGTATCTAAACGTCTGTGGAGGCTCTCAGCTTGGAGCTTGATGTCCCGCGTTATGCTGCTCTCCTTCTTCATCACACTGAAACGCCGCATGGTTGCAACTAGCGTCTTCTGCTGCTGGCTGAATTTAAGGACCTGTTTGTGTATGAGGTGAGACCATAATTTTGATATGAACAGGTTATTAGGTAAATTTTTTAAAAACAAAATAAATAAAAAAAATAGAAAAATAAAAAATTAACTTTTGAAGTGGCGAGTGTGACTTCGAAACATAATAGGGTCTTCGCCAGGGACTGGCTCAGGCCCTAAAAATAAAAACAAGACTGAACGAGCTACACATCTCTAGTGTCGGTGTATTAGCGGCTCTGTTTGCTAAAATCTAAAATCATAAAAGCCCTAAGGAGTGTGAGAGTCAAGGCAGATGAAGACAGAATGTTCAGCCATAGTTCCACAGCCTCAAATTCAGGTATCAAGGAATAATCGAGAATCAGTAATGTGGCTTTTGTCAATGACGCTCCAGAACTGTGGAATGTAACAGCCATCTATCAGGGAAGCCAGCTCAGTCGACGTTCTCCAAAGAAAGATTGAATCAGTTTTCTTTACATTATTTTTGACTTACTTTTGCATTTGATCTCTGTTGCATTTGGGCTTTATTTTCTTCAAAATATTCTCTTTTTACGTGATTTTAATGTTATTTTATCTTTGTTGTGAAGAAGTTTGAGCTGCAATTTTGTGTATGAAAAGTTATTATCTTGGCTTCATGCTGTTATCCATGGCATTTGTTATGTTGTGTCACTGAAATGTCCAACCTTAGATTAAGCCTTTAAGCACAGCAGATAATTGTGCAGTTTTTGTTAATGTCCTGACCCCAAAAGGGGAACACCCATGCAAAAAGACAAAAAAAAGAAAAACAAATTAAACAAACATCAGTCTTTTCCTTTCACAGATTTAACCCTGACCTTGGCTCTCCATCTGAAGAGCTTGGATATGTTATTTCCATGCACACAGAATTCTTTTGGGGGCGACATGGTGCATCTTCTCATAGAGTTGTTGCCTTCTGCATCCCTGGTGGTATCCATCAGCATCCCAGCAAGGCCAAGTCAGGCCAAGGCCCTACTTTGGGTCTGTTGTCAGGCCATGAGCTCTGCTCTCCCACACAGTGGCAAGGCACCTCATGTGTGCTCTAATCTCAATCTGAGTCCTGGGGCCCAGCCATTATGGGTAAATGCTGAGGCTGTGGTCTCTGGCATCCGATGGACTGCTGAGGCATGATGGGCTCTGACTAAAGCTGTTCAAATGAGCTCCAATGCATCCCCCTGGAGTCTTCTATCCTAGGATCGCTGAGTCTGTCATGGTCATCAAGGCCACTATGCGCAAGGACTCCCTCCATCTCCCGTTGGCTTGACCTAAACACCTTGATGTGTCGATATCCCATGTATTAATTGTTTTTTGCCAGGGCACTCTGGAAATGGTTTGATGTTTTCAGCTTAATGAATGCTTGTCCAATGGGATGACCTTCTTTGGAGTAAATGAAAGTCACTCTATCTAAATTCTCCGAAAGGTCACGATCATTGAAGAATTGGGCCACCGCCTCCTTAGTGCAATTATGGAGAAGTCCTCTGACCCGAACCACATGATTCTCTCCTGGAGTCAAAGACATCCCGAAAGCCTTACTCTTTCTCAAATGCATGCGTCCCCCTGGAGTCTTCTATCCTTGGTTGTGTCAGAGGAGCCCTTGGATTCGTCTTTTCCATCACATTTGCATTCAAATTTCTGGGAACCCTCTTCCTATTGAGTGTTTTGTAAGGTCCTGGCCTATGGCTTCGCTTCTGCTGCTGGGGCATCTTAAGATTGACTCTGATGTTGTCGTATCTGTTCTGAACGAGCCTGTGCCCCACTGTGGGCCCATCATTTGGTTTCTCCTCTCTTACATGCCGCAGGCACACCTCTTGGGAGGCTCTGGCGCCATCATGTTTGCAATGAAGGAGCTTCTCTCTTAAGTCCCTTATCTCAGGTACATTGTTGTGTCGTGCCCTATGGACTGGCACAGATCGCCCGGATGCATCAAATTGGGCTCTGATCTCTACAAATTGAGGCTGAAGGTGCTTTTCCAGTAAGTCCCACATAGTGGCTCCATCTTTGCACCTTTCTCCTCTCACTGAGTGCAAGCGCACCTCATGGCAGTCTCTGGTCTCCTTGGGTTTACGATGGAGAAGCCTTTCCCTTAAGTCCCCTTTCACTGGTATATTATAGGGTCGTGCCCTGTCGACTCGCATATGCCGCTGGGACACCTTGCGCTCCGATCTGATAGGCATGTGACTGTTCTCAACAATCTTTACGTGTCTGTGCCAATTTTTTTCCTTGCATTTCCCAAGAGCCTTTTCTGCTATCTCTTTAGAGGCAAACTGCACAAAGGCTTCCCCTGTGCTTCTCCCTGGGTAGTCCTTTGGCACAGCAACTCCATGCGGCACGATTTTCAACCCCGGAAATAACTGAGTGATCTCTTCCTTGCTGCAGCCAGAGGGCAGGCCTCTGAGTCTCAGAGTGCAATTGCTGAGTCTGTCACGGTCATCAAGGCCACTACGCGCAAGGACTCCCTCCATCTCCCGTTGGCTTGACCTAAACACCTTGATGTGTCGATATCCCATGTATTTATTGTTCTTTGCCAGGGCATTCTGGAAGTCGTCTGATGTTTTCAGCTTAATAAATGCTTGTCCAATGGGATGACCTTCTTTGGAGTAGATGAAAGTCACTCTATCTAAATCGTCCGAAAGGTCACGATCATTGAAGAATTGGGCCACCGCCTCCTTAGTGCAATTATGGAGAAGTCCTCTGACCCGAACCACATGATTCTCTCCTGGAGTCAAAGACATCCTGAAAGCCTTACTCTTTCTCAAATGCCAATTAAAAACTGTTATAGATAATGAAAGTGGTGTCTTTATTTGATAACAATCAGACGTTATGCACTTTTATATATATTAAAGTTGTGTTTTTGATGCCACGCATCATACAACAGTTGCAGTAATGTCGACAACAATTCAATCATCATCACTGTACCCTACCCAAATAATGTTCGACAGAATTCTGATGTGTGATGAAGACAACCCCCCAATTTTTCTTTATAATTCTTTGATGCAAGCCCATTGACAGACACACTGCTTGCCGCTGGTTAGCTTTTTGGTAAATGATGAAGTAAGGTGAGCCAGAAGAGACTGACTGCAACTGTGGGGCAAACAACCTTTAGCAAAGCACACAGACTTCAGTGAATAGAAAGGTTCCTCCCCATTCATGTATCCTGGAACATGATAGCAGTATAATTAAATGACCGTAACTGTGCGTGTTCAACTCATTGACTCTGACCTTTACTTTTTAACTTTAATCATTATGATTGAATCACATCCTCTTTAAGTTTAGGTGAACATTTTTACCATATTTGAAGAAATTCCCTCAAGGCATACAAACAGTAACACCTTCATGTGAGGTGACAGTGACCTTGATCTTTGACCACACACATCCTTTCAGTTTTTTTCATTCCAAATTTGATGAAATTCCTGGATGTAGGGGAAAGGCTGAACACTTGCCTCCAGCTTATGGCAGTAGATGGTACAGAGTCATAAAAATATATATATATGTCCTTGAAATATTCCTTACCTCTGATTCCAAACCAGTGATATCATCTCGGATTTGCTGAACCTCAGAGAGGAAATGATCAATGACTGGCTCTTCTTCAAACAGTACAGCCTGTGGTGTTATGACCCCGGCTGTCAAAGAATTATCATTATCCCCTTCCTCTGACAAAGGGCTGGTATTCTCAGTTGCTGCCTCAGAAAACTCCTGAGCTCTCTGCTGTAACTCCTCCAAGCGGTCTCTCATTGTGGGAAAGCTCTCACCAAACCTTGGCCTTCAGGACATGAAGTTGTTACGTATGTAAAGCTCCCGTTAATGCTGGCGAGAGGAAGCTGGAAGGAAAATAAGATCAAACTTAAATGATGCGATTACAAATATATAAACTTGTGCTCTATCAAGTTCAACACAAATTCAATAAAAGCCGGTTGTAGATCTAAACTTAATTTGATTCCTAACAATTGATGTGTACTTTGGAACAGTGTTTGGAAGTAAAGTAATCATTAGACTATTAGATTATTTTGTAACACTCCATTACTTTTATAATTATGGCTGCTTTTCCCAGTTAATGTTATCTCAATATTGTAAAAGTTGCCAGGAAGCATATGGGCGGATCAGATCAGTTTTATCTCCATATGTTCTGTGAACAGACATATCTTTATACATTCAACCAGAAGAAGAGGTTAGTGTTTGTTCAAAAATTTGAAATCCCTTGGGTCTTTATAGTTTTAGAATTGAACCCATACTTGATTCTGAGGAGATTTTTGGAGTACTAACTGTTGCCAGGTGCCAGCGAATATCTGTTGGTGGTCAGTAGATAATCTCCAGTGAGCACATATAAAATTGCCTGAACATAAAGTTCATAAAAACAATACTGAAATTACAGGAGAAAGTGATGTGTATGTTAAAAGCTCCTTTTGGTATCTCCACTTTCAAAAGTTCTGTCATGGTAAATATAATAATTTTTCACTATTTCTACAAAAAAAAAAAAATCAAACTGCGTTATTTTTGTTGACGAATTTGTTTATGTTGCTAATAAGTGGTACAATACATGATGAGTTTTTTTTCCACACAAATGAGTTAAATGGTCTTAAGTTGCAGTCAGAAGTACTGTATACTGCCAGAGTTTCCATTGTAGGGGAACTCAATAGACATGTTGACAGTGCCAGTTTTCTTTAATTTGGTGCAGGTTAATGTATTAGGAGGGTTCATAACTGTTGCTGGAATTTGCAGTTTTGTATGAACATGCAATCATGTAAACAGGTCTGATAGATGTCTTCACACCTCCCATCAAGCCAAGAGGTCAACCTCACTTTGACAAACAGCTAATCAACAACCTTTATTTCTTGACAAAATGCACCTACACTGTGCTGTGTGCACTGGCGTGTCCAGTGTGAATCACAGCTTAATCTTTGTTTGTTTATATCAGTGCATATGAATTTTCCTGACAGCATAACTAATGAGGAGACTTGCTGCACTCTGCTGAGGACTGAGGTATATTTTTAACTTAGTGAAAATAACTTGAGAAAGTTTATCCGTGACATCAATCAAATTGACTAACTTGTTTTCCCGTGAGAACCTAAAGGGTTGTGTGTTCAATGACCCTCTAGGTTCAAGCAAAGTCCTCCAAAAAAAATGGTAAGGCTGGCAAAAATGACCTTGATAAAGACATCCATTTATACAGAATAGTATGTGGTATCCTCACAACATAAGTACAGACCCTATTTCACTCTCTCTGACTTGAAATTCTCCAAAGCTGAAGTAAACAAGTGAGGCGTTCATGATTAAAACCCAGAGATTCACAATCAGATTTTCTGAATTCCTTTGACAAGTGAAGTGAATCAAATCGCTTATCCCTTTGCTTTTACCCGGCGTACCAACATTTGAAACTGCCTCTGCAACACAAGGATTTGGGTTTTAGGGGCCCTGAACACAATATTATGGAAGCACATGATTGTGTGGGGGAAACTGAGTATTTGGCTGCTGCTGAAGAAATGGAGCATATCAAATCACACACTATCCCATTTCTGGATAAATTTCAAGCAGGAAAGAGTTGATTTTATAAGGGTGTACCAGGTATTCCTCATATTGTGGATTCTTAATAAACCAAATATAAAACCTTAAGATGTTTACAGTCACATTGTAGAGTCTCACCTCCCTCAAAAAGTGAGTCCCTGATTACATTGACGGTGAGGTAGAGTAGGTTAAGTTAGGTTAGGATTCAAATTAGGCAAGCGAGGGTTAATAGATCTCCAATGAATCTATGAGTGGGAATATATCATCCTCTAGTGACTGACCCCTGTGTGCGCGCGCATGTGTGAGTGTGTGTGTGTGTGTGTGTGTGTCTGTGTGTGTGTGTGTGAGGGAGAGAGAGAGAGAGAGAGAGAGAGAGTTGTGTTAAAAGCTTATCAGAGCTCAAAGAATGCAAAAGCATCTATTGTTTCTCAGGTTGAACTTTTCCTCTACTTACCCCCCCCCCCCCCCCCCCCGCTGCCCACTGCACTACCTGACCGACCCAGAAGAGCCGATTAAAAGATTGCTGAAAGGATTTTCAGCCACATTCTCCAGTGTTGTTTACCATAAAAAAAATAATAATCTGGAAGAAAGTAGAGCATGGTTCATGGGAGTGTAGCCTGTCTGTGATTGAACATTTTGTTCCCAAAAAACAAGAAAACATTTTCTTCTTGCTTTCCACAAACACTTTGTTTCTGTTTCTGAGGGAAATGTTGTGTTGACATTCTCTTATCTTCATGCCAGTGGAAGGGTGGGAGTCCTCAAATGCTGTCTTTCAACACAGTTCCACTGTGTTTATGTAGGGAAAAAGGATGTAATTCTACTCCTAATCCACCAGATATGTATATTTGTAGTAGTCTGAGTTTCAGATGATAAACAACAAGCATTCAACAGTTATACAGATCAGTTTAATGCACTTTAACTGCTGCATAATGTTAAATAACATTCCAACTTTATATACAATAAAAGACCAAAGCTGGGGCAATTTGAAAGCACCATTCTGGCTATCAAATGAGGTTTGTATTTACCTTAATAAAATTAGTATTCCGTCACAGTCCAACCATATTTGACCAGGAATGTAATCCAAGACAATCCCCCTCTGAAATCATTTTCCGCTCTTACGCTCTCATGATGCCAATCTGTTGGGTTACTCATCTAAATCTTGCAGTTACACTTACAAGCTGGGAAAGTGAAACTTCTGATGAAGTGTAGTGGAGTTGGATTCAAGCACCTCCCTTCCCTTGGAGGAAGGTGTGAATAGAGCCAATAGGAAAGGAGCCGACTGGGGGCTCATTGGCTTGTCTAAAGAAATGAAAGATGACGTGATGAAGAATTTGAGAAGGAAGAGACGGCGTGGAGAGTGCAGGGATATAAACCCTACCCCAGGCTTATTTCTGGCCAGGTAAATAGAACAAAGTAAATAGAAGTGTATTGTGTACATTGCAGAGGCCAAAGAATAGGGATTGTGAGGAGGGTGTCAACCAAGGCGTTGGGTTTCTGCTTGCTAATGTCTATGTGAAGCGTCTGGGTTCAGGGGTAAGCCCTCTTGGTCTGGGTGTATTGTGCTCCTTTGGCCCCTGTAAGTCCACTGAGTACTTTTGACAGATTTCTACTGACAAGCTCCCTAAAACCCCAGCGCCTCTTCGGCACGAGAAGCAACGCATTCACCCTCTGCTATGCAGCAGAACACGCTGGTCTAAGCCGTTTGAAGTATAATGTCAGAGGGGGAGAGTTAGTTTGAGGATGAGCGGAGTTTGGCGAGGGCAAAAGTTCATTCTTTGTCACTTTGAAAGCTGCTGGTTGCAATATTTCTGTCATTTTCTCTGCAAACTATAAGGTGAAAACATTCAAAATGCAGCAGCTGTTGTTGGTGTTGTGGCCAGTGATGCATGAGAGGGAGTTCTTAAGGTTAAAGGGCCGGATATTTAATGAATTTTATTGAGTACTTTGAAAAGGCACATTAACCATGTGATGACTATGCAAAATGATGTCAGTAAAGTAATATTTTTGTTGTACCTCTGTGCCTGTTATAATGCTGCAGTGGTATGTTAACTGTGAGTCATCCATCCCTGAAGGCACTATATTATGACAACAAAGCAAAACCGGTTTCTGGGTGTCAGAATTCACCTTCATCAGCACCACAGGAACAAACTAACAGTGCAGCATGAATGTGTTTCCTCAAGCTATCAGTTCTAACTTTGCTTCCTTTGTTTCTCCCCTTGAAATTACTAATCCCATTTCAATCCCAACTTCCTCAGACTTGAGGTAAAGTTACAGCTCTGTCTTTGCTTTCAGCCTGGTAGAACACACACATTTAGTCATCTGTTCTTGCTGTTAAATGTCTGTCCCAAATGCTACAGCGCCCATCGTGTGCTAAAGGCTATTAAAATTAGTTCCACTAATCCTTACCGGTGGGCAGGGGGTGACATTTGTAGACTTGAAAGTCTACAAACATATTGATGGAAAGGTTTAATGTATCATCTAGGTTCCTCAACATTTTCACACTAATGCTAAAAAAAAAAGACTACAAAATGCGCATAGTGCATATTTAACATCGAATGTCTGAGCATCCTCGCAGATTTGATCTAAAAAAAAAATCAGTACGGTCGGGGGATTTCTGGCTCATTGCGATCTTGAAGCAAATGGTTAAATCAGGTCTGCTTCACCTCAGGGAGATTCATTCCTGCCGCTCCGCTCCTGCTGATGGTCCACTCGTGTATCTTTATCGGTGATAATCCATAATGATATCTTAAACACAATCGGAATGTCAGAGGCCTGCCAGGTGATGTCTCTGTTGCATTTTGTAATCTTCAGTGATTTACGTGAAAGATTACAGGGACTGCTTTGACTCATTGTTAACTTTTCGATGAGCGCAGCGAATATTTTGAAGAACCAAAGAATAGAAGGAACTCTCCAGGGGGGGAAAAAAAAAAAGAGTTATACTCTTGGCTTAAGAAATATATATATTTAGAAAGACAGCAAGAAACAAGTAGTTTCCTCAGCAGAAAAACTGCTGCTGGATACACCATTCAAATATCAGTGCGCTAAGGTGCAGGCACACCTGGCTCTTAAAGGGAATGGGAGTTGACTCTGATTGGTTATTAATGGTTAAGGGCCTGCTCCTTAACTGTTTTGGTTCAGTACGTTCATCAACCACAGCAAGCAAAATGAACAACTATTTAACAGTGGGGCATTTAGTAGCAAAAGAGCAGAACACTACTCAAAGTGATCTAAAAGGAGGCTTGCGAATGGCCTATTAGACCTCAGATGGTAGGCTAGTGCTGCTCGATGTCTCCCGGATGTTTAAAAAGAGATGTTTTAAATGAGTAGATGGCAAAAGAAGAGAATGTGAAGAAGAATTAAAAGGAATAATCTCCTCGGTGCTTCACCTCCAATACACTCAACATGAAAGAGCACGCCAGATTGTCTCACAGTGGCAGGTGGAGAGCTCTGGGCATAACTGTAACAAAAGGGATGTCAGAATCCGGGCTTTGATATTCTTCACTGCACGAGTCCAGAGAGAGAGACAACAACACTAAAAGAAAAAACAAAACAAAACAAAACAAAACAAAACAACCCCTCTCAGCTACAACCTTGAAAGTGATATTTAAACACTACCAGAGAAATTGTGTTGTCTCCCCAACTGAGAAAAAGAAAGGCTGGAGAAATTAGAGGCTATTGGAGGCCAATATCAATGCTGACATTCTTGGATTCAACAGTATGTTGAGTATGTTCAGCCAGAAAGATGGTCCAAGGACAGTGGCCACACTAACGACAACGGGCCGGTGAAGTTCTCCATGGACATTCAGAAAAAACACATTAAGGCAGGTTTCATTGTAGATTTTAAAGTGACCGTCAGCCTGCTGGAAAAAGTCCTTGAAAAACATGAAAATATTTAACATCAGATATCATCCGTACTTGAAACTGCATTTGAAAATGAGATGAACGCCTGTACAGCTAGAAGAAACCTGAGCTTCAGGAGCAGAAGTCAGAGGACCCTCTCACATGTACCACATCTGGCTTCACTGTTGTCTTCGCCCTGCAGCCCCTGACGGGAGGCTGCTGCCGCCGCCAGGGGCAAGAGTAGAAGAATTCACATGCACAGCCACGCCTACGGTCAATTTAGAGTATAGATTTACCTCTTGATGTCTTGTGTGGGAGGAAGCTGGAGTACCAGAGAGAACCCACGCAGGCACAGGGAGAACATGGAGACTCCACACAGAAAGACTCTGTGCCTGAGCCGGGCTCGAACCCGGAACCTTCTTGCTATGAGGCCACAGTGCTGACCACTGCACCACCGTGCCACCCCAGAAGAGAACAAATTAAATGTAAAGAGTATAAAATTAAAACTGGTCATGGGTCTGAATTCTAACTCACTTTCTCAAAACAAGGTTTTTCACTGTTTTAAGCCACCAGTTCTTTTTTTATGACTACAAGCTTTCTGTTTTACTTGCTGGAAGGTGCTTCACCAACCTGAAACCTTTCTGCTGGTCTTTAAACACCCACAATTGTTTCTGTATGCGCCCTGTTGAAGATGATTCAGTATAGGCTCATGCAGCGTCTCTATGACGACCAGCTTCTCTGAGGAAGTACCAGTGGAACACAAATGCATTGCACCATAAGCGATCCAAATTGAGCCCATACCATGTTATAGAAACAGAACGGGAGCAAGAGGGAAAGGAGTAAGAGGAGATAAATGAGTGTGGGGGGAGAGATGATCAGAGGGGCAAGGATAATGAGGTCAAAGCCATTGTCATTAAGCCAATCAGAAAGATTGATTCTGAGGTCGGTGGCCTTGCCTAATAAAATGAAGCAATCAAGTATCTAGATATTAAATGTTCCCTTTGGGTGCTGCATGAGCTTGTGCTTAGGGTCATTTAAGCTTTAATTTACAGATGAACAGTATATACTTTTATTGCTAAACTTGGCAAAATTATCCATTTAAATGTTCTCAATGTTTACTTCTTTTTTCTTTTTCCTTTTTTTAGCAATATATTGAGTGAAACTAACAAGGCCTCCCATGCAGATATGTCCAGTGTGGTGAGTTTTGGCCTGAATGTCAACCGTGTTGGAAACCACTGCAAAAGCTTGTGAGGTCAGCTGTTGGACGGCTGCTTCTGCCAGCCACTGCACTGCAACAGTGCTGCTGTCAGCGAAATCCTTTCCCAAAGCACAATGGTCGTCATCACCAGTCCAAATTGGACTCCAGAATAAATAAGCACTTACAATATTCTTCAAGGAAGGAAAAGTCTAAATAAAATAATGACAGAGACCTCCAGTCCCCACAAACATCGTCAATGGAAGTGGTTGTCTGGGGATGCTGTGTGTTCTTTTCCCTGAGTGACACAATGCATACATAAATATGTTTAATGTGGGTCTACAGATGTGTCATTGAACCTTGAAAACTAAAGTATTTCTGGTTTATAATGCATGCAGCAAATGAATAGCGTTCACTGTGAAGTTTAAATCGCTCTCTACTTTTGTTAAACGGCTGATATGAACAGCAGCAAAGCTTCCTCTCTCAAGGGGAAAGAATAGGAATGAAATGTTCCACACAACTTACAGCATGTAGCTTTGGACTAAACTCGTCTATTTATGAAAGCACTTCAAACATGGGTCATTTCACCCCCTAGTGTCATGAGGCTGTTATATCATCCTCTGGCCTGTGTTGCAAAAAGGGCGGGTGCATTGTTAGAAGCAGCACTGCAGAAAGATAAGCCTTGTTATCCTGTGTACAGCAGCTTGGACAGGCACAAATAACCCAGTTTGCTTCTTCCTCAAAGTCATGCTGTTTATTCCTCTCAATTGCTCTTCATCCACACCCACAGACTGTTAAGACTGGTTATGTTTTCCGGTGTCATTTGTCCGTCCGTCTATCTTTTCACAAAAACAAACAAACAAAAAGCTGAGCAACATTTAATGAAACCCCGCGGAGGGATGTAGCAAAGTTTAAAAAAGGACAGCAGCAGATACACTTAAAGTGCTTTCATTCACATTGTTTAAAGAGGATTTAATTCCTGGAATGTTTACAGGCTAACGTGGGTGACGTCAGTGGGAGGAAATGTTCAACAGTTTCAAAGTATTCCTCTTTCAGCGCCATAAATTGGATGCTTCGTGTATGATTTACACTGGTAAATATAACTTATTTCTGAAAAACACATACAAAAATGTACATAAAGAATCACGCATCTGCCTCATTATTCTCAGAGTAACTTCCCACAGTCCCATAGCCAAAGAAACACAGGGTTGCGCATTTTATGTGAATATTTACTGAAATTTAAAAATTACTGAAATATTGATGTAGCCCAGTATAGGTAGATATGTGTTGAAATAATGGCTCCTGAACACCAAATCAGTTCCTGATTGTAGCGTGAGGTGGGAGTTGTGGGACATGCCTCTTTGTGTTGCAATGTACAGACTCTTATATTTCATGTGAATATTTTTCTGCAAAAATTCATTTTTCTTTTCATTTACAGCAAATTTACTCCTACATTTTATGAATGTTTTTATCCAAATTTTAAGCACATGCATTTCATAAGAATGATCTTATTAAAAAAAAAAAAAAAGCTTCTCGGAAAGGACCACTTTTTATTGCATTTTAAGTTAATGTAATGTAAAATTGGAATTTGGTTGAGTTCCCTGAAAGTACATTTTTTTCAGACAAATGCAAAGACGCATGAATAACTAGAACTTAAACGAATCTTAATGCCAACCTTCAAACAAAGTCTTAGCCATCAGTCTAGCAACGTCGTGAGGACTGCAGGGTCGACTTACAAGCTTCATAATGGGCGACTTCACATCAGAGCTGATGTGTTGGACTGTAATCATTTTTTCGAGGGGCCAGTGAATGCGGAGAGCAATGACTCTTGTACAGCCAGTACATTCTGAAAGAACACCAGTTGGTGATAGATCTCGGATAGACTCGTGAGCTTTTTGTCCACCAGAAGAGAGAAGCAAACACATTAATTCAAGACAAACATACAGTGAAGGCCAGCTCAGTGTGTGTGTGTGTGTGTGTGTGTGTGTGTGTGTGTGTGTGTGTGTATGTGCAGGCATGTGTGTGATCCCCCATAAAACCCCTTCTGTTTGCTCCAACAGGGTTTTTAACAAAATGAATTAAACAAACATCAGCAACAGAAACAGGCACATTTCCGTGAATAAACATTTCTCCATCAGGCTGCGGTGGACCAAAGCCCTCATCAAACACAGTTAAGGTGATGGTATGTTGAAGGTGATTCAGAGTCTAGTCGGCTGATTGCAACGTGTGATGAATTAATGCGCATACGTGCATGTATGTAATCAAACAAGATACTGTTTGCCCAATATGATTGTGTGATTAATTTTTGTGCTAAAATCAAAATATCTTCATTTTCATCCCAACAAAACAAACATTTGTCAATATTTGTTAAGTTTTAGTTCCAGCAAACAAAACTGCAACGCTTCAAAAATGCACTTATGTTTGGGAACGACATCGTACACCAGCAGCAACTTCAGTAATCTAGACTTTTCTCCAAAATGGTAAAACTTCTTAAACCTTTCTTTTTTTTGGTCTTTTTTTTTTTTTTTTTGGCTCAATTACCACCAAACTCTCCAAACTATTCAAACTACAACACCAACCATCCCTCAACATTCTGCAACAGCTGTTCCCGGTAGTCACTCCCTTGATTAGATGGAGATCTCTTTGGATGTCGGATGATTAGAGGGTCTGCAGTTGGAACCTCGGCGCCTTTGCCAGGTACAAAAACCCTTCTAATGTCCATCTTTGTGTTTATAAAACACACCAAAAAGTTGTACATGCTAGTGATGGGCAGACTCATTGATTTAGTTGTTTTTAATCTTCATGAAAAACATTGAAAATACATTTAACATAAATGAAATCACTATTCTTGTTTTCTTGAAGTAAGTATGTTCTGATATACATTCATTTTTGGAGAGGATCAGGTTAATATTCAAGTTATTTTGTAGATTTGCATACACCCACAGGAATTGTCGTGCTTTGTGTGAGTGAAAAAAAAAAATCTAATGAGGACATTTCTATCATCTGTGAATTTTGCCACTGCAGAAACGTTGACAGCGAGTGGGGGGGTGGGGGGAAAAACAGCAGGAAAAAAAAAACCCCATCAAATGTCAACTGTAACAGTGGTAAAAGCACAGTAAGTGTGGAGTTAAAGTGGTGATGTTCTCCAGATCTACACCATGACAATGACTTTGGCTTTGACAGGTGGGTGACAAGGAGGAAGAGAGGGATGTTGCAGGGCAGGCTAGTTCAGCCACCACATGTCCTTAAATCCCAGAGACACACATACTCATCTCCCGCCAGCCGGCCACCCCTAATCGAGATGGAAGAGCACTGTGGCAGATCGAAATGCCTGCAGATGACAAGGTGGGAATGGATTGGCTCCTGTGCCCTTGTCATGTTGCTCCATCTGCACCAAACAGAGAGGAAGACAGATGCAGTCTATAGCAGGAGGCTGGGTGGTACAGGAAGACGGGGGAAGCTACATCCAAATGACATACAGACTCAAACTTTAATGTGTGAGGAAACTGTGATTTTTAAACCACAAAAAAAAAAAGAGTTCTCTTTGTTGCTGACATCACACTTGCGTATATTCAATAAACTTAACACTCTGCCATTGAAAAATGTCAGGGTCACATTCAGATCTTCTGATCAACACTGCAGGGTTCGGGTTAATTCTAATTCTAAGTCAATTCTAAGTTGACGCTCACGGTTTACTTTCAGAAAACCAAACGAAGACTAAACTCAGAGATATTATTCTGCAACTGACATGCCACCGTCCTCGCAGGCTCTTAAATGGCATTTTCCCCTGAGAAGACAAGAAACACTGAGCATTTAGCCAGAGGATCGCACTTCGTAGGACGTAGAAATAACTGCGCATTACAGTTGGTGAGACCTACAAATGTTGCACGGGATTAACTTGACCTTCATCCCGAATGACAAAACTTTAAATAACAATTACTTCTGATACAAAATTAGATGTGGAGCCTTTGACTTCATTTCTTTTCAATTCACTGTGCCAGTCGTGGCAAATACGAGCAAATGATCAGTTCCCTTATCTGTAATCCACTTTGGGAGTGACCCAGGTGCTTTCTGGAGAAACACAAGCAGTCTTTATCAGAAGTCAGACAGTTAACCAGATGTACATTTTTCTAAAAAAACAAATTAGTCATCTGCCTTCTATCTTGCAAAGCCAAAACATAAGATTAAAATGCAATAAAGAATGAATTAGACACTTGTTTGGCTTGTTCAAGACCTTTGTGCACTGGACTGATGGGTGCCTAGAAAAAAACAAACAAACAAACCACTCACTAAATCCCACTTCAGGCCCAGATGGTGTTTTCTGACCTTCAGACAAGTCCATTTGAGGAAACTTGATTAAAAAAAAACAAACAAAAAACAACAACTTTGATGAGTTACAGAGGAGTTGTTATGTCTGCTTGGTTAGATACAAGTATATCTGCCTCCAGTAAAGAGCAGTGAGAAGCAACTTTCCTCCGCAGTATAGATGTGAGGCCAAGCCGCTGCCTTGGACTGTTCAGTCTGCAGCTGCTCTGCGGGGAGCTTTTCCTCATGTATTTGATTATCAGAGTTGTCAGAAACAATGTCATGGAGTTTCACCTTCACTTCCCCTTATGAAAATCAATATCCTGTCAGTTCTTCTTCTCTTTTTTTGACTATTTAAATTTTCTCTCTTTGTTTATTAAACTCCTACTGACCTGCTATCAGTATTGCGCCCAGCATTTGTGTGTGTGGAAACGAGTGTTCTGTGAGCCGGTTCTGTCAAATGTACTGAAGGTGTTGGAGGGGTTTCCTTTATCTACCTGTGCACAGACCACACTGGTGAGCTCTGTCTACCCCTTGCAGGGTTGTTTCTTTTTACAGGTCAGCGAACCCCCATTAATGTTAGGAGATCCAAGCCATGTTCCTCACAGTGCTTCTCCCCATTAGCTGTGTTCAAATACTGGATAAAACCATCGTATTACCATTTAGGGAATGGTACTGAGTTTTACTTTATGACAGGCGACCATTTCTAGTTCACATTTGCAGTAGCAACAAGACCATAATGCATTTCATAATTATTTTTAGGCAAATGCATCTCACAATCCTGTTTTGAGTGATGAAAAAGGTGAAAAAAAATCTGACTCACTGAAGGATTTTAACTCAATTAATTCGGATGTCTGACCCGAGCGTTGAGTCATATGAAAGTTGTCTCTCCTTCATCCAAGTCTCATCATCACTGACAGCCGTGGTAAAATAGACGGCTGTTGCTTTCATGAGATCGGAAAAATGCGACAGTGGTTAGAATCCAACCCTTTTATGGGTAATATACTGTACTACTTTCTGGCGCACTGGTGTGTTTTTCCTAAGGTGATGTGGTAGCAAATGCTGAGAGGCAGGTTAATGTTGTTTCCCCTCCCAGGGGGATTAATCACCTGGTCTCATAACTACCTGCCAACATAATCATTGTAGCGAGATAGGGAGACTCTGCCAGCAGCTAACCTGGGAGACAGCAGGGGAAAGACAGAGACAGAGAGAGAGAGAGAAAGAGAGAGGGAGACAGAGAGAGAGAGAGAGAGAGAGAGAGAGAGCGCCGATGAGAAATTAGGGACTTTTTTTTGCAATATTACCTATAGTATTTTTTCCACAGTTTCTCACTGTATCTGTTATTATTTCATCTCAACAGTTGTCCTTTTCTTTGTTTTTCCTCTTTTGATCAATCCTTAATTTGAACATTTGACAAAGAGGAGCTGCTGATGGATTGATTTTGTACATTCACAGTGAAAAAGAGGTGATTTATTGATAACTAAGATGCAATGAGTTGAAATTAAATTGAATTCTATTTCCATTAATAGGAAATAGAATCTTTAGGTATCGTTTTCATCTTATCAATAAGGGGAAACAAAATTGGGGAAGGCAGTGTTTTTACAGCCCAGTATATATTTCCATTTATCTTGTTACCTGTCAGTGAGAAGGATTTGCGGGCTTTCTCAATAAAGTATATAGGGATTGGATGTCAGAAAGAAAGACAGAAAGAGTGAACGGCAAATGGAGGAAGGCTTTCTAAAACGACATGTCAAATTGAGATCGAAGCAATCTCATTTGTTCCTGTTAGCTGGGCGTCTCTCATCGACATCTGCTGATGGGAGTTTGTCTTGGACGATGTCCTTCATTTCACCTCCCAAGGTCTCTCCCATTACTCCCTCCCCTCCCTTCCATACTCCTTTCCCTATGTTGAGATCATAAATTGCGGAATATAAAGCCTTGTTTCCAGTCCGTTAAACGCACCAGCCAATGCCAGGGGCCTTCACGGCCCCCTTTGAAGGCACTTAGGCGGAAGACTCTGCCTCTGTCACCTGTGTCTCTGATCTGCGCATGCATCATTCAAGTAGCCTCCCACCTCCATTTATTTTAAACAGACGTTTAGCTGGAAAACTATGGCTTCTCCAAAAGACGCTAGTCATCTTTCCTGATAATTCGTCCAGGAAGTAACCTGGAAGAGTCCTCTCTGACCCACATGCTGGACGTGTGTGGCTGCAAACCTTCCTTTTTTGTTGTTTCTGCATGATCATATTTTATAATTCATTTGTATTTACGTTTTTTTCTCGAATGTCAAGATCATCAGGATATTTGTTTTGTTCTCGATTGTTAAACATCCATGCTTAGCTCTTAGCCCTTTTTTCTCAGCTACTGAACCGAGCTCATGTCTGTTTTATAGTTCTTATCTGGACTATACCAATGTGGGTACTAGAAAAGGCGTGATGTGGAACTGGGGGCAGAAACGACATCATGCACTCAGCCCAGGAGGACAGTCGCTGATGGCTCTGCGCACTCACATCTGAAAAAAAAAAAAGAGTGTTGGGTGTAAGAGGGACGCTGCAGAGGAATGCCCTTTATCGTTACCAAGAAGAAAAACATGCCCGATGCCCTTCTGGTGGCCCTGTTTAAAATAGGGCCATGGGGTTATTTGAGCAGGCCGCAGGCTGGCGGCAAAGAACTCCTGCTGCTGGGGATCAAACTGTGGTTCATGCAGACAAAAAATGAATGCCTTTATATGTCCAAAAAAAGAGTATCCATTATTCATCGTTGTTGTTGGTTAGAGGTTATAGGCTCAGATTAAGATTACAGATGATTTTATCCCCGGGGAGAAAAGAAGTAAAATTAGTCACCTTTTACTGCAGCAACTGTATTTAAATCTCTAACAGCTGTAGCATTACTTTCACAGTTAATTACAGAATACTACACTGAGTGAAAAGGTCCATACACATGCCTGAGGGGGTTTGTGTTTAGATATTACACACTGACCAAAAAAAATGAGAATGTGCTTTACAGTCAGAGCTTTGTTAACACTCGGAGGATCCGGTCACAGCTTCTCCCACTAAGCTGTTTGAACACTTTCTTCCTGGCTAACCATGACTAGAGCCATGGACACCAAAAGCCTTTATGTCTGATTTAGGACTGAAAATTAATGGTCAGCGGAGTCAAATCCTATTGCACTTTTGTACATTTATTGCTGTTAAAGCGCTTTTAAATGTTGTCCAATTCACGTACCAATGGTGGTTGTTCCAGAACATCGAGATATGAGGCACGGATCGAACCCGCAGCTCCTCCATTCTTCCACGGCCCCACAAACTCCTGAGCAACAACACCACAGTATGATGATATGGAGAAAGGAAAGGCTTCTGTGCAACAGTGACATTGTAATCAATGGGAATAAATGTCACTGTGCTGATGTCTCTGAAACAATTAAAACTGCATATTACCTCCAGTTTGGTTAACAGTCACTGTTTCCACACATTAAACAAGCTTTTTGTTATAATTCTACGAACGTAAAACCCATTAAAACAATTCACATCTTCCCACCTCACTTACCCACGATGAACTCGGCGCTCATCACTTTCTACCTGCCCACAAATCCAGGTCTACCCACACAGGTGTTTTCATTTGTTGTGGCTTTTAAGCCTTGGTTTTATGACTGTGTAGGCATGTGCGGAGTGTGATTGATTGAATGCTTCCTCCCACCAACCACGATAACAAGCACATTTATGCTGTTAAGTACAGACTTTGGACCATAAACTGAAAGTAAAGCTCTGCACAATATGAAATGGAATCTGGTTTTAAACCTTTTAGGGGAGATCAAATAATACAACCAGTGTTCCCTTGTTTTGGCACTATTTAAGAAAATAAAAGATTTAAAAAAAAAAACCAAACTTCTATTGCACAGACAGTCCAGTTAAATGAAAGTACTATATTTCCAGTGGTGACCTAAGAAAAGAGAGGAAATTTCTCACCAATCCTCCTCACCTTTGTGCCCTCAATCGTCATCATACCTCAAAGAGCCACAGCGCTACGCCACTGGAACTCTCCTAGAGTTCAGGCTTGCTTATGGCTCCTAGAGTTTCTAAAATAAGTCAGATGGGAGGCACTTTCCAGCTCGTCTCCGGTGGAACGAACCATCTTCTAACTTGGGTCCCGTTCTGTTCGCTGAAAAAAAAAAAAAAAAAATCGCTGGAAGGCAAAAATACACACGTACTTTATCATGCATGCCAGCATGTTCATGTCCGTAGGTGTAATCCTTTGACTAAAGACAATCATGATAATCTAATGAAGATTATTGCTGGCATGGACAAACGTGACATTACCTGGTCCAGTAATCCTCAATCATGTCTCCAGCCTGAATTGATGGCTACAACTGATGGGCACATTTTGTCTCTGCTGTGGCCCCACTTAAAACTACCCATGCGTTTTTACGAGTGTGAGCTCAACAGTGAGACAGGTATTTTGTCAAGCGATCCTGTCTACTCGGTGTAGACCTTACTGAGGGCGACCGTAGAGTTATTTACTCAACAATTCAGAAATCTAAGCACGACACGGATACAATATGCAAATCACTGCAGGCACAGTACCGTATGCATCTGACCCTGCATGACTCTGTGCACCAGTGTGTACAGATTCCTGTTGAAATGTTTATCCAGGTCTACGACAAACAGGAACCACATCACTGCTCCCCCCGCTAAATACATAAAGGAGGGAAATCCTGTTGGGGCTGTCACTTTCACGTAATTTCAGAGTTGGATCTATGCTTATGCATCTCACACTCAGAGGCAGTTAACATGGACCACCTCTTGTCAAAGAATGGGAATGTTTCAGGTATGCTCTGGCAAGGTAGCCTTGGTTTTACGTGGGGAGGGCAGACAAGTCAAAAGATTAAGTGGATTATTACAAGTGCTGAGTGTTCATTCAACCCAGCTATGCAAAGAATGGAACATATATATTCTCGTCTTCCATCTGTCTCAGTAATATCCATGTGGTGGGAGTGAAAATCAAATATTGAGATGAGTTTATTGAACAGGTTATTAGCTAAATTTGTCTATTCGTTGTATATCAGAATATGTTACATTTTACTTTTCCATTGTCCATCTCAGGCCATCCTCCCTTCAAAAACTGTGCAAATTTGTCATCTTTTCTTACCTTTGTTTTTCCAAGTCATGCTTTTTTCAATCCAAAACTAAATGTGTGTTACATAATTTATCTTTAACCTTGGTTAATAACGCATGCATGATGTATATGCGTCTTTTTTGCAGCGAGTGTGTCGATATTGCGCTTCCACCTGTACTGATTATTTTGGCATGTGATCAAAAGCATCTAAAATACTGAGGGAGCAACTTAACCTTTTAGAACCGGTCTTAAACTCAGCCGTCTTCTTGCCAAAGCACACGTGTGCATGCCCCCCCCCCCCCCCCCCCACACACACACACAAAAACCCACAGGTGAAAAACCAAATGTGTACCATGCCTTGTTTAACCCAAGTAAAAAATGCTCATCAAGTCATGCCTTAAGGCTGTTTATGCCGCCTCTACATGTGGCAGCAAAACATCTTCAGCTCTGTGATCGCTCGATGTGCTGTTTTGTTTGGGTAAGTTGTCATGCCCTCGACATGAACTCCTGGTGAAGTCAGCTGGAGAAGACAGTTTATTGAGGGATTCTTTCGTTGTAGTTTTGTTGCACAGTGTCGAAGGGGTTGAACTCGCTTCCTGTCAAAGACAAAGAACTCACAGTGGTGTAAATGTGGCAGGAGAATTCAAATCTTTGTGTCTCAATATTTCAGGGTGTATAAAGCCGGCCTGATTCTATCTGTATGTGCTGATAATGTCCACAGTGACCTCTAGTAACAAGGCAATTAAGACGATTTTTTTTTTTTTTTTTTTTTACTCTACAAAGATAAAATATTAGCATCCGCATTGCTTGATCAGCGAATCCTTCCATTAAAGCACAAAATGTCCCGCCATGCCGGCTCTGACTTTTCGGGTGTTTCATTTGCAATTCCCAAGGAATTATTCATTTCCTATCAACATTAGACCCACTGCTGGCATAAACCCTTATTCAGAGTCTATTAAACTCATGTAGGACACAGGTAATTTAATTCATAAGCCAAGATTACATCAGAGTTGTAATGGCCTGATGATGAAGCATGATGTTTGAGTTTCAGTTAATAGGATTGGCGAATAGATGACGGAGGCCAGGCTATCACCAGCCACTGCGGGAGCACAACACGCTCCTCCAATCATCTCGCTCTCTCCTGTGAGCGTGTGGCACCAGGATCAGGCTGCGCTGTTCACCAACATGTCCTTGACATTGAACGCTCCTTTGTAGGTTATAATTATACTGGCTTAAAACAACAACAACAACAACAAAAACTCAACAAAATCAAAGCTCTGCAAACATTGGGCATCAGAGTTGGAACACACAGCACTGCAAAGAGAGCTGCAGAGGACGACCACGGGCGCTGATATCAACTGACGACTTCTGTCAATCGATTCATGAGATATTAGGTAGATAGATATTGATGCTATTTATAAATAGATCAATATTCAGGTATTTGTGTTTCATATTTAGCTTAAAATGATTGTCATGTTGCTATGTTAACATATATGTATGTATATGTACATATATACATGTATAAATATGTGTGTGTGTGTTTAAGTAATCAAGGTGTGTAGCTTTATGATATTTTTTATTTCAGAAGTCCCGTTGATAATACAAAACAAATGTTCAACAAGTAATGACGCATAAAAACACTTTGTATTCCCCACTTTGAGGCTTAAATCCTCTCAGATAAAACTGATAACAAATAGGAAATCAAAGCAACCTAAACTGCTCAATACATTTTTTTAATTTCAACATCTTCCTGACATGAAATCCAGCCTTTTCCATTCACTCTATAGGCCTTTAAACTCAACGGAAGCTCATCATTGACTTTTGAAAGAAAAAGTAATTGGAGTTTTTGCAGCATTGAGATGTACAGCTGCTGACTCAGCAATGGGCAGGGGGGCTGGAGCCCATCCCAGCTGACATTAGGCGAGAGGCGAGGTTCACCCTGGACGGGTCGCCAGTCCATCGCGGGTCAACGTATATATTAGCCCTTTTTTATGCAGTTCTAATTGTATTTACAGAGAATTCTTTCCTCTTGACAGTACAACCAGAGATATTTATATTTGTTGGCCTTCAACATGTTTCCCTGGTCATGGCGAGGCAATTATATAAAATAATGGAACTTATGCTCCCAATTAGCTGCAAGGGAACACTGGAGGGCTCAGCTCAAGGGCGTTTTGTCAACACCTCCAGCAAAACAGCATCTCAGTCTCTTCATAAAATGTTTTATTCCCACTCACATGTTCAGCCGCTTTATGATTGATTTAGAAAATTGCTAAATTTGAAGATTGGCAGGATACATGAACCCATCTTATTTTTAGTCTCTTTTCCCCCTCCAATCTTGCACCTTCTTTCGCTGCAGACATGTTTAGAAACCATTCTTTACAAAGAAACTAGAGTTTAAAAATGTCCACCTGAGGTGCTGAGGGGTAGAAAATGAACCCTCTCTCTCTCTCTCTCTCTCTCTCTCTCTCGCTCGCTATCTCTAGGTGTCAAACATATGAATAAGAATAATCACACGCTGTGCTAATTCATTGTTTCTTTAAACCGAGATCCTTTGGAATTCATGCATGCTTAAAATGCTATTATTTTTGATACGGGTCAATCCATGGCAATAAGAAGCTCAGCTTTTCTTCTTTCTCGTTGGTCACCCTGGATGTTTCATGGGTTGCAGGATCCATGGCTCCTTTTAGCATAAAGTACTGCAGAAATGCACATTTCTGATGAAGGAGAACCATGAACCACTGAAATAGAAAATACCTGATGATTCTCACTTAAACAGTATTGAGATTAACAAGGATACTTCATTCATATTAATCAGTTATCAAATCTAATATTCATCCGAATGTGAAAACAAAGACAAAATGATGCACATATACAGCTATCTATCTATCTATAGATATAGATAGATAGATAGATAGATAGATAGATAGATAGATAGATAGATAGATAGATAGATAGATAGATAGACAGATAGATAGATAGATACACAGCAGATATTCATATTGTGCCAAAATAGAATAAATGCTCAAATCTCCCCTCTTCTTTTCATCCAGTGGATAAATGGCTTTTAGGACTAGAACTTCCATCATCTTCAACATCTACAGAGCGTGATGAATGACCAGGAAGAGTAGGAGGATGTTGTGGGCCTCTCAGAAGAAATATTCATTTACAAGAATCCTTACATTCAGAGGTAATGAGCTGGAGCGGTGCAGATACACCAGCTCCACAACACAACCAGGAGAAAAGTCGAGAAGCGAGGTTACCAGAAGCCTACGGAGGGATGCGGAGGAAATAAAACGATCGCCACTGTTGACAGCCATCATGCTGGAAAATATTTATCGGCTGAATTCTTAGAGGTGCAATGAGATCCTCACAAAGCAGATAGAAATATTCAATATATATATATAGACTCCAAAATACCAGCAGAGCATAAATGACTGACTGTAAATAATATTCTTGACAGGACATGAGAAAGAAGATAATAATAATAAAAAAAAAACCCTCACATATCTATAAAGAAAACTCAATGGTTGTGAAAACAAGATGAGGTTTTTGACAAAACAACCCCAAGTCACAAGCTGCTCACCAACTTTGTGAGAGTTTAACTCTATCAGCAGTTGTTTCCATTTGAAGCCAAAACTTTATAGAGAATTCTGCGATGGATCAGATCATGACAGCTACCCACAGCCAGTAATACCGTCTCAGTCTGCTGAACTCCACTGGTGTGACTGATGGATGCCGGGAATTTAAAACACTATCAAATAATACTTGATTATCATTTGTTCATCAAGTAGATTTCTTGAATTTATGACTTTTTTTGTTGTTGTTTTTTTGCTGCAAGACAACAAACCAAACATATAATTTACACACTTCTCACACTCAAACCACCCACTGACCCCTACAATCGTCTTGTTTCAAAATCATAATCCCTTGGTATGCCGCATTAGCTGTTTTTTTAAAAAAAAATCTTCAGTTCTTTTTCTTAATGGCCCGGTTGAATGACTATAACTGCACGCTCTTAATTGTAAAAACAATTCCTTTATTTGGACCTCTCTGATTGGTAATTAATTGTTAAAGCACTAACTTTCAAAACGCTACGGAAAAAGAGCCACTTGCGTTAATGCGGTGACAGAATGTGCTGCAGGCTGCATCTCTATTGGAGAGCACATCTTCGGGATGATGCGTTAACATTAGGAGAAGTTCAACACGTTCATCCTCGTGTCCTTCGTCTGAACCCTGTGTTTATCTCTGTACATTTTCAAAGGAAGCATCAGCTTCTGATTTGCATAATCTAAAATATATTGGGCATGTGCATGTGTATGTGGATGAGCATTGACTTTATTCTCTGCATTCCCAAATCTAATTATCCCTTCTGGCCTGGGGACAGGGCCCACTCAATGAGCAAGAGAAAGAAGTTTGTCTCAGACGAAAATGGAGCGGACTAAAAACAGGGACTGAAGACGGGGAGGGAAAATAAAGACGAGTTTTTCAGGAGTGGGTTACTGTGTTCTGTTGCTTCATTTAAAATTTGGTTGGATGCAAAGACACAATGATGTCCATAATCTACAGACGATTCACAAACTATGGCTGACAGGTGATTTCATGAGAATCCTGAAATCTGAATAACTGAATAAAGCTCAAAAACGAAGAAAAAAAAATGTCGCCAAAAGAATTACGATTGTTGTCTGTCAGTTCTGTTCAGTTGTAACTTTTTTTTTTTGTAACTTACTTTCCCATTTATGCAAAGGGATTTTAAGAAGACATTTACATACAGTATATACATGTATGTACATATATATATATATATATATATATAAAGGATATATATATATACAGTATATATATATATATGTGTGTATATATACGTGTGTGTATATATACACACACACATACTGTTTATACACACACACACACACACGCACACACACATATATATATATACATATATATATATTGGAGATGTTGACCCTCCATTCTGGAGAGGGAAAACTGATGGATCTCCTTCTCTGTGTGAATGCCGCCACGGCGTTATGTTTTCAGGTTGTCCGTCCAAAGACAAACTGAAACGATTCTGGTGGTCAAAGGTCACCATCGCCTCACATGAACATGACATCTCAGTCTTTAAATATTCTGAGCTAAAAACATTCTGGTGCCTGAACAAGGATGCAGTTTTTCTTCATGCTATTCAAATTCCTGGTTAGTACTTTCAGAATATTCCACTCACCTACAGGTGGCAGTAATGTGCCAACAATAGGAATATTACCAGCAAGTAAGCAGTGATAGGAAGTAACTATATTTCTACTCAACTGCTATACTACAGTTCATAGTCGAGGTTTCTGTTCTTTCTTTGAGTATTCATATTTTTGGGATTTTTCACTTCTCTACTTTCTTTGAAGAGAAAGATTTTTCCAAGAAAACTTGTGAAAACCTGAAGAAGATGATGCACTTTTCGCATTTTCGTTTTGATATTTTGGTAAATCCAGTGTCAAATAAGTTTCTACTTTTACTCTGGACTCTTTTACCAGAGTTTATCTGGATATTTATAGTGTGTAAGTACATCTCTCGCAATTGCACATGAGCATTTTCAAATACTTGATACGCGAGGACGACAGGACATAACTGTTTGCCGACAAATTACACCAGCAGCCTCAAACAGTTTGTTCTACAACAGCATTTACTGGAATGAAGCTTGTTTTCAGCACACAAGAAACAAAATGAGATGCTTTTGCTCAGATGATGATGAGAAGATGCTTCATGTTACAAAGCTACATGCTGGCGATGTTCCCAATTAAAGAAGTCTGCATCTTCCTCCTCTCTTCAACTCAGTTAGAAGGGACGCCACAGAGCAGCAGCAAGTGCAAGCTGGCAGAGGCAGACAGACAGCCACTCAGATTAGAGCTCCAGTTTGGCAGCGATCCGATCCACATGAGAGCCTTTTTAGATCAAAATCCTGCTTTCACTTAGGCATGCAGATTCAGTCCCACCTCCCCGTTCCTTCATCTTAGCCTCCCACTCATTAAAACTCTTAATTGACTCATTCACACCTGCTCGTGCACTGGCTCATTTGGGACAAGCTTCTACCGCCAGAGCAGATTTTCTCATCAACGGTGAGTTCACTCCAGTGCACACTGTCCTTCACTCACCTACAGGGCAAAACAATGATCTCAGACAGGATGAGGGTGTGAGTGCCATGCCAGTGTGTGAGCGCACAAAAACCCCCGAAAAAACAAAAAACAACCAAGTTAGTTGTCTATCACTCAGAGTCTCTATCTACTTGTTGAGAAGGTAGGTGCATCTCTCTTATCAGCCCGTGGAATTATGTTCTCACTGCAGTCAGTCAACCACCACCACTGCATAATGCAGCTCAGCTCGACCAAACAGATGATATTTGGGATAAAAATGTCTGATCTTCACCATTTCACAACAGATCGGTTCACCTGTAGATGAGTTTAACATTCTGCTCGGTTCAGTCTGTGTGTGCTGGATTATCCTCCCCTACACTGCGGTGAAACGGATTCAGCGCCATCAACACTGGGGACAAATATTACAGTGATAACAGAGGAAAAATAATGAATAAATAGATCGGACTTGAAAAAACTTGTCTGTTGGATTTTTTTCAAACTTGTCTTCAAGATAATTGAATTGCTGTCATGTGACCTTGTCATAATACTGTAAGGAAATACTGTCATTACAGTGGCAAATGAATAAGATCAGCGGAATATATTCATATTTTCAAGAGAAACCTTGATCCTTAAACTTTACATTGCTTTTCAGTCAACTCTGTACTCCTTTTAGTCCCTTTTTTATATTTAATCTTTTTAAATATTTGTCACTTTGCTTTATTTTTCCATTTCATGGCAGAGGCGTGATGAGATTTAGTCCCTTTTGATTTTTTTAATCTATCATTTAAAACCATTTGGACTTTCTTCTAAAATGTTTTCAATGTCCCTCTCTTCTTTTAGACATCATTTTGAGCTGTAGTGGTTGTATGGAAACGAAAAAAACGTGAATCGTGTTCACACTGTGAAACGTGAATTTGGGATAGCATCATAGGGATGGACCTGGTATGCACTGCCACATTGGAGTGACTTGCAGCGACGTGCCGCGTCCATCCGCCGCGCTGTAGTCGGCGGTTGTTGAAAAACCCAATAAAATTAAAAATTGCAGTGTTCTGCATAAAAGTTGTGATAAAACTGTGCCGACAAAAAAACTTCACGTCAACAAAAAATGACATCAGTCTCCTCACCCTGAACAAAACTGGCAAGAAGCAGGTGCAGATTATATCAATTAACTCACACACACACACACAGATGATAAAATAGTGCTCAGGTATAAGTGCGAAAGTAGCATTTTTGTCTCGGCTGCCATACGTATGGCAGACTCCTCCATGGGATCTTCCCCGCTCTCTCTCAACCTCTTTCTTCCCTTAATGCCTCATCAAAATCACATTCTTCAAATGTAGATGGTGACCTTTTGGAACTGTCAGGAAATGAGATTTCCTAAAATACACCACAAAAGCAGGTCAGTGGAAGGAAGCGGCCAGTGCTTAAGTGTCCAAACTGTCACACAAAGACAAGGTGTCCTGTCAAGGTCTTTGTCAGTCTCCAGAATATCACTCTGTATCTGTGCTAACGTCTCCCTCTCCAAGCTGCTCTCATTCCTCCTGGTCTTCTTTTTCTCAGTGTTTTCCGCGGGAAGCTGACTGACCGCCTGTCATAAATATCTATCCTCCCTTCCATTAACGTCCTGCAACTCTCCATTTTCCTTATGTTCTTCTCTTTCCTTTTACTTTTAGCCACAGAGAAAAGAGAAAGAGGTCAGAATGCTAATGTTCAAGTTATGGTTTGCGTGTGTGTGTGTGTGTGTGTGTGTGTGTGTGTGTGTGTGTGTGTGTGTGTGTGTGTGTGTGTGTGTGTGTGTGTGCGTGTGTATTTGTTTTGACAGGGAAGAGGGACCAACTGTCTGGGAGCATAAGATGATTCTGTCTCCCAGAAAATAATATTTATGTACCATAGAGTCGGAACAGCAGATTGACGATTCGCTAGAAACGCAACACCGGCCAGCGTTTGGTGCTGTTAGAACTGTAACACGTTCATCTACAGCTGTAGAAACGTTTGACTAAACACCAGACGAAAACGTCTCGTTAATCTGTTTATTCTTATTGTCAAGGAAAAACATGAATATTTTTTCTAGAGTAATAAGATTTACGAACCCTGCAGGTTTTGTGGCCTGCTGATTTTGATTTGGCTAATTTGCATGTAAGTTTTATTAATTTTTTTCATCATTTTATTCATTGATTTAGACAAAGAAATCTCTGTTCATGTTTATTCATATTTGAGTCCATTTAGTTTAAGTCTATTCTTTTAAAGAATTCATGATATGGTTTTGCTGCACTTTGAATTACAAAATAAGAATAATTATGTTCTTTTAAATACATAAAAAATGCAACTTTTATAACTAATATATTTAACATTGTACCAACTATGATTTCAACTCTCCTTAGCCCAAATGTTTTTCATGTCTAAACTTAAGAAAATGAGTATAATTTGGGTGACAGGTTAGACAACAACTCATGTAGTTTGCAAATGCTGCTTCCTGATAACGAGGGGGGGGGGGGGGGGGGGATCAGGTATTTTGAGCTTCTACTGACCAGAAATGGAGAGAAACAGGAACTGTTGGATGCAGGGATCGACAGGCCACCTGGACATTTGAGAAATGTCATAAGGGCTGCTTCACTCTGCCGCAGGATTTCTTTTTCTAAGATGATTCAAATCTAATAAGCTGTTTAATGCACTGAAACGGACCAAAACTTTTAAAAAGGGTCCAAGTGGCCACTTCAATAAAGATTTTCTCTGAAAACTCACATTCAGGGGATCATGGGAAAAGCATCCCTTGCATGTAAAAGGTCAAGAGAGAAATTAAAATTAAGCCAGAATCACGACTTCCCAGGCTAAAAGAAAATTAACCAGTGCACGAAATGAAGAAGTTTTAGAGAGAAAAGGACATTTTGGCTGGGGGGTGAAATCTGTCCAAAACAGATTTACTGTTGAAACTGCTGGCAGTGCTACTTCAGGTAGCACAACTAATGTTAGTGGAGTCGCCCGGGGAGAGAACAACGACACAGACGTGATGAAAGAGTCCCCGCATAGGTCAGACTGTCACAGCCTGCTGTCTCACAGACGGAGGACAAGGACAGCCCGAGGGAGGAGGATCAAGAAGAAACAGCGCTTTTATATATCTAAAAACTACATTACATGTAGGCTGGTTTACAAAGACAACATGGCAGGTGGAAGTTTCTGTGGTAACTTTATTAGCTGCTTAGCTTCACAGCAGCAGCAGCAGCCTGTGTGTGAAGGCACGGGGGAAGCAGCTGAGGGGAAATGATGAAGATCATTGTTTATTGTTGATCATCTGCTGCTGAACTGAGTGGCTAATGAGAGTTCTTATAATTAAAACGCTTAAATGTCAACAAACTGATGGCAGACTCTCAACAGTGAAGACTCCCAGTCCATGTAAAATAAATATACTGTACAACTCCAAGCTTCCACCTTTTTCTCTGTTTATCTCTAGCTCTTAAATGCACAACACGCTCACCGAAACCCCCCCCTCCTCACAAAAAACTCATTCTAACTCTTCCTCCCACTCAGCAATTTACACACTGTCATTTGTTCAAGCAATTGGTCTTTAATATTCACACTTGTGTATAGTGTTATATATTGCAGTCAATACATAATTTGACAAAGCCACACCAGGCTCAGGCTGCTGGAGACAAATTTGGTGTGAATTTAATAAAGGATATTTAGATGCTTAAAAGCTCCTATTAATCATCTGCAGACAGCCAAATTATTTCAGAGCATTAGTGAATCCAATAAATTAGACTCATTTGCCAATATGTCTATCGACAGGGCACGGAATGAAATAAGCTTTTAATATTTTACTGTACCAGAGTACGATGAGGTAAAGTGTGTTTGCTCCTGCACTTTTATTTTTTTTTCTATGATTGTGAATTATTATGTGTGTGTGTGTGTGTCAAGTTGTAGAAAAAGTGAAATACAGTAACCTCAGTGTATGTTAGAGGTTGCTCAGTGACGTGTTAACTAAGTTTACGGGCCCTAAGTTTACTGAGATGATGGCAGAGAACCACGTCAATATTGGAAGATGCTGCACACCTGGATTATAAAAGGCAACAGTCACACAGCGCAGCGCGTCACTCAGAGGAAGAGGGCCACATGTTTGACACACAACCAAAATAGTAAAGAAGCCAGAGAAAACTCAGCCTTTAAATTAAAGCAGTACTTCTCCCAAATGTACAAGTTAAATCGACACGACTGGCTCTTTTTCTTTTTTTTTTCAAATTATTCTATCACAAAGAAGTAACGCAGGCGAGGATAATATCTTTTGGAGTTATTTGTGCATATTTGAAAGTCAAAAAATACTTTTTGGGATGAAGTATCTCTTTTACATAAGTGATCAAGAGGAGCTTGTGGAGAACTGAGGGATCCAACGATCAGTCAGATCTTTCCGGCCCCATTTTGACACAAGTCTCAAATCTCCAGCTGTTTTGGGGAAAACATTTATGTTACTTACTAAATACTGCAATGCATCTTTTGCTTAATGCAGTAAGAGTATGCTGTTCATAAGTGCTGTTCAGGCTACAGAAGCTTGCTAACACAAAGCTAATGTTGGCCCTGATTAAATTTACAGGGAAAGCATGTGGTTTTATGGGAATGTTATATAGTTATGGTGTGGTAAGACAACTAAAATATTCCGTCTAATATCATGGCTCTGGTTAATTAACAAAAGTGAATTATAATTGAAGTTCTCGCTTGCATTGAAATCCTATTCGCTACATTAACCTCCATATCTGCAACTTTTGGGCACATTACTGACTCTGTTGGCACTACGAGTGGAATCCTTTATTGTGGGTGTAATTGCTTGGCATTCTGAGCTGAAACGTTCTACAGTATCTATACACCGTTACTTTAGGAACCATCTTCAGTATTCATGCAAGGTTGGATTTATGAAATCTACTCTTCTACCGGGATTTGAATATATCTTAATAAAGTTATCAGCTGTCAAGCGTAGCTCCAGCATCCAAATGTGCAACAGGCGAGATGTTGAGTTTTCTGCCTTATTCCCATTCCCTAAGAGACGGCAAATAAAACCCCCTTAAAAAAAAAAACAAGAAGTCTTGTGGCTATTTTCATTCTCAGCGCCCCTCTCGGCCTCTTTTTCATCCTGCACTTCACACCACTCAGAGATTAGTTCCCCCTGAGTGGCGCTCGCTCCAGGAAAATGGCCTCATTAACAGCCAATGAAGCCACACTGAGGGCAATCTGACTCTGCCTGTCCACGGCAGGGCAGCTCTATGTTTTTATAACATAAAGAACAGTTATTAAAGTGTCTGCAATGTGGGGGAGTCAATCCTAATAAGCTCAACAGTGCTGCCTCGGCTCTCCGTGTGCGCTCTGTCTCTCATCTTCTTCTCACTCCATCACTGTTTTCCTCACATATACTCTCCCTCCAAACTTTGTCTGTCCTCTCTGTGTGCGTGTGTGTGTGCATGTGCGTGTGTGTGCTATGAAAGTGAAGTGGAAATGTATTCTTAATCCCTGGAGTGATGTTCTCCATAGCTTTGGCAATGAATATCAAATCAGCTATGACTGTTCCGAGAGTGCACTACCAAGGGCAGCACTTTCTATAAATAATCAATTTGACTTCTTCTTTTTTTTTTTTTGCACTATTATCTGTTTAATCTAAATAACAAACAAAGAAAGCTGGTGCAAAAATTCCATTCAACAAGTTATTCAAAAACTTTTCATTTCTGAGAATTAAAAGATAAAACCACTGTGTTGTGTGTGGGGGGTTTTATTTTGTAGGGCTGCTTCAACTAGAAATCTGTCAGACATGGAATAAGACATGGCAAAAAGAAATGAGGCGCTTGAAGTCAAAAGATTTTTGCATCAAATATCGTTCAGACGAGAAGGAGCAACAATCAGCTTTTTTTCGCTCTCATTTGGAAGAAGCGTTTTGGTTTTTCTTGTTGTTTATTGTGAATTCCTTGATAGCATCCGGCTTACTGATGGTGAAGACACTTTCCACAACAAACAAGCAACTATCTCCAGAAGCGAAGCACAAGGACTCACTTGTGGATTCAACGAAAAACTTCTTTTAATCTTTTTCGTCTTTGCATGAGCTAAAACAGAGGAACTGATCATGAAATCAGGACTGCTAAGTAGGGAAGACGACTGGTTATCTTAAACAAGACTTAGTTTTCACTGAAATCCAGCTAACAAAGACTATTTCGAGGTGGGATGCAAAACCTAAAGAAAGGTAGTGTTTTACCTTCCACCAAATGACCTCGTGGTTCAAATAACCACTGGGTCTCATGGAGGAACTGAAAGACTGCAGTGGTCAAAGGTCAAGGTCAGCGTCACCTCACAGGCTCTTGAGATCTGTCCCATTCTCATTCATCTGATATCTCTGGACCTTCAAATTAGGCTCACATGTCCACTGGGACTTGAGGATGAGCTGACGTTGGTGGTCAAAGGTAAAACCTCAGTGTCGCTCCACATAAAACTATTTTTCTCAAATGCCACGAGGGAATTCCTTTAAATACAGAACCAAAATCCACCGAGGCTCAAAAACGAGCTGAAAAAAGTAATGGGGGTCAAAGGTCACTGTAACTGGCACAAGTTGCAGAAACATACAACCACAATGCATTATTCCAAGTCTCTACATCAATGAAGCAGAACTTCCCCACAGAGAAGACTTGCTGTACAGCAGTGGGATCAGGTGCACCATATAAAAGGAAAACGTAACATACAACACATAATCAGCTGTTACAAGCACCAGGTTGAAACCGCATCGTCCAGCCTGGCACGGCCGCCATCCACCGATGCCACAGCATTATATCTAGTCATGTGGACAGAGCTATGTTGACCACCAGCGTGTCCCGGCGGTAACGTTCCACCACAGCCTGACAGGGTGGCCGCATAAAACGCACACGTGCAGGTTTCCAGTGATGCTGGTATGTTTTTAAAAAGCTCCACACTGAAAATGTGCATCAATCAACTACCCTCTGCTGTCTTCTGTATGCAGATGTGATCTACATCATAGAGTAGAAACACACGTCAGTACATCCTGGTCCATTGCATTTGAAATGTATTGGGGCAGAGTTATCGAAGCGATGGGTCATTTATGACTCAGATAATTCACATTATCAGATACAAGAGGATCATATTTCTAACTTGCTGGTAAGGTTGCTTGGTCATGTTTTTAACCAAAGCACTTTTGATGATAAGAGCAGGAGCTGCTGACAAGGAAAGTTCTGAATTAGCAGCCTATGTGTGGCTGCTTGGCAGTCGTTGAGCTGGCGTGAGCTGGTGTGGGAGTGCGTGTCTGAGCTGAGAGTGATTGATGAACTTGAGCTAAATTATCTTCTTCCCGAGCTCCACAGTGTCTTTTTACAGTATGTCACACTTTAGCAAACGGCTTGTTGTTAGTTTCTTCTTGTTTTGCCATGAAATCTGTACCTACATCTAAGACTGCTGGCTGCTGTGGCTTGAAATAGGAAATATTTTTCTTAATAAATGCAAGTCTCCTTTTTTTTTAAAACAATCCCATCCAATCTTTTTTTTTTTTTTTTTTTTTTTACTAAAACCTTACGTCACCATCCAATGAGACCTTTGCAGGAAGGAATAGATCAAATCAAAGCTTCTTAACTCAGCGCTACATCATGTTTGGGAGCCTGGAGACTGTGTGTATCCAGGTGATTCAGTGTCCTGACGTTTGACCCGAGTGGCCTCGTCTTTACATGTCCACACGTGTTTTATTTTCTTGTATCTCCAGTGAAACGCTTGCACCAGAGGTCGTCATAAAGAGCACAACTGACACGAAAGCTGGGATGCACAAAACCCTTTTCTGATTACCATATGCCGCAGATGCCATGAAAGCAAAGGATGCAGGATCGACAACCTCAAACTTTGAAAAGCGCCTCAAAATGCAAGCTGGTAGGTCGGTCGCCCGTGGTTAGCAAACATGTTTAATGTTAGCTCTCTCATGTTATAGTGTCAGGCTGCTGTCTAACATTAGTATGTTGCAAGCTTCATGGCTTGTTTTTGTCATGCTTTGACAGGATGAGTGCTGCTTTTTCTCCGCTTGCCCACATACAGTATAATGTTAGTGCTGGCTTGGCGGCCGCCGTACTGGAGCTACAGTATGTGTTGGTACGAGGAAAAATACAAGTTATTAACTGAAAGGGATTTTTTGGATTGACTTTTATTTATCCTTTTCATATTGGATCATGGTTGCAACTTGATGAAGGAGGGATGACAGCGGAGTACTTGCTTTGAAATCTTTAGGTATAACAATGCTGTGGTCCAAGCAGATGAACAGAAGAGATACTAAGGGGCACAAGACACTTGAGACTCGAGGCCGAAGACTTGAGACTTGTCTTGAACTTGAGCTCAAAGACTTGAGTACCTCTGCAATATGCGCATTCAGAGATCATAGATGATATTATTTATTTGCTTTGTACATCTTTGTCCTCTTGAATGTGTACGGTAGCCTGCTGTGGTCCAAGTATCTGGTAATAGCTCCTTTAGGCCCCCTGCATACATTCCCTTTCCAGATTGCTTAATTTGTCAACATGCCAGGACCTTGCAATACAATGCATAATTACAAAGTGATTTATGTGTTGAGCATCTATACAATATAAAGCTCTCCTTGCTGGAGTACTGGTGATGAAACAGCGTGGAAGTCGTCAGCTGGTGGTGTCATTGTAGGTGCGGCGGCGACGACACAGTTGGAGTCTCACTCTCTTGATCAGAGTGCACCGCCATCGTCACACCCCCTGATCACAGATGAATTATTGACCTCCAACTGAACACAGGCCTTATAGGAACAGCAGCAATTCATCACGTGCTTCATGGATGAATATAAAAGGTGTCCTGTAAGACTTGGATGAATTAAAGCGTCCGGATCCACGTGTTTGTAAATCTTATGATTTTGTCATCACTTTTAGGTGTGATTTTCATGACTGGCTCATGCAAACGAACTCCTAATTATTTTCTGCACTGATCAGTCTTGTAATGCCTCCGCCGTGTCCATAAACTGCAATCTCTATCTGATTCAGACAAGAAATGTTGAAATGTGCATGGTGGGTTTATACTGGTTATACTGGTGATATCACACAAATGCTTTTCTGACCGAATATCCATCAACAAAGACTTCGCTGTGCCTTCGAAGCATCTAATTGTTTGAAAGTTGTCGATCGCTATGGAATATATTTTCTCATCATTCTCTCTTATGAACTGCATGAATGACATGTAACTGATCATCTACAGTACATTTTTTTAATAAAATGAAAATAATTGTTCACGCTTCTTGACTTTATGCAGGAGGATTTTTCATTTTATTTTTAATTCCAACACAAATGGAAAAATTTGATTATCATGATACTCAAATGATTACTTTCAGTTTGAGCTGATTGTGTTTATCTTATTTAATTTCATTATTTCAGGACAACACACATTGATGAACATATACAAAAGTACACGTAAATGTGCCAGATTATAGCCCAGGGGATAATTTAGTTTAAATATGTACTCAGATGGGAAATGAAGGTGTGAGAACTTTGATTATAATTTCTTACAATGATTGCACCATATGCAAACGATGGTTTAATTAATAAGCTGAAATAGGAATCCAGTTTGATCAAAGAATGTCCAGTTTGTATCCTGTAGTTTTAAAATAAAAGATGTGTTTGTGTGCCTGTTTTTTGGTTTTTGTAACTGCAGTTCACCACAGACATGGATTACAGAACACAGTTTCCTTCATGTTTGGTTCCTTCAGCTGATAGCATGTTAAACAAATAGGTATTGATCGAAATACAAACCTGAATATTTTCTAGTATCTGGAGAAAATTAAGACATAGAGCAAAAAAAAAAAAAAAAGCTCTAAGTTTCATTTTCATGTATAGCAAAAGGGACGGACATCACGCTGCCGCACCAGACTTCAGCCTCGCTAGCTTCTAACCTGACACCTCCTCCTCCTCCTCCTCCTCCTCAATGTGATGAGCCCCTCTGAGTCCACTGCCTGCTGTGAGCTGACTCAGCGGGGGGCAGAATATAGCCATCATTTTTTTTAATAATGTGTGATGAATGAAATGACTAGTTAGTGAAATCAAAGTTGTTATCGCCAGGGTGGTTCTTATTCTGTAGCCGTGAGGTTTGTACGGAGCTATATCCCGAGAAATATTAAAGCGAAAGGCCCAAGAGGTTCCACAAATTGTCAAACTCCCTAAAAATCAATTTATTGTTATGAGAAGTAACACAATAATGCAGTCACGTGCACGCAACATATTTTAACTGAAATGACACATCGATTGAAGTTCATTTTCCGTTAATTTGGCAGTGGTTATGTTGGCTATGCTGCTCCGCGCATGTGAACGCTGACATACTGTAGGTGTGCACATGTCGGGGATTAAATCTGCTGGTGCTTTTGAAAGAGTGTGTCTGTGTGCACGCAGGAGGACTATACTCACAAGGTGAACCCTGCTCAATTAGAGGGAACAGAAGAAATGTGTGTAATCCTCACTGTTGGAGCAGGGACAGGTTCTGATCAATAGCTGCCTCTCTGGGCAGAGCTATTAGCAAACAGCGCCATGCCTAATAACTGAGAGATGACCTTTTAGTTTAATGCTTTCTCTCCTCTGCTCCAGGCGCCAGCCACGGTGCAATAGCTGTGCGGCAAGGAGAAAAGGTGAGTGTTGTTTTAGTAGTTTGTAAATGTAATGCAGATTGATCACTGTCTTGCAGCTGTTATTGCTGTTCGTCAAGGCTGCAGGGAATAAAAGGGACGGGGCTGAAGTTCCACACCGAAGTGATTTATGGACCTGCTTGTCTTTATTTATATTCAGTCACGGTATGTGTGTAAAGAGGGTCTGGCATTTTTACACTTCAAGTCGTTTTCATCTTTCATGCATAACTGTGTGCCATTCATCACTTAAATTTTTCTGCGGACGAGTAGGATATGGTTTCTATAGGGATATACAAGTGGAATTGAATGCATTTATGATGTAGATTTTATCTCAAGAAGCAAAATATGTCATACATTTTACGGTGTGTCTCTCCTTTAGAGAAACAGACATTTGAAAACTAAAGATTATGGGACCCCGTGTGAAACATTAGGCTGACAAGTCAGACAAGTTTCAAATCCTGCAACTATCAATTTCTTTATCTGAAAGCTCTTTTATCCCCTAATTCACACCGTACTTCCTCCAGCTTTCTAAAAGTGCTTTGCATAAAGTCGCAGATGGACATCTCCATTAAGAACCCCTGACTGGGCTACTTATTCAGTCTGTCCATCAAACTTCAGTTCTCCCTCAGATCTCACGTCTTCCGCAGGCATGACAGAGGACGTCGAGGGCTCAAGTCCCCCTGCAGCGAACACTTCTGCTGTGAGTCAACTTCCTCCTCAATAATGATGTCATTTCCATGGGCTCTGTCTTGTTGGGGTGAAGGGTTGGCGACAGTCCAGGAAAACTTGCATTTATCTTGATGATAAATTGGTGGGTGTTTGGGTGTGTGGCAGTTGAGGACAGCCTCTGATGTGTATTGAATTGTGTGTGTGTGTGTGTGTGTGTGTGTGTGTGTGTGTGTGTGTGTGTGTGTGTGTGTGTGTGTGTGTGTCTGTGTGCGTGCGCGCGTGCGTTTGTGAGAGTGAGACGAGCACTACCGACAGCGAGTACTGCGTGGTGGAGCAGCAGCTTGGGAGCTTGTCGATAAACATCCATTTGAAGATTTGTATTCTCTCCCACTTGCGACATCCACTTCAGTGCTATTTCCCAAGTGGAAAACATGTCTAGTTATAAAAATATCACTTCTGGCAGCAGCAAAGTAACATTACATTTTGTGATTGGTAGAAAATGAAGGATATAGGCTACACTGGATGGTTAAATTCAATATGATATTGAATGCCACTGTGTTATAATCAGATTGTGGTTTATGCACAGTAAATAAGTCTGGCAAGTGTTTTACATCTGTAGGGGAAGATCTATCATTTTAGCTGATGCAACTCAAAAGTTTTAAGCTAAACCTTCTAAATTATTGAGATCTCTGAAGTCAATTTGACCTCCGATATCTGACCTTTGGAGAATGGTTAAGGTTGGAGTTAAAAATGTAACCAAAGTTACATACCAGGTACTTCATATTTCTTCGTTTACTACCCAAATGAACTTTAAAAGCCCTTTTACATCCAAAATACTACGTATTCGAGGTATTTGGGATGAATGTAGATGAAGGAATGTGTTTATCTCGAATCAGTTGTGTACAAAATCACTTCCAGTGCAGTTGTTTTGCCTTCAAAATAAAAGCAGTAATGCTTTATTTTTATGATGATTTCATTCGAGTTGGTTTTCAGAGTCTTATTCTGAAAAATTCCAGCTAAAAGTCCTTTTTTTTTTTTTTTTTTGCTCACTTGCTGTGAAGTTTAGGAATTAAGCGACTCTATATCTTGGATATGGCTATATATCCAATAGTACACGTAAATGTGCCAGATAGGATATCACATCTAGTAAAACCTGGAACTTTTCTGATGCTTTGTTCCAGTAACCTCTGTTCCGCACATTGGTAAACATGCCACCGTGCAACTGCTGCCAGGCTGCAGGGAGGAGGAAAAAGAACATCTTGGTCAGCACGTCTCTCAGATATACAGGTATAAAACCAGCAATCATGTTTGTGTATGCTAATTGCTGGCTGTCTTTATCTTTATCTCTGCTCTTGATTCCGCGTGCATCCACATACACCCTTTCATCCGCCTTGAAGCAGAGCTCATTTTCATGCAGTCAACCTGAGCAAGAACACCACAAATGAAGCTCAAGTCAGATTAAATTTGGCAGGTCCCCCCGAGACGCTGGCAGGTAAACAAGAGTTTACAGTCATTAACAGCTCTTTGCCATAGGTAGAGAGATGTGCTCATTCAGCATTCTAGCTCTTGCTTGAGGGATGTCTTTTGTTATTTTCTGTCTTGTGCCACAAACAAGAGCTGAAAAGAAACTTGGGCTGGGCAGACACAAAAGACTGTATGACCATGTAAGCCAAACGTAAAGGGCAAATGTAGCTCAAGACAGTGGCTTAAATAGTGTTTAAATAGCTGTTTTAGGGATATAAAGTTATGGTTGGCTTCAGGGTTAACGGGGCAGCATGGCTCAGAGGTACAGTGGTCAGCCAGTAACCGAAGAGGCGCTGGTTCGATCCTCACTTCCCCCAGTGACCGTGTCCAAGTATCCTTGAGCAAGATACTGAACCCCTAATTGCTCGGCCCTGCGATGGACTGGTGACCAGTCCAGGGTGAACCCGGCTCTCACCCAATGCTAGCTGGGATAGGCTCCAGCCCCCCCCCCCCCCCCCCCCCACACACACACACACACACGACCCTTAATGGATAAGCAGAATAGAAAATGGATGGATGGATGGGTTCAGGGTGACGGTTGGGTGTTAAGCTGTGATGGTTACGGTTAAGGTAAGGGTCAAGTCAAATCAATTTTGATCTATACAATGCCAATAAATTAAGATGAAAAAAGACAGGTATTTCCAAACAGGTATACGCAGAGCTGCAGAGAGAAAGAGGCTGTAAATGGAGGCATATGGACTGACTCAGTAATTAGTAGAATTCCTGGAGTGGATGCCCGTCTCCATCCAGCTGACACACACAATTGTTATATTGTTCAGAATGCTCTTTTTATGTGAATATAAATAAGAGTGTTGAAATCACAAATCAAGCCAGTCTTCTTTTTATAGCCCAAAATCACAAGTTGTTCTCAGGGGGTTTACAATCTGTGCAACGTATGACTCAGAGTGTGTGTGTGTGTGTGTGTGTGTGTGTGTGTGTGTGTGTGTGTGTGTGTGTGTGTGTGTGTGTGTGTGTTGAATTGTGAGTGTGTCAGCTCAGCTGTAGTATCAGCAGATGGAGGGGAAAAGCATAGATAACGCGGCTGGTCCTGTGCTGCACCACTCATATTGATCACCAGGAAGTTTATCATAATTGTATATCGGCCCACATCAGAGAGTCCAGATTCACATCTCATGTCTGACTCTCAACGCGGCTATTGTACCGCAGCAAAACAAGGCAAGCTGTTTTCAAATCATAAAGCATTTATTGGCATTTGCAGGAACAGAGGGATGAACTCTGGTTTGCCTCCCTACATGGTCACGGTAGTTTTAGTGGAAGCTACTTTCCAAAAATCCAGCTTCAAGTCACCTAAGAAATGGCAACGTTTCTCTGGGTTGAAATCCTAGAGATTTTAATGACACTGATTGGATCTCTGTTTTGTTTTTGTTTTTTTCCCTCTGAAGCATAAAAAGGGTGGCTATCTAGTTTGACCTCAAACAAAAATGTGCTACTATCAGTCATTTCAGTTCAAAAGCATCTGCTAAATGATGTGACATCATTTGCTGGATGGACTGGCATTAAATGTAGTGAAGACATCATTGCCTCCGAATCTTCAGGTTACCCCTAAATCGTTCATCTAAGGCCATTATCAAGGCACATTTTTAAATAGTTGAGTACTTCAGTTAATGATATTAGAGACTCAATCTACACCAGACAACTTCAGCAGTATTTCCAACTTCAGCAGTTTTTCCACAGTGGATAAAACATGGCGGTGTTTTCATTTTGAGCATGGCAGTATATTTTAAACAGTGTTAACCCAAGTACAGCTTCCCGAAACAGCTAGCATGCATCTTGAGTCCGCTATGTTGTTGTCACCGCAGCTGATGTGATATCCAGTGCTTTTACGCTCGAATATTTCTCCCGTTTTACTTTTCATTTTTGAGTCTTGCTTTTAAAGGACACCTGCCAACGATCGGAAAAAGGCGTCGACTCTCTTTAACAGTCATACAACTTTAAAGAGCCAAAATACAGCAAAGCAAACACTTGATTATATGTTGCATTTGTATATGTGGGAGTGGATTTGTTGCCCCTTGACCAGCTACATGCAGTGACCGATTTTTTTTATATTGCTTTAATAAAAACCCATTTTTCAAAGATTTGTCCTACATTTTAAGAGAGGGTTGTCACTGCAATTTCATCGAAATTAAACAACTTTTCCGACATACATGCGACATAATTGTTTATTACATTTGAGATGGTCCTTTGAACAACAATGTATCCACTATTGGAAAGAATAAGTACCCTATATAGAGTCTGAATATAGTAGATGTGTGTTCCAAAATACAAAAAAATAACACGCACCAACAGATGGAATATTTGTCCAAAGCTGCGACTTCTAGATTTGTTCTGACTCTTTGAATCGGCCTCTCGCTGCAAATAAAGGAGGGGTCAGCGCAGAAGGTTTTCAGGTTCATGTCAGGTCTTTATACAGTGTTCCAGTACAATATACACCGTTGTAGATGAGAGATTAGGGATGAAGATGATTACGCTCTGGGAAATGAGGGTTGAATTCACCAAGAACTGCAGCCTCTGATAAAAGCATGAATTGTGGGTCTCTTGCACCTTCTATCTGTCCATCTCGGGGTCTGATCTCAAGATTATGACACGAATAATATTACAAACAGCCGTAATGATGGAAAAGGTCCGGATTTGTGCTAGGAAAACTAAAAAAAGAATTCTCAGATGCAGACAATCAATCCTGCATTCTTCAAAACTCCAGGAAAGGAATTTAAAGTTAAGGAGAGAAAGCATGTTTGTGATGTAATATCCCAATCTCTGAGTGATGTTAATCTTTTCAAATACACACTGTCAGACTGCAAAAGCAGATGGAAGGATTTGAGGATAAGATAAGATAATCCTGACGGGGAAATTTCAGGTATTACAGCAAATGTAGAAATATAAAAATAGAACCCGTCACCTCGACCTGGTGTATTCAAGCATCAAATTCCACTCATCAACACTGTTGACATACTTCCAGATCCGCAGGCCAGCATTCCGACAATTATCAGGAGATCTATTTAAGATTACTGGTGGTGATTGTTAAGATGGTTCAAAACATATGTATTACTCCTCATATTGGAAGCGGCACATCCCAGTTGCAAAATCCTCTGAAAATATCACATTCATGAATCAGTGCAATTGCTCCCTTGGATCATATTTAGTTGTCTCATAAAATAGTACTTTCAAGAGTCCACCTGGACTCTTTTGAGACTGTTTTTGAGGGTCTGTGACTGATTAGAAATTACACCCAAGCTGCTCATACGAACCACCGCCATCCAATTACCTTTCAAGTTTCACTCGCAAAATCTGAGAAATACTTCAACGATTTTGTATCTACTTAAGTGCCTTTCTCCAGAGAAATTTCTCTACTGAGAATATACATTTTCGAGGATTCATTTTAGGTGTTACATTAAATGTATTTGACCCTAATGGCGGGGTGCTTTTCAATCTTGAACTCCTTCTTTGTGGAGCATTTTCTCCCTTCCAGTGTTTGTTTTTATTTCCTCTCGCAGCCTCAGGACATGCAACTCAGTTTAATTAGATATTCTGCGCAAGACCGAATGTGATTGTTTATTCTATGTATTAGACATTTCATAAACTGGCAACCTGTCTTTGCTGCACCCTGCCTTTACATCTGCCTGTGACCTCTCTCAGGAACAACAGGGTAGAGTGAACGGGAGGCTGTGCATACAATTTAATTGCATTAAATGCTGAAATGGACAAAAATGCTTTGAGGGCACAAAATGAAGGTAAATTCCAGTTATTGTGTTCTGTTAAATTCGCACAGTCGGAAGCAGCAGTTGAAGTGACAGATGGTTTATTTGTTTGCTTATTTAATTGGATCCCCATTAGTTGGTCACCAACGTAGCAGCTAATCTTCCCAGGGTCCACACACACACACACACACACACACACACACACACACACACACACACACACACACACACACAAGCATGCAACAAAATATAACGTAACAAATGTTGCACAAGTCTCAATCAAAACATAGTGTGACTGTTTGTGTGAGGGCACATGTGTGGTGCATGATCCCAAGGGTGCACATACACAACCCCATAACAATTGCCCTTTAGTAAAGCTATTTTACTGCCCCACACATGCACCCCCCACTGCTAACCTGCGCTGATTTAATGAAGCTGGAGCCGCCTTGAAAGCGGGATTCATTTACGCTGGGGTTCATAATTCTCGTATGTAGAGATAAATCAAACAAATAATCAAATTATTGCATATATGAACAAAAACGTCTCAACTATCACTGCACTGGTAGGATAAACCGAACCTTATTTATTTATTACCCCCAAGAGATTCAAGAAGAGTTTTACTTGGCAAAACAGTATTTTAAATAGGTAATTTGATTAAGACGAACGTTAAAAACTGATATTAACGACGAGAGGACTGAGTTTTACTGCCTGTGAGCTGTGTGCCTGGTGAGATTCCTGGGTGGTCTCCCATAGTTTCACATACATGGATAATCTCATGTGTGTAACATGAGTATTTCTATGTTTTCCAGTTTTTATAAATAGGATTTTCACACATTGCACATAAATACTACAAATCCACGTATTCAGAAGAGAAAGGCGACTGTATGTTTCACACATGCAAATGTTTTCCACATGCTTCAAGCTTTCGCGTTAGATTTCTCACCTGACAAATCACATGTCCATGTGTTCATACGTATGTCAAGTGTTTGTCAAATGAAGGCATGTTGTGCTGGTTCAAAGCTGGATCCTCCCCTCCTACCCACCTCAGTGCCAATGCCGAAGTCACGGGTATTTGATCGTATCTTTAACAGCATGCTCTGCTATTTGTTACGCAACCTATGCACAGGAGTGTCAGAGGAGATATGTTTGGATATGAAAACAGAGGCTTTTATCAACCTGAGAGACCCGCTTCACCAGAGGAACAGAGGGTGTTGTATGCTGCATGATAGAGCTTTTTTTGGACTGTAACTTTGGCACTATTGACTTGACTTGAATGTTGTGCTATGATGTGTGTGTGTGTGTGTGTGTGTGTGTGTGGGGGGGGGGGGGGGCTTTGACATATCTGTTCCCTGTGGCTCATAATCCAGCCATGTGGGCAGTAGCATAATTACAAATTTCTAAGTGCAAAACGAGTACCAAAATTTCTCTGCACCACCCTGAATACCAGAATAGACACCTAAGAAGTTGTGTTTTCGCTACTACACAGACAAACAACGGAGTGTAGTCATATTCTTTAAAACTTTTCAACACTTCAACTAATGAATCTCTCCTTTGGCATTTTCAAAAGATAAACATATATTTCTTTTTTTTTGTCCTTAAAAATTAATCTATGGCCTTCATCCACCTTAATAGGGGTTCTGGTTGCCTATCGATCACAGTAGGCCACCATTATACAGTCGTTCCACATGGGAAAGTGTATTGACTGCAGGGGGCTGCTGTGTGTTGCGACATTAAGGAGAAAAGATGAGTTTGTCTGTCCCGTTATGATGAATGGCAACGGGCTGCGGAGGAGTTAATTGGCTCTTGATGAGGCTGGTGTTGCAGAGAGAAAATGAACCAGGCCAGATTAGCACATTAGCAATGAGGAAATTAAGGTGTGCTGCCTCCCTCTCACTCTTTCTGTTGCTCCTACACTTCTTCTGCCTTGGTATTCAGATATACGCTCATCTGAACTGCTTACACACCTCGCTGGTACAGTTCATGCTTCAGTAAGGTCGATGCAAACCTCGATGGGGTGGACTTTCATTACAAACACTGTCAGATTCTACAATTAGTGACGTGTTTAACTTGAAACATACAACATTAAAACAAGTTGTTAAATAAATGCTTTGAATGTGCCCTGGTTTTAATTTAATTTGCCGTGTAATATCTTGCAAAAACACAAACATAAATTTTAATTGAGGATGCAAACACCTCAAGATGAGCCTTAACTGGCATTTAAACATCCCTGAAGACCATAATTAGTTCCTCAGCATCGAGTATTGATTCGGTTCATCCATATCCATTTCATTACGTTACCCGGTTGAGAGCTATGTAACTCACACGTCTGTTAACTCTGATTATTTGTCTCTCTGCATGTTGTCTTTGTAGGACATGAGCTGCTATGGTGTCAGTTTTTATCAGAAAAGTTTAGTTTTTGTTTGGCACACACAATCTTTGAAATGACACAGTTATATAGAGTCATGGGATGATCTAATCCATCCCTACCTGCAGGCGGTTGCCTCACAGGGGCCTAAAATTGCAAAGGACACCTTCCTTCTCCTTCCCCTCTACATTGATCTCTCCTTCTTGCAGGTCCCCATCACTAAGACACAGATAATTGCACAGTATGCGAGCAGACTCGATCCCTCTGTCCGCTGTGCTCAGCTCGAGCTGCATCTTTAGGTGATGTAATCACCGGCTCTGGCTCAGGAGACATGGTACGCTCTGCGCAGAGCTTCTGCCTTCTTGGTGGCGCCCACCTTGAGGAGGTCTGTTTTCAGGGCAAAGGCCGAATCTGATGCAAAAGCATCCGACAACTATTCTAACTCCCTCTGCCGCAGATGATGGTGTGGCTCAGAGTGGCACAAGTTTAAAGGAGAACCTTTTTTGGGCTTTTTTCAACCTGGAACCTTTCTTTTTCCTTTTCCTTTTAAGGGAATGGAACAAGTGCTGAGCAGCCTGCAGCCCTATCGCATACTATAATGTCATCCAATTGGGCAAGTTTATCACGTGCTCTGGGGCTGCAGGCAGCTCCGCCACGGCTCCATACTGGAGTGATTCCACAATTTGATGATTTCAATCACCCACTTAGACTCTCAAGTCAGGAAAATAGAATCTAGGTTCAAGTTCCCCTTTAAGGGCCCTCACGAATGCAGATTTGGCATCACTGTTGCTGCTATATTTGTCCACGTTGAGGGCTTAGAACTTGTCGTCCACATCCACAAGGGCAAGCCACCACAGAGAACGTGCCCTTCTAAATCCCAAATGCTGCTGAGTCTGGGCGAGCTGCTTTCTGAATGACACCCCAAACAAAAAGTCAAGGCAATTGTTACTAATGAGTCCCTGCGCTCAGGAGCCTGGGCACAAAAACAATCAATGACTGTTTGTTCTAATTTCTTATTCATATTTCAGATAGTGTAGGTCTATAAGAAACTAATTATGAGGAGGAACCAGTATAAGTGGCAGGCTATAGGATCTATAATTAAACATGCAGGTGCAATAGGTTAATTGAAGATTGGTATTGTGAACTACAAGGGCGATAAAGAGCTGCACAACTTAATTGCTTTTTTCATTTTATATGTGTTGCATCATTTTTTAATGTATATAAGTCCATGTTTCTGTGTAAATGCAGCTTATTTCTGTGTTGGCTTTTGAGAATCTGTTGCAGATTTTGTGCCAAAAAAGGAGAATAAATGTTTCATCTTTGTATCCTCTGACTTCTCCTTGTAAGACAAGAATGAGGGTGTAGCTGTTCAAGGTCCTGGATGGTTCCTGAGCCGCTCCCTGTACCTGGCAGGATCAGCACCGTAGACAGCAGCCTGGATCGCTTCCTCTTGGCTTTACTAGTTTGAATGCTAATGAAATGGTGTTATTGTATGCTAACCCTATTTCTGTGTATTCACTGTGTACTGTAGGAGACACGGGGCCACACAAATGACCCCGAAGTCAAACATCTCTGTGGCTGAAGGTTACTGAAACACCAAAAAAAACCAAATGAATAATTACTGTCAGCAAAAGATAGTTTATGCAAAATAAGCCAAATAATGAAGACAGAGGAGGAGAAGCGCTGCTGGGCCGGTCACATGCCGGGGCTTTTTGAGAACCTCCGGTGTTTATTCCTCGTGAAGATTTCCTACGATGGTTTAGGTGAGGTTTCAGTAAACTTAGAACAGAAAATAGAATTTTACACTCATGCTCCAGTGTATCCAAGATGGGTTTTTGAAGGAGAATCGTATTTCCTTTTCTCCCTTTTTTTTTGAAACCTCACCTTACTCATGTAATGAGACCTTCTTTGAATTTACAATTTAACATAGAGATGACACCGAGTGGCCCAGTTTTTCTGGTTTTCCTGAAGCAACAATACTCTACTCGTCGCTCTCGTCGTTTCATTGAATGTGTTATCACGTATTGTGTTTGTTAGCAGCAACTAACGAGAATGTGGATTAAACCTGGAGGCTGGCGTTAGTGACAGAGATGTTAAGACAAACTGCAGCCTTCGTATATTTTTAGTCCAAATCCTGAACCCTTAGTAATGGCGTTGTCAGGCAGTGACAGATCAGCCTCTGAGCCCAACACAGTGGTGAGCGCTATACAAATGAGCAATTTTAATAAGCACACAATAGAGATTATAAAACATGACAGAACCTCTTTAAACACACAGTCACCTCAGATGTTGGAATGAAGAAATTAACAAAAAAACAGGACAGATAAAGATGGTAGCACATCCTTCCATTGCACCGTATCCTCTGCTGAGCAGGGGAAGAGAGAGATGAGCAGTGGCGCAGTATTCTGATTTAAACTCTAGCTGAACCCTGCATTTGAATTCTTTTGAAATCCTCTACAGCCCTGTCATACAATTTTAAACACGCCTATAGTTGCCGCCTTTCATGTCTATCAGCATATCCTTTTTTCCACATACTGTAGCATATTTCAAAAATAGATTTTGCTGAATTTTTCATCCGGATTTGTCCTCCTCAATTTCTTTTTTTAACTTTAATTTTACATATTCATCCAACACCATTTTGCGACTCACCGCCCCCACACTCATTCTCCTTTTTTATCTTTGCTCTCATCCTCCCACATATGTTATGATTCCCACCTAACTGCTACATCTCGTCGATTGTCGGAATTAATAAGACTGAGGTTCTCTTGGTGTGTTGCCACTGTGTTAATGTGTGTCACTGTAATTATTCCTGCACGCTGATGTTTATTCATGCGTTAGACCACATAAAACGAGAGGATTTTGGACAGTCAACATTAAATTGATTGTCATATTGCACATATTCATGGGTGGTGCTTTGAGTGATCAAACAGTGGTGTGTGTTTTAAACCCTGTCAGCTAACAGAATGGATGCGGTCGTCTTCAATAGACAGCTTTTTTCCTTTGGAAATGAGCTGTATCCCGCATTAGTGTGTCGCTTTTGAAGTTAACAAAGTACCAACTTTCCCTTGATTCTATCCCACAGCCGAGATATTCTACCTCTGTTTAAAATCCCTCTGTTGGTGCTGAGGGTTTTGTGGAAGAGGTAGTATTGCCAGTCTGCCTACTCTAAATAATAACCAACTCCATTATTCGAAGGCGAGTAGGTGCTGATAACTCCGTCTAGCTGATAAGCACACTCGTCATATTGTTCTGCATCTTTTTATAGGAAGAAATATAAGTGTTGAAATGACTAGTCTAGTAGTCTTTCACAGTGATATAAAGTTGTCGAGTCTGAATAAAACTGGAATTAATGTATTTGGTCCACTTTCAGCAAGCTCAAATTCAAGCAAGTTTATGGAGGGGTGTACAGTACGCAATGGAGGAGAGCCGGAAACAAGCACGCAGAAGTCTTTGGCACTGGTGAAAAATATTTATCTGGGGAAATGTAACCTCTTTGCTTTAGATGTCTAACAAATATCAGATTTCAGCAGAAGTCTAAGTCTGTCCTCTCCCTGTCTCATCATGTTCTCTCTGCTATTGACCAGCACTCAGATTCGCTTGCGTGCAGACGGAGCGTGGCTGCTCGGGAGAGGTGGTCTCGCACCAGTAATTTTGGTCTCCACTCGAGTGCCATTACGGCTTTTGTGATCAACTAAACAAACCGGACTGAACCACACTGGTGTCTGATTAAAAAACCGACTAAATGCTGTTTTGTGAAGGTGCCCTCAGGTTGTGTGAGCATTGTCAGGGAAACAGATGCAGTCACACAAATCTGTTAATATAATGAGCACTTTGTAGAAAAGCGGCTAAACCAATCAATCAATTGAATTTTTGTTGGGAAAATAACAAATCAAAGAAGGGAGTGGCTGAACAGAGGTGCAGTCAGAGAGAGTGAGAGAGATTCTTTTATGGTTTCTCAGGGTCTTGATTGATCTTCACTGCTGTCAGCAGCCACTTGTTTATCTATCACGTCTGTAAAATATCAGATTGTTGGAAAAGCATGGGGAGGGGGGTCACATTGGTCTTGATAACTGAGCTGCGCATCCTTGAATGTATGAACCAATACAGGAAGAATGTTGCCTTTATGTTTGACTCATGAGCTATGAGCTATTTAAAGCCATTCATGCGTTTTGTTGAATATGAATAGAGTAGAATAGTTGAATAGAAATGCTGAACCAGACAAAACGGAAATGGTTAACTTGAGAGGATCAAATCCACGTGCAGGAGTCACATTTTTTAAGAACCCTGAGAAGATAGCATCTTGTTAGATAATCGTTTAATGCATTCCACACCCATTTGAGGAGAGGACAGAAACCACAGGGGGGAAAAAAAAAAGAGTAAATGGAGCATCTGATTAATGTCTATTTCAAGAGACGGTAATTCATTTAGCATGAGGAGGTATTTAATAACGACAATCACGAATCCTAATGCTTTTATTCGAATAACAATAACCAAATAGAGTTTAACAGCGGCGCAAATTCCAGTCTCTCTACTGACCACTGAGATAAATCAACACCTCTCTCAAACAGAGTCAATAAAAAAGGATTATTATCATCATGAGGGAATGATCCATTGCAGAGCTGTTCATTATGTTTTATGATAACTTGGCAAGTGAGCGTATTTTTAGCCTGGCTGAACTTCCCCAGTATTTTCTGCAGCCATTAGAGAATTATCTGTGGGAGTATGATCAGAAGGGCTTATTTTTCAAAAATGTCTTCCAGGTGAGTATCCCCCCCCCCCAGACCCCCTATAGCTTTCACAGGTCCACATCTTTATGCTTCATGTCTACTTCAACCACCAGCCGCGATTGGTCTTTTCTCAGTTGCGGATCAATTAACCAGATCAGAGAAGCCTTCATCATTCTGAAGAACCATGGTGGGGCCCCAGGGAGTCACCATCCAAGAATGGAGGTGCAGGGAACTGAAGACTCACTCCTGGAGAGGTGATGGTTGAAATCAGAGGTGAAGAAAGAAAGAGACTCCTCTGAGGCATTTCTCAATTATTCTTTGAAATTAGATAAAAGAGGGGGGGAAGACACACACACACACACACACACACAAAACCATGATGGAAATGTGTATGTTTTGTGTGCATGTGCAATATGTGTAACCAACACATCTACACTGGTGCCACAGCAACAGTGCAGGTGGAGCAAACAATCCCATTATTCACTTAAGAAAACTTCAGATGTTACGGTTTTGCCACTTCACTTTTTGCTCTTTTCAAATTATAGGTATCCTCATCATAAGATGATGTAAGAGGAATGTGCCAGCGTTTAGGGAAATACACATACTGGCTCCTCCAAAGCCGGACAGGGAGATAGATCTGGCGCATGAATCGGGGAGCTACGTCACATGTGGAGGTGTCGGCATATCTCAGTGAAAAGTCCAAAAATAGAACTCACAAAAACTGCTTTTGTCCGCATTAATGTAACCAGGATTAACTGCAACATTTGATGATGAAATAAGAAGGAGAGACGTTGTAAATCACATTTTAGATCACCCAGCCTGAGTTGTTTGCAAGCTTTGGCTGTCAATCATAATCTGTCAAACTGCGCAGGAGTCTGACTGTTTGTTGAGATGAAAGCTTTTAGCCTTTGTCCTCGACTGAATGCAGGAAAGACAGACTAGTGGCTCCTGAATCAACACGCTTCGCCTTAAATCCCTCCGAAATGGAATTGGTCTGAAATATGAATTGAAATAAGAAAAAGGAGTGCTGAACCAAAGAACGAGTCAACGTTTGCTAGCTTTGCAAGAATTCAGCCATTTTAAGTATGACATGGTGATAAGGATCGGGTCTTTTAATGCCATCAGTTTGTATAATTTCTCATATTTCTAGTACCAAACCCTTAGAAATATACGCTGTTGATGCTCTTAAAGTTAGTTTTTAACTTCAATGCTGCTTGTATAGCCTACAACCCTTTTAATTTATTTTTTTACACCTCCAGCCCCCCCCCCCCCCCCCCCCCCCGCGACCCTTAACAGATGAGCAGTAGAAAATGGATGGATGGATAACATCCTGATCCTCCCAGTGCTGGTGTTGTATTCCTTGCTTTCCTGGCAGCTCAGTGTAACTAATCCATACTTGTGGAGGTGGGACAGTGTAAATATGACCTGGCACCACATTATGTATGAAATGTATTCCAAAGATTTGACTAAAGACTGTCTGGTCGAGGTCTGACGTAAAGGAGTCTGAGCTATGAATGACATCTAACAAGCCTTTTTAAATGACACATTTATTCAAGGTGAGAACTAACGGTGCTCCATCCGGTTCACTCTGGCTTACAAAGAGAATCCAGACTTTGCAGACTGTCATTTGTTTCTTAAAAGCTCCGCCTCCGCTACAGTTGGACTTTCTATGTGACAGGCAGCTCTATTGTGATTGGCTGTTGGTGTTCTGACTTCCTGTCAGGTTGACCCTTGTGTGAACCATCTGCTTATAATTTACATATAACCAGGATGACAGCTCATCAGCACACTAGGTTCACTTCTCCCCCTCTCACAGCCAGTCTTGCTCCCTGCCACCCTGCTGCTCTCTGACTGACTCACACATCCACCGTGCCTCCATTCGGCGGCTGCAGCGTAAGCGTGGTTAGACTACAGCTTTTGTAGACCATGAAGAACAAACCAAGCGTTGATGATAAAAGATGGTTGAGTCTACCATTGCGTCACACCGCTCTGTGGCCTAGCAGCCGTGACAGCTGTAGTCGACAATTGGGAGAGAAACTTGAATCGTATTGTTGTGACAGCCCATCAAGACTGAGAACCATCACCAGCCCTGCTCAGGGATAGTGCAATATTTGTTAAATTGACTCCAACTTCTTGTGGTCTTCAATTATGTTTTAAATAGTTTTGGTGCTGCTGGAAATGAAATTAAAAAAAAAAATGACAGCGTGAGAGATAGTTTAAACAGGATATTGTGATGTAAGTGTGATAAAAATCCCTATCCCATTTGATGTAAAAACAACAGAGGGAGAAAAGTTTAGATATGTTTGACTTTCTCCTCACACGTCCATTTTTAGACAGCTGTCCAATCACTGAGGAGGAGGGGTGGAAGAAATACAGTCAGGCACATGTATGAACAATGATTGAGGAGCCCTTTTTTTTAAACGATCACACTAATCAAGATGTGTTCTCACCCACAAAACCCCAGGAACCCACAAAGAGCAGCGTGTGTTTCCTTTCTGTGGGTGATCGATTTCATCCAGAGGGAGCATTCTACCTTGCGTCTTCATTTCCACTGATATTTTGGGCAGGGCATTTTCAGAGGAGTGCGCTTGCATTTGCTGCTGAGAGAAAAGGATTTAGTGGACACGGGCCCAGAATGTGGCTGTGACAGATTTTGAGATTAGTAAAAATTCTTATTGATATTGTCAAATCACGCTCAGGTGTAGTAGCAGTGTTAGCTTTGATCTTAAACCCTCCTTCACTAAAACTACATAAAAAAAAATCCACTTCAACAAAAGAGATTATATCCTGGGCTAAAGATAAATGCGGATCTTCGGAAAGATTACCTTCATCACTCAACTATAAAAGAAAGATCCTCACATTTTTATAGAAACCTCATGTAGCAACAAAGATAAATAAAACCCAAAAATTAATGGAAATTTGCCTCACAAATAACCTGCAGGTGTTGGTCAGTTCAGATCAACTGTGAAACGTTTCTGAATATAATCATTCATTTTAGTTCAATATATGCTGGTAAGCTATGGATTTCTGGTTATTTACAGGTGTACATGGACATTCAGAGCATTTAGGGTTATAAAAAATATACCTCACATGCGTGGAAAGAATCATGGAAATTAAGGGTTGAAAACCACAATGGAACCTCTTCCTTGAAATAGTCTTGAGGAGATGACATATGCAACTTCTGGTATACTGAAGCTTGCACTGCCCATCATTCTAATGGTAGTGATAGCAACTGATTTTAATTGCCAATTTAGTGGCATGGCAGCATCCACATCAGGTGGAAGCAGATCCACTGAGGGGCAGGGAGGTGAAGGTTCTGGGAGACGCGGACAACATGGTCATGGAAGGGAAGGTGAGAGAGGAAGGTACACTGAATTATATTTAGAACTGGGGTTCAGGTTGTGAAAAAGGCTTGGATTAAAGTTTTGGCAGCTGAGAGAAATAGTGATGGGCCGAGATAAAGTGTTTTTTGAGCTGTAAAACACTTCTGGTCATTTGACTGACATGGAAGAGAAGGTTGCTGTCAAAAATGATTCTCAGATTGTGGATGTGTGAGGAAGGAGACAGACGGGAGTTATCGACAGCGAGGTAGAAATTGCAATTGGTTAGGTAAGGGATTTGGGACTGAATATCATCATGTCTGCTTTATTAGTTGGAGAAACCTGTCTTGCATCTTTAATTTCAGTCGGGGAGAGTAGAGTCATTTGCATTTCTGATGGATTTAGTGATATAAAGTTGGGCGTCATCGGTGTAGCACTGGAGTACATGAAGCTGAATAGGTTGTGGTGACCAAAATCTGAGGAGGCCTATGTTGAATCTGCAAAATTACTCCAGCTGGTCTTTAGAAATAAAATGTCTGACCTTGGCAGCAATAACATGTTCCTGTATTTCTGACAGAAAGGGAAGAATGGAAATGTACAGGAAATTACTCGTGATGTCAGGGTTTAGTCCATTTTATTAAAGATGAGGGCAGCCAGTTGGCGTGTGTGAGGGACTACACCAGAGCTGAAGATGGAGCTAATATTGGTGATGAATGAAGGGAGAGCTGGGAGTGTTAAAAGGATTGATGGTCACCAAGCTGAAACTGCATGAATAAAGGTTAATAAACAAGAGTGGCATAGAAGTTAGACAGCCGGTACTGTGATGGCAGAGGTGAAGAAGTGACTGCTCTGGTTCTTTTGAGACAATGCAAAGTTTAATTTACTTTAAGTAAGAGCCTTATCAAGGCAATCTTTCCTTTATTGTGCTCTAATGTCTTCTTATTCCCCATCTCTTTCTTAATCTCTCCATTCTCGCCATTTTTCTCTCATTCCCCACTTCTTTTCCTCCTTCCCATCATGTCGGATGGATTTTCAAATCTCCCGAGATTCCAAGTTGACTGACAGGTGGGAATTAGCCATGTGTAAACACTTCACGCATCCATTTGCATCCCATCATCCGCGGTATCACCGATCTCAAACACCCTCCTCCCCTCCTGTCCCTTGCACATTGCCTTTTCTGCTGTTTTCTACATTTCACTGTTTGTAGAAAAGAGAGAAGGGCAGAGGGAGAAATAGAGCAAGAGAGCGAGAGCAGGGGTGACTCCAGTACGCAGTCTGACTGAGGGTCACCTTTTCTGATGGAGCAGAGGAAGCAGACACTTTGGGAGAAGCTGTTTTTAAAGTTTTGATTCCCAGAACTGAAGTGAATGAAGAAGATGGAAGAATATTTTGGCTGTAAAAACACAGTCTTATTCTGGCTTCCGAATTAACAGCTCTGTTCATCTGATTGGACTTCAACTCAAAACAAAGAGAAAGACATTTGAGGTGTCCACAGTTATTGTAAGACACAAGGAAATGCTAACTTCCTTAGCATGAGCTAAGCACTCAATATGATCACATTTTTTTTAGTGACTGAGTAAATGAGATTGTTGCCACCAAAAGTAGTTTCTTCTGAAGACTGGCAGTTTGAAATTGAATCCTGTTGACTTAAGATGGAGTGAACCTGTTAATCTGATCGCGTGTCACACAGAACCATCAGACGAGTTCTGTAGAAACTGTGGAAAGGGGCGAAACAATTCAAGAAATACTCGGTAGGTGACTGGAAGAACGATCTTCAGTAGAAGAGCAGAAACATATTTTCTGCTCACAAAGACCTTCAGAAACATGCTAGTCTTTTTAGGAGGAAATACTGTCCAGTTCTAAGACAACAGATGCTACACAAGCAGCCATGCTAACATCTCCATGATTTGTCATTGCTGTTTTGAAAGTGCTTTGGTCACACCTAAACCACGCCCCTCTCACCTCAGAGGACACTGATTGGAAGCATCATTTCTGTTGGGGACACAAGTGCATTGCTTAAAGCCTGGGAAAATGAATTCTTACGCAATACAGCTGCCTCTGATGGTCAGGAAACCCCGGTGATGCTGACCAAAAATACACCATCCCTGCAGCGCTGTCTATGAACAGCCCCTGGTATAGCAGCCCCTGTTTAACAATATATTATGGCCTCTTGAGGAACAAGTTGGTGTTATGAGACAAAGACGCACCAGCACGAGCTTGATAAGGTTAGAATTAATCCCTTACAAATTAAACTTTTAAGTGTAGAGACCATACTCTATTGGGCGTAATATCATTCATACCGCTCATACGTATACTGACAACTAGCTGGTGATTCAGCCTTTTTAGTCAGCCCTTATCATCATTGCTTACTCATGCAAAAGCCAATAAATGTTATAGAAATGAGTAGGGAATGTGCAGAGATAAATACGAAGTGATGTCTGAACCATTCCAATTCCATTAAACTTCAAGACATCCTTATATGCACAAATTAGCGCCTTACCCTTAGCATGAATGAACTTGCTCTTTTTAATATTTCTAATAAACAAGTGAAAATTAAAATATCCACTTGAGTGAGTTTAGTAGCTGTAGTGGCTTCTTGTTTAGTCTTGTATTGAGCCGTGATAAGGCTGTTCTTCCCTTATCAGCCTAAATCGGCACACAAGCGGCAGTCACATTCTTCCTCTGATACACAAGCGGGCTTGTGTTTGGCGTTCCCTTGTCAGGAGACTCTTTCAGCTGCCAGGGTGCTGTGAGTCTGAACACGTCCTAATGACTGACAAGCAAGCAGGCAGCTCATGCAAATGAGGCAGTGGTACGAGAGATGAACCCCTGCATCTGTCTTGCTAAATTCACATCTGTGCTGTTCACAGTAACAATTTGCGTGTGTGTGTGTGTGTGTGTGTGTGTGTGTGTGTGTGTGTGTGTGTGCGTGCGTGCGTGCGTGTATTGGTAAGATTTCATTGTGTTTTCATGCATCTGTGATGCTTTTATTGCTGCCAAGATTAAAACAAAAACTATGAAAGAGTATCTACCTTTTCTTTTTTGGAGTCAATATTTATACAGTAATGATGCATTAGAAACAGACTTGGAAGTATGAAAACATGGAAAATCACACACCTAGAAACCGCAACACCTACGTCAGATTGAGTGTTTGACTTGTTATTCAAGGGAGGAGAGGTAGCGCACACGCCAGGATTAGAGAGGTACCAACAATAGTGAAAGCGGTCTCGAGAAACATCCCACACTCGTAGCCACGATGAAGAGAGACAAATGTATCCTGCTACTAACGTTTTGACATGAGTCTTATTTAGATAAACGCCTCGATTTGTTTCTTTGCATTGTGGCTAAAAACATGCAAACAATTCAATACCCGTTATTCTTTTTAAAGGTAACGTGAATGTAATTACACAAGTCTCTTATTGCTATTTTTATCCTAAGAAATCAGACTTTGTACATGAAAGCTTCATCACTGGTGAGTACTGCCCATACAAGACAAGGTATTTGTGAATCAAAGCTGTTTATCCTTTTGAGAGTAACACTGAGTGGTTTTATTACCAGTGTGTGTGTGATGTGTGTGTGTGTGTGTGTGTGTGTGTGTTGCTTGTTAGCTGATAATTCCAATCTATTGGCTGCTGTCATGCCAGGCTGGAAAGAATCTGAAGCTTTGACTCTGGCTACCGTCATTATTGTGCAAGTGTGCACTAATGCGCTCCTTGCTAGTAAAGATGAAGGTGAGTTGTAGCTGTGGATTATGGGAAATTGAGTCACTATGGTCCTTACAGGCTTTTCTTTTGTTTAGCTCTCACATCATGTGTTTATTGGCCTATCAGCTGCATGTGTATGTTAGCAACATACCAGAATGCTGTTTTAATGTTTTCAATGTTTACACACTTGTTTGTCATGGACATATAAAATGCCAGGTTCAACAACATCGTGCCATGGTGGTGGGTATTGTTGTCGCATAAAGTCAGTCTGGTCAGTGCTATTCGGACATTCTGCCCATGAGCTTCCAATCCTCATGTCTGCCTCTCTTAAGATAAAGGGTGGAACTCTCTTCAATGCATCTGCACTTGTCAATCCTGATTACACAATGGGGGAGACAGTTGTTCTGATATCTGTATTCGCTCAGTCGGCAGTGATTTCTCAGACTTGGCCACACATGAAATGCATCATCAAAACTTATGAAGCCAGATGTAATGGACACCGTAATGGGGGGGGGGGGGGGGGGGGGGGTCTATTACATATCAATAACTCTATCTGTTGTTAAAAGGAGAGATCTGTGTCATTTATTACTGAAAATCAAAAAGGTACTGTAGGGCGTACAGCTACTTTGATCCTAGTATACTCTTGAATTCCTGACGCTTGAAGCGTTAATGAACTTATGGGTGCAAAACTTGCTCACCAAGAAGTAGTTTTTGCATGCATTCCAGTTCAAAACACATACTAAGCATCATCAGCTGTACCTTTGTGCCACTTCAGAAAAAGAGCTCTGTGCTTTAACAAGTGTAAAGCACAGGAAGCTGTGCCTTTGGCAGGATGATTGCAGCGAGCAGTAGCCCTCTCATGTGTCCCCTGCAATCTGAAGGTGCCACCTTATTCTCAACAGATGGCGCACAACGGCAAGTCTGACTGAATAGCAATTTAGCTAGCCCATCTGTTTTCCTCTGCTTATTTTCCTTTTGATAGCAGACACAGTGAGTGTGAGGATGCGCCCTTTTCTTTACATCCCTCTTTTCTATTAGTTTTCATCTTTCCAATGTCTACCTTAAACAGGCTTTGAGATCAGATGCAAAAAGTCACCAGGGTTGAAGTGATAGTTTGTGCTATTTTGTTGCTGCTGCTTTGACTTCTATCCAAGTTTTAAAACCACAGCGCCTCATTCCAACATGTTCGTCTTTCTTGCATCTCAGTTCATCTAATTGTAGAAACAGTTTGATCACCAGCATTCATCTTATTTTGCTTTCCTGCATCTAACTGTCAATGCAAAAGATCGGCAGAGATTGAGGGTCTGAGATGTCAGAATGACCAAGATCAAAGTCAGAGATCAAAGTCAGAGATTGTCCCCTCAAACAGGCACTACATAACTGGGTGCAGGTGCGTCGTCATGACACTGAATGGCTTTAACGTATTGGGACATCACAAAGCCCATGGCCCCGCCCCTTAAACGATGAGCCCTGCACGAGGAAGAATGATTTCTTCAAAGTACATAGACTTTAGTGCGTGTGCAGGCTGACAGGAGAGCCAACAGCTGGGTCAGAGGGGTGAAGACATAACCTCAGTGGCTATTTATCATGGCAGACACGCCCCTACATGTGTAGTAAATAGGCAGATAGCTGCACAGACACATGAAGCAGCTGGCCAAATAAAAATAACATCACATTATGGAATACATTTACATAAATAACACCACATGGGACACAAACACACACATATAAAACACACCTGCATCAGCTTGGTCATGCAGACACAAATGAACCCATTCCAGGAGTGTGTCCCCACTGAGTGTTAATGAGGGGTCATAAAGCCTGAAAAGCCTCCATCTCCCAGAGTTCAGGGTCAGCAAAGCCACAGTCTTAAAGCGATGAATTAAACATCAGTCTATCTGTCTGGCAGGTATAAATATTTCTCTTCCATTCTTACTGAAGCAGTGTGACACAAGGTCATAGTCCTTCCAGAGGGGGCCCCAACACAGTTTGACATAGGTGGGAATGATGATTGGTGGTGTAATAGGATACAGGGTGAAGCGCAGTTGTAGAGTAGGTTTCTTATTAGGCACACAAAATGATGTTCTACTGCAGATAAGTTAGAGAGGGTGTGTGTGTGTGTGTGTGTGTGTGTGTGTGTGTGTGTGTGTGTGTGTGTGTGTGTGTGTGTGTGTGTGTGTGTGTGTGTGTGTGTGTGTGTTTGTGTGTAGGTTGCCGTTGAGAACTGAGCTGCTTTCTTACATGACATTTTGTTGGCGTTTGTTGGTAGAGAGATATGGCACGCTGCTCAGCAATGATAATTCATGCTGCAACTTCATGAACTTTCAAACTCATGGCAATATGAATGCATTTGTTTTGTTTTATTTAACTCATCTGAATTCATGACAGTTTTCAAGGGGCTCTCACAGTGGGTTCAGGACACCCTGGGGTCCTCGAGTGTCTTCGGCAAAAGTAAAAAGAGGTTAATTTATTTCCTTCTTTTTTTTATTTTTAGAAAAAAAATGCTAATTAAGGTTTCATGCAGCTTAAAGTAAACTAAATAAGGGTCATGATTTTGGAAAATAAAAAATTCTTAATGGTGTCGAAAACAGGAAACATGTTTGCAAGCCACTGCTCCTTCTGCAGGAGCTCCCTCTGCAGCCACTACAGTGGGTGAAGGAAGCAATTCCACGCCAGTAAAAGATACATAAATCACAATGATAAAGATCTCAAACGGCTACTCCAACATGTCTGATGATCTTTTAACTCCCTCCATAGTGTATAGCAAGACTCTCTGCCATTTTCATCTACTGTATATTTATTGTGAAACAAATATGGATGAAATAGAACGTGTCTTGAGAGTTTTGGTGTTAGGAGCTGTTGGGAACTGGTGGTGCAAAAAAAAAGAAAAAGAAATGTATAGACATTTTAATAGCCTAATGAGCTGCTCTGTTGAAAAATTATGTATTTTCAAATTGCAGTGGACTTGTTCATTTGTTTCTGTCAAGGTTTCCATGGGTGAGAGAGCTACAGTGATCAAGTCAACGAGAGCCGAAGTATGAAGAGAAAACTAACAACTCCTTCAGCAAGCTGTGTTGGCCTGAGAAGACTCAAGCCTTGACGCACCGGGGAAGCTACAGGGACTCGAATAATTGTCTCAGTTTCGGTTGCAAAAATGGATAAATCCACCGATTGACTTTATGTGGGCTTCTTTTCATTTCGTGCTTTCTTTTTGATTAGCATTCCTTGCTGTTAAGCCCTCGCAAAACGAGTTCTCTCTATTACTGCTCATTAAGCTCATCACCAGCGGTTATAGCTTTCTGCGTTTCGCAGTATATCGTGTTTCTGTATGCAGAGCATGAATTTGCCAACAGATTTGGCTACTTCTAGTTAGCCCCCATGCTAATCTAGACACACATCCTACTCATTCAGCTCTGTTTTTCGAATTTTACCCTATTAAATGGATCTTATAGTGAGGAGAGTCATTTATCAGGTTTGGATTCGGTCTAACAGCTGGAATAGCAGGAACTGAGAAGAGCGAAGCCTCAGATGTTTGTTCTGCACACAGCTTGAAACTAGAGCCTCTGGTTTTGCTGATATTCTACTTAGCTTACAGTGTGACACATATCACTGACATCTGCCGACACATCCACTTCATCAGTACTTTAAAATGAACACGGCTTGTAGATGAGATGAGATGCTGTATAATCAAACCTTAAGATTTTACTCTTGCCGTTGAAAAGGAAAACTTTCCAGAGAAACTGTTCTAATACACATTTAGCCAATTGTGACATATTTCTTGTAGCCTGCACTATCCCTGGTACAAAGTCTAAATTTCCAATAACTGATTTAGTCCCATCATCCCTAGCCTTCAAACTTTGGTGTTTGTACTCATCTGGAACCTTCCAGAGGTCTGAGAACGAGAACAAAGTCCTTTGTTTCAAATCATGAGGTCGAATACAGGTCAAGCCAAAAGAGGATCAAAGCATGTGTTCCCCGGCGCTGAAGAGGAGCGGCTGCCTTTGATCTCCACCTCGGTGTGGACAGGATGGAGAACTGCTGCTCGCTGCTCTGGATCTCTGTTTACTTTACCTCAAGGGTACTTTTGTGGAGGGGAATTTTATACACTCTGTTAAGACAGGAAATGTACAAAAATGCTGGGGTTGTACACAGTAGGGAAAGAAATAAAGCTCTAACTTACACTGCACTCTGTTGGATTTCCGTGTTCGCTCGCGACTAATGATCAGATTAGAATAGCTTCAGTTTCAGGGCTCAGATAATGATGCGGTTGAATATGCAATACTGATTTAACATTTATTTGAAAATGAAAAAAAATAATTATGAGGATTCAAGGTTGAAATGTTATTCGAGAGCATGGTCCAAAATATTGAGATAATGAGTTTGTTAATCAGCTTTTTTTGGGGAATAAATTCTTTAATAAAAGATGTGTTTACTGTAGGAGGAAAGTCAGAGTTTTGCCCCTTTTCAACAGAAAACTACATTTGAAAGCGCATACCTGTGCCAATTAAAATCATTGGTGAAGTTGCTCAACAAATGGATAAAATGTATATTTTGTTCAAACGTGTTTTAACACACCTGCCTTCATTTTTTTTAACGGGCTGGTCATTTCCTAAGAATGAATGGAAAAACTACTCAACACGTTCTTATTTTGTAATGTTAAACTAAAGTGATGTAAATAATCCTCACAGTTCTGCCACCCCCCCCCCCCTCCCACACACACACACACACACACATACATATTCACTTCCAAAAACGCTTTGGATGCAGTTTGGACTTTCTTGGTTCAAACCGCATCCTCCAACTAAGTTACAAGAAAAATCTGTTCCAACATTTTCTGTGTAGACTAAGACACACACACACACACACACACACACACGCACGCACGCACACGCAGTGCACTGAAAACATTGGCTCCGCTACAGGGGTAACATGTATTTAGTTTGCTTTTTCATTCCATATCCATTATTGGAATTGTGTTAGGTAGCAGTGTTGAAGGGTCTTGCACATTTAGAGAGAAATCCTGTTTTTTAACCTCTGACGCGATCCTGAAGTGAAAGCATCATCCAAGATTTTGTCAAAGGGTTCTCCTCTCCCTTGGAAACTCCCTGAAATAGAAGGGCCTTTAAGATGACAAGCCAGAATGTGGTGGCCAAATAAAATCTCCTCTTTGTCCAACCTGTTCCGAGACATAAACTCAATTTAACATCTATGTGACAATTTAATCATTCAAGCTGCCGGAAATTACCCTCCCTCCTGTCTCAGACCAACTCTAATATCAGATCTTAAAGTTCCTCCCTTTTTTATTTCTCACACTGAATCTTTGTAACAATGAACACTTGAGACAACAATTCTAAAAAAAAAAAAAGTATGAGTTCCTTGGGCCTGTGGCTTGTCAGAAATCTGTCTCATTTCTCAAAGTTTATTTAATCTCCAATGAATCCACCATCATCACTCCCTGCTTTTCTATTCATTCCAAAAGAAAGCCACATTTTTCTTTTTCCAAAACGTACCGTCTGATTCAAGTCTTGTACTTTGTCTAAAAATATTTCCTGGAGGTGCGTCTCAATTTGAATGAAGGCCTCCTCAGCAATGAAATCATCGAACCAATAAAGGATTGCAAAAAATTAGGAGAAGAAACACACCGAGTTTGGGTTTGTGTTTGAGCTCCATAGGAAGATTGCTCCATCATCCCATCAGGGCTTAGACGTCATTAACGATGAGCCCTGTGCTGCACCGCAAGCCTCCTGCAGGGAGGAGATGTCTTCTGTGGTGATATTCTTCTGTAGGCAGTGCACTTTTGGATCACGTCAGCTGTTAAAAGATGTGGAGAACCTGCAGGCGTGAAACGACTGACGTCTGCTTTAGATACGTTATACATCCCTGACCCGTAACAGTACAGATGCCACGTGTGGCGGCAGCTCATTAGCAGCATTCCCCTGCACCCTAATGACAATACACCGCTCGGGGTCAGTGCACTCACCTTGACCCTAACGGTCACTGGACTCTTTTTTTCCCTCTCTATCAGATTCCCTGGCTGCAGCGGTGAGTCAGAAGCTTCATATCACCCTGACGGCTTCCAACCAGGCCCTGTTGTTTACAGATGAGACGGAGATGATGTCACACGCAGAAGCTGAGCAGCTAACGGTTCTACCATCAGTACTGGAAACACGGAGGCCAAAAATAACCTCCTCAGCCCACACAGACATGACTTTTTCACTCCCTTTCTAATTTGCAGCCAGAGGGAGACACCTGTGTATTTTTAGCTGGTCTTTATCCAGAGGAAGAACTCCTGTAACAGCGATTTCCTGCGAGTCCTTTGCATGTAAAACTTCAAAACATCCAAGCGATTGGATTTAGCTCCTGTTCAGGGTAATGACTGCAAAGCCCCAGTCCACCAAAAATGAGCCAAAAACAAATTTATTACCGCAGCTAGAAGATGATTGCATTATGTGGTTGACATTTGAGTTTCTTTTACTGCAAAGAATTGCTGATTCTAGGTTTTATTAGATTTAAAAGTGTATACTGTTGCTACTCCGGTGACTGTTTTCTCTCCCTTATTTCATTGAGCTGCACTTGGCGTCAATCAGATTTAATTCTCAATACTGATAAAAATAACAAGCCTGTTAGCCGTAATGAGGGCAACAACACTCACAAATTAAAATCCTAATGTAAACGTTGATGTGTGGTTCAGTGAGGTTGTACTTTTAAATACAGCACCTACAAATTATACTGTTCATTTTCATGAAGGTTTAATTGAGGAAAAAAAAAAACTATTTTGCCACCTAAAACCTGAAAATTTGGTGGTCTGGTATTTTTTGAATAGGCCTCAAAGCAGCTGTGAAAATTGAAGAGCTCATTAGGTGATACCATGCAGGAGGCATTTGAAAAACATGTAAACATATATATACACACATATATACATATACATATATATACATACATATATATATACGTATATATTTACACATATATACATATATATACACACACATATATATATATACATGCATATACACACACACACACATATATACATATATATACATATATTTGTATATATATACACATATATACATATACATATATTCATACATTTATTAACTGGAGGAATTATTTGGATTCTATCATCGAACGTATCAATGAAAAGAGGTCTAAAATTCTGGACACAGCAGCAGAGGACGCTCTCTGTCTTTTTTTTAAGCAGAGCCTGGCCTGAAATCGTCAAGAGTGAAGGGTGTGTGTGTGTGTGTGTGTGTGTGTGTGTGTGTGGGTGGGTGGGTGGGTGGGTGCGTGCGTGCGTGTGAGAGAGTGAAAGAGATGGTGAATATTGCTAAAAGCTCCGTCCATTTCCACCCGTCCTTCTTTCCAGTTGGTGAGGGATTTGCACCAAACTCAGTTAACATCTGTTTGCGTGCACCAGTAAACTCTGTCACCATCAGAAACTGTGACATTTGAGGAGGGGTTAGGGCGGCGCACTAAACCGTTCACAGCGAGTGAAGAGAGAAAGCTTGTTAAATCACTTCCAGTCACGCAAGCCTCCACTTATTTTTTATTTATTTCTGTCTTCGTCACAGAACAGTAAGCAGTTGTCATCACCGGTTTTGGTGTTTAAAAACGCACATCTCAAACGTATATTTATCACTGCTCCGGGATCTGTTGCATATATGGAGTGTTTTGTTTATTAGAAATAGACATGAAACCCACCCACAATGACAGCATCTTCATCGGCTAAAGCAACACAATATTATTCTCAGGACTTCAATGATATCCCGCTGTCAGCCTTGTGCTGTTGTAGGCTTCCAAGAGCAGCATGGAAGAGACAGTTAGAGTGTCACCAACGAATGACGATCTGGATATTAAAAAGGGTTATTTATTCTCTTAAACCCAGGAAATCAGGAGTATTTCACTTGAAAAATTTATTTTACTAAAGATTTCCATGTTTTTTCTATGATTCTCTTTCTTACGTCACTTCAATATTTTGTTTTCCCCTTTAGTTTTGTCTGACAAACTCAGAACTAAATTGGCAAGAAGCACGGCAAACTGTCAGGCGGCCCTCACTGACTCCTTGTACTTGTACCTACAGACCAATGCGCCGCTTTAGATAACCCTCAGAAGCAAGATATCAGGACATTCGCAACATTTTCATGTATTTGTTTATCAGTATTTACATCCCAAGCAAGGATTTTTTCCTCACTACGTAAACACTGACACAAGTTTCTTAAAATATTGCGTTTCATACTGAGGACAAAACAAACGCTTGAGATTTTGCTTGAGGTTCTGCAGTGGTTCGCACAGGCGCCTTGAAAAAAATGTGTATATATATATATATATATATATATATATATATATATATATATATTTTTTTTTTTTTTTTGTCAGTTATCTCAAAAAATATTTCATGAGGATGTGATGAAACTATGAGGATGGAATAAAAGATTGGTGAACTGGACAAACATCAGAAAAGAAGCTGCCGAGGTTGCAGCTTGTCAGGGCTCAGTGTTCATTGAGGTTCCAAACGGCACTCAGCTGACATTTTGTAGAGGACACACGTTCTAAATGCACAAGCTCACTGACGGAACGTCGGATGGAGCACAAGGTGCAGGCACCTCTTTTTCCTCAGGAAGATGTGCACCTTATTACATTTTTCTCCTTGTCTCTCCTTGTCCTGCTTTTGACAACCCCGGGTGTCAACTGTGACTACCGAATGTTCATTCAGCTCAAACCTTCAGGAAAACTATGAGCGGGACGTAATGGTTGAGAGGTACTGGAGCAAAAATGAATGAGCAGAAGTTGGCGGGGGACTCCAGATACCCAGACCTTTACTTGTAGATGGACTTGGATCCGGTTTATGAAGGACACTGGGGGTTTTTTAACTCCATTTTCAAATCTTTGGTTTTAGTTTTCAGCTTCTTGCCATTTTAACGCTCCAAACTGTTTCATAATATAAATATTTGGTTGGATGTAATTTGTTTCAATTCCTCTTCTTATCATTCAGAATTGTGGATTTTGTTTAATCTTTTTTTTTTTTTACACAGTTTTTGAAATTTTATATTGAATGATAAGGCATCATTTAATAATAGTATTGAAGCCCTTTGGTCAGTCAACAGCCCTGTAAACATGGTGTTTGGTCTATGCATTATGCAAGTTCTTACCTTAATAGGTGATTTTGTGGCCTGCACACATTGTAGAATTAATTTGCTCTTCAAAAAGCATTTTTTGCTTTCATTTTCTTTTTTGTGGTTTTAACAACTTTGTACAAAGCGGCAGAAGTACATTTTTTATTCAAGATAAAGTTACATGCATGACAGAACTCTTTATATCCTCCGGAAGAACATTTTTTTAAGAGTTGTTAATGAAATAAGGGACTAAAAATATAACCTTTTACATGCCAGCTTAAATGCTAGACCTCAAAGAATCAGTGAAGGTGGACCAGTGGATTTCGTTGGCTGGCTCGTCAGAAGCAATCATGTTTTATTAGGACCCAAATTTATGTGCACAACCTGCGAATACAAAACCAGCAAGAGATCTGAGCACCATTAGACATGACATTTCCAGTTATGTAAAACACATCAGACACACCGCAGCAGTCTGGTTCATTTTCTAAAGCTTTAATTGGACATTTTATATAGTCAATTTACCTCATTTACATTAATCCATCTATTCAAGAAACATTCATGACATTCAAAAGTACATATTCACATCTGACACGACGCTGCGGTCATAATAGAGCATTATGTCTGTTGATGTCATCTGATGTCCTCATTTACTCTTCATTGGCTCACGCAACATTGGACCGTGGCGTATGAGCAGCACGCAATTTGAAAGCATAAAGCTGTGTTATTTTTACGCAGATTGAAGGGACCCGGCTATTTCTCCCCCCATTTCTTACTCTTTCTGCCCTTCTGAACACATCTGTCTCTTTGCTTGCACATGAGAGACTGAGTTGGAAGTGCAAATTATCCTCTCAGCACGTCCTTGCCCTTGTAGCCCTGTTTTGATTCTCCTGTCCTCCCTCTTCTGTAACTCTATTCTACCCCCCCCTCCCGCCCCCCTCCCCAGCCCCCCCCCCCTTTTAATTTCCCACTTCACAGTGTGCTGGGCAGGTTGTTTCTTTATCACGAACACCATTTAATCTTCTGTGGAAAACACATTGTACACAATTGGAGGGCTCTAATTGATTTATACAATGTAATTACTCCATTTTTGAACGTCTCATAAAAGACAAACCTGGTCCCACAGCCACTAATTAGAAGGCAACAGGATTTGTGGCTAATATAATTCATTATTTCCAAATTAGAGCCAAATAAGTTGTCACAATATAATGAATACAGTTGTTTTCTGCTATTGGGCCTCCTATTTTGTTCTGGAGTGAATGCAGAGTGCTGCTTGTACAGGCTGGGTCTGCTGGGACATGCTCTCTGTGCACACGCAAGGAAAGTACAGAGCATGACCACATTTGATTGATTGACCATTGGTTTTGGTGATTTTTTTTTTTTTTTCCCATGGCAGCACTGTAATCTCTAAATAACTCGATGTCATGGCAGGTAAACCATAAACGATGTTGGTGTCTTTGTTAAAACAAAATGGAGCGAAGTAGAAACTCTGATGAAGGGACAATCAAAACTGCGTTTTAACAATGAGTTCAATATTGTTAACTTTTAATGAGATCAAATCCACGCTCCAAACGGCGTTCCGCAAAGGTATGTCCCTGTTCCACAGCATTTTTATTCATTCACAAATTTAGCAATAAAAAAAAACTTCATATCACCCTTAAAATATACAGTTTTGCCTCACTTTTTCTTTCAAATGACCTCGTCCTTATTTTGCTGAAACACGTAGATCGGCAACTTTTTCAATGCAAGGCCCTAAATACTTGTGGTACCAGACTACAACTCCCCTGTGCGCGTAACCATGTAAGCAGGCCAAAAAGCAGGTGATTTTGGACCCATGACCAAAAATCTAATATCTCCAAAATTTCCTTTTATCGTCACGGAAATATGTTTCCTGCCGCACTCAGAATCTGAAAAGCTGGTTCAACCATTTATTCTTTGCAGATTAGATTAGAGCCATGCACTTATTACTGGACTGGCAAAGGCTTTAGAGTCTTGCTTATCAGAAGGCAGCAGCCAAGGTTTTAACTAAAACTGACACATGAATTCCATTTTAAATCTTTCACTGCCTCCTTATAAAAAAATTTAAATCAATACATGGCTTTAGATACTTAATACATTCTTAATATGCTCAGGGGGTACACAGCAGACAGATCCCTCGGCTCATCAAATAAAAGAAATAAAAGGTCTCCTCACTATACTAAGAATTAACTATTATCACCCATTAAGGCCCAACTCTCTGGAAATGTATATGTTTATTACCTTAATAAACGGATTTTAAAATACAATGGAAATAGTTTCAATTTCGGCATCCTTTTTACATCCAGAGCCAAAAGGTCCCTTACTTCATTGAAAAGGTCAGTTTTAAATTTCCACAGCTTGTAAACGAGCTGTGATGTCACAAATCATAATTTCAGGTATGAATGCAGGGAAACGTTCCTACCTCGGCCCATGATTCTGCAAACTCCTTCCAGTGTAAAAGACACACGTTGTTGTCTACAGCAACAAAAAAACAAAAACAAAAAAAAAAGCAAAAAGCATTTTCTAAAAGGAGAGGATTTGAAGTTTTAGACAGATGTTGATGTTATAAAACAGTTTGGCAGTGAATGGCAGCAAGTCCTGACAACTCAATTTCGTGCCATAATTGAATTGCCACATTTTCTTATACGTCTCACGCGATGTAAAATGAAACATCTGCGGTGCTCATGGGGAAGATACAAGTCCGGCTCCAATATTCAGGCACATAATCGACAGCCTGCATGAATTAAATGCATCTCTGATGTTAGAGTGCATTTCCTTTGTTCGAGTTTGATGGATTTAAAACAGTTTAATGGGCCCGTGCACATCTTGACATGGCTATAATTGTTCATGTATTTGCTGATAGAATGTGAGGCCTCAGTATTTGTCACTCACTGACCCTTAACGGTCTCATTTGATCAATAATACAAATGTGAAGTTCTTTTTGTTCAATTTAGATTGATTTTTTTTTTTTTTTTGGTCCGCCCCTGTGATACATTTCACATTCATCGTTCACATTTTCCACATCAGCTATATTGAAAAAATAAACACATAAACCCTCTCATTTTAAGAATAAGTGGCACCACCAAAAAAATAAAATAAAAATAGTACATTTGAGTTGATGGGTTAAAATGAACATATGAGCATGAGTGTGTCTCTGCATTCCGTGTTGAGCGCTGCATCTGTGCAAACATAAAATATGATTTTGTGTGTGAGAGACATAAAGAGAAGGAGCGAGAGGGAAAAAAAAAATCATTATGCCTGATGTTTAGGCTATTAGAACAAACAGCCATGGGGGTGTGGCTGTCAACACTCATTAGCGCTGCTGTCAGCGACGCCACTCCAATAATTACTGCCATTATAAACTCGCCAGTGTCACTGTTCTCAGCACCTCAGCTACCTGAGATAGCGCCAGCCCAGTACTGCACAGCAGCTACTTGGGCCTGTCAAATACTGTGAGTGTTTGACAACAGATTAACTTGCATGTGAATGTCCTTTTTTAATGGCCTGGTGAGAGCAAGCTCTCTGCAGGGGTGGGGGGTCTCCAGCAGTCTTAATGTACTTTCATTGTTCTGTCAGCTTCAATTAATGAGCAGGTTGGTCTGTATTTAGTGCGTGTGCCCATAGTGTAAAGTAAAAAAAGAACGGAATTAAAGATTATGAAATAAGATTCCTTTTCCTCGCAGGTTTTACCATGAGGCTACGGTGATGTAGGTCCTATTTCCTCTGAAAGAGGCTGCTACTGGGTTCACACCTCACGGGAGTGTGCAGATATTTAGATTTTCTTTTTGTAACCTTGTGCCCTGCATATACCACTAACGTGTGCACTTGCTGCCTGCAGTGGCCCATGTGAGTGGAAGTATGTGAATATGATAGTACACTTTTCTTGCCTGGGTTAGCACTCCCCGCAGGACGTCTAACTGTTGTGCACTCATTTGCCCGTGGAGAAGCACTAGAATGCCTTCAGGGTCGGAGTTGGCGGTTACAGCAGCTGGAATTTGTTTTTTTAAGGTGAGTTTTATAAGATCTCCCAGAGGAGAACCAAGAAAGAGGGCGTAAGTCAAATACTCTCCATCTCCTCCTGCTTCTCCCACCTACCTGTTGGAGGCTGGATGGTGGGAGATCTGGAGCCCTGCAGCAGCAGCAGCAGCAGCAGCAGCAGCTTCTCCTCCTCTGCATCATCCTGCCCACTATATGTCCTCTGCTACGGGCTTTTCAGCAGACCTACTGATGAGCTAATGTCCCAGCTGAGCTCTTTACACTACCATAAAGGGACAGAAGCCATGACGCCATGTCTTTAGTCAAGCTAAAAACATGGCGTCAGTGAGATTTCCCAAAACAACTTTGGAACTTTGATTACTTGCATATGAGCAGAATGGAGACATGTTATGGATTAAGTGTGTATATTTTTATGATTGAGAGTTGGTTTCCATTCACTGAAATAGTTTGGGAGATTTCTGCAACTCCAGCAGGGTTTTGTGTGGGGAAAAAAAACAAAACTTAACATGACCTTTTGAACGGCATGAATAGCTAATCACTGATTTTTGGGTCTAACAATCCCTCAGAAAATAATTTTTCAATCAGCCTGCCTCGAGAAGAGATCATTTATTTTAGGCTTTTTAAAACTTCTTTTATTGAACAGATAGTCAAAGGATAGGCGTCCGCCTTAACATCGCTGCTCAGCAAGTGAACACTGTTAGCGGAGAAGATAATGAGAGATTTTCAAACTAAAAGGAACTTCGGAAGATACTTGATTTTTGTCTGACTGTTACAGAATCCCATTAGCTGAGCTGTGGAAGACATTTTACACAGTCTGAGGTTCTGTCCCTCAGTAACACATGTTAGAATGTGTTTGTGCGGACAGCAGCAGCAGCTGCAGCTGCCCTACACTGCTGCAATGAACGTATAGACCTGCTGGTATAATTTCAAACTAGACTTGAAAGACTCTGTTTTACCTTAGACGACATGTCTATTTAAAATATATTACTTCTCCATGTGACTTCTTGGCACCATTCACTCTCCCCTCAATAGATGCACTCCCCCTTTCCATCCCTTCCTGGTCTCAACACATTTATAATTGTTTTTCCTCTTTATTTCTCCTTCCTCTGTGAGGTTATTATTTGCCATTCTCTTTTGAATTGGCTGCATAACAAATTATGTATATACATATCCTATTGAGTAGGAGACAGAATTCTACTTTGGCAAAGCTGTGCGGCCTCGTTTATCCAGTTATTGTTTTGCAAGGCATGCACTGAGCATATTTAGTTTTGGTAATTTGACATTTCTAATATTCATGTTCTCAATTGTTATGGAATAATTGGTTGGCTCTAATGTGCTAGGTGTTCCAAATACAGCAGACTATGAATACCAATGCAGAATTCCCAGCACAAACAAACCTGCAAACATATCAGAGCTGGAAAAAATGCTTAAAATTAGTCTAACATGCGCTGCTGATATTGGCTTTGACTTAAAATTTGATACAGAATAAACTAGTCAAGGACTGATGCAGTTCAACTGTGCAGCGTAATTGTAGAATATTACATTATTAGACGAATCGCTACAGATGTTAAAACAGTTGTGCATTCATTAAACTGGCTGTGCAACAAATGGTGTGAGTTTAGTGGCTCAAAATATTTCCGGAAAAACCCACATATTTACATCTGCAATCACGGTGCAGATGATATTGACTACACACAGTGAACTGGTGTTGTCAGTTTTATTCTACTTTTACAACAGTAATTGCGCAGTGTTCATGGCTCTCATTCGTTCATAATAGTATTTGTATTTCATTGAATCGTGTCCTTGTGTCTGGTTAATTTTAGTGGGGTTACACAACAAGACAGCGCGAACTCAATGTTGCAGCTTATGTTTGGACATTTCAAAAAAATAGTTATCTTTTGGGGTTCAGATTAGGCATAATCTCGAGTTGGGTTTGGACCTAGGAATGCAATTTAGGCTGTGCTGTAACATACACATACATACACAGATAGGAGGTGATTTCCTGAATAGCAAAAGCCGGGGATCTGCGCCCAGGAGATAGACATACATGGAGGAAGGTACATGGTCTTAACACAGCCATACACAGATTCACCTGCTCCAGCACGCATGCATTCACATGCGTGGACAAATCCTGTTTTGATTTGTTGACCTGAACACATGAAGCATTTGTATTGGCTTGAAGGAGGATGCACGTCATTTTAAATTCGCTTCAACTTTAATTTTTCACAGGGACAATGTGTTCTTTCTGTATTCAAACGCTACAATGGCTTGCTTTAAAAACCGAGACGTGCCATGACATTAGCAGCAAGGAAAGCATGCGAGTGAGGACGAGAAAGTGAATTACGGGGGGGGGGGGGGGGGGGGGTGCTCAGGCCAACAAGGTTGGTGGAGGGAAACCAAGGAGAGGTCGATCCAGGGTCGGTGAAGGCCCGGCGGCCATGGATCCTTCTCTAGGAGGACAGACGCTGATAAGGCCCAGGTAGCTCATACAGTGCTGCGGTTTAAGAGGGCACCAAGATAACAGCCTGCTGATAGGACCAACCAACTCAGCTGGACTGCAGATAAGAGGCAAGGACTTGTTGCCCTCGACAGGAACAAGACTTTTAATTTTATAAGGCTTGTACTGGTATTCTGCAGAGGCAGCGTTAACGCCAGGCAGATTGTGTTGCTGAAATCCACTCGATGTGTTTTGCAGTTTTCTGCTGCTCGTTAGCCATGACTTAAAGAAAACATGGTGGTTCTTTGTCTTAACACTTGGATTTGTTGCATTTCATTCAACTCCATTTCCCAAAAGCAGATTAAGCATTTATATGTCGCCATTTAACTGTGTAAAATTTATCGTCACTGTTATTAGAGTATCAAAGTTTGCGCAGATCATATCATCAACGAATGGCTTTAAAAGTGATTCATTTGAAATTAACATTAAAGTCAGTCGTTTCTCTTCTTGTAAATGTTTTGCAAAACTTATGGATGTCGTGGCCCAATTTAAATTTTGAAAACACACAAATGTTTAATTGCAACTCTAAACAGCTCACAAGATCACAATATTTACCCATAAATGTTTAATTTCATAATATGACTTTTTTTTTTTATAAATGCATTACAGCGCAAATTAATAACCGAGTTGATTTCCAATTTGAAATAAATGCAAAAAAATTAAGTGTATGACACCCAACATTAAAGTGTTTATACATACGATTTCACAATATGCAAGCATAGCGTTCATCATAAATACACATCAATATTTGAATCCAATTACAATTCATTACAAAAATTGTAAAATAAAACCTTTTTATTTTTTTGTAAATGTCCACCTGCAGTACCTTCACAATCCACCAGGGGTTAGGAATGAAATTTGCTTAAAACTGTTTAGTTTAAGGTGTTTTTGTTTGTTTGTTTATGTCATAGTGTGTGTAGTCATAGTGACATTGCAAGAAGCATAGGTTTGGGTTCTGGAAGATTAATAACATTGAGCCAGAAAAAAAAATGTCCCTTGAAATACTTGTGGCAGTCCAGCCCTGACTGAAGCTGCTCTAATACGACGTGTTTTATTTATGACACACAGCTGTGTGTGGCGTACATTTCAACCCAGAGGTATGATGCACCTGACTTGTAATCTTTTACCTTTCCCCACTCTTGTGCATCAGATGAAACATGGTCGTAGTCAGACCTCCATGGAACCCCAAGGACAAAAGACATTAGATGGGAAGAAACACGTTCATTCCCTGCTCCTCCCACAAGCCGTGCTCCCATCGTCTGAAGTTAACCCAGAGCGCCAAACACCTTGTTAGCTTATTAGTTTGGATATACAATTTAGGAGTGATTTATCACCAACTAGGAAAACAGCCTCCCCGGGTACTTGTGGCGTATGCTGTTCTATTTTATCTTTTCATGACAAATTGCAGCAAGTCACGTTTGCTCAACTCGCTCACCAATCAACACTGAGTGGATTGGGGAGAGGCAGGGTACTCGGCTTTACATGCATTTCAAATACAGTACAAGCAGTTTTTGAGCTGAGCTGCACCTCTGATGCCATTACGTGCGGTGTCAGTTAAATTAGAACATATTTACACCGAACATAAAAGACTAAGATGTCTATCATTCCTAATGAATACTCTGAGAAGTACTACATTTAAGAAAATGTATATAATAAATGATTCATTCTTTCAGAGAAGGACCCAGAAATGAAGACGGTCTTCACACAACTTTCTATGGACAAATGAAGATGTACTGTACACAAATATGTATACACGCGTGTGGCTGGTGTACACTTGTCTGTGTAGCCAAGTCAATTATGCATTTACAAGAGATAAATAATGTACAATAAAGAATAGTTTTACAGTACTGGTTACATCTGCTCTATAATTTACCATGTGCAAAGACTTCAGGGAGGCCAGTCACGCAACGGGCAAACCTCAACACTCTTCCATTTAGTTCACCAACTTCAGATGCAACTCTTGCGCTGTGGTGAGGAACTATTAAAACTGCTTATCCAGCAGTTGATGTATCAGAACATCCACTTATGTCTTTGACATCTATCTTTGATTTCACAGCAGACAAAAGTTAGGTTATTAGTACGCTTCTCAAGCATCTCATGAGGGAATGCAGACACCTTGTTGGCCTTGACGCCCTGAGAGACTGCCTGAATTAACTCAGTCGCTGCTGCTTAGACAAACACGCTCTGACGCATTCGGTTTTTCTGTAAGAAAACTGGTTAATTTCACCGCAGTAAATTTTCTCATTTCTGTGCCATCAAAAAAGTCTGCCTCGTCCATGACGTCCTTTTCATCAGAGCCCCTTCGAGCACTCTGCCCACTCCTCCAGCTTCCATCTGTTCCTCAAACCATACATCAATCAATCCATCATCAGCACGCCATGATTCAGAATACCGTGGATGCTCCTGCATAGAATATATACAGGCTACGTAAACACATGTCCCTCTGCATCAAGAAAGGAGGGTTTTTTTGTATTTAATCTTAGTGAGAATGAGAACCACAGAAAGATGGATAAAACTTGTGTTTGTCTGTGCATGCTTATGAATGAATGAATGTTTGTTCGTCAACGCCAGCTTGCCTGCCCAGTCGCCAGAATAAAATGTTGTATATTTATGCAAACCACGGATAATCTCATTGTTTCCAAACCCGAAACACGACTCACATAAACACGTCTAGATGCATTAATATAGATTTTGACGATACACAGGCCGATCCGTCAAGTTTAAGCACCAACATTAAAAAAAAAAAAATTAAAAAAAATCGAGCTTTGCACTATAGAAATGCTGAGATGAAACATTTGGTTCAGTAACAGTGATTATAGGAATGTACGATGCTGATCGATTTGATTCAATTACTAATGTAGAGCTACTGCAGCTGTCCCTTTGTTCTTGAGGGGTTCTGATGTCAATATAAGTATCGGTCAATATCCCTGTAAATCTGAATTATGCGTCCCACGAGCGGTAGTGATATTTTCATCCATCCAGCTATCCACATGTATCCTGAGTGGATGATGTCACATTCAGAGCATTTTCAGAGCTCACATATAGTCAGGAATGAGGCGTGTGCGTGTGTGTGTGTGTGTGTGTGTGTGCGCGTGTGTGTCTACAATCACAGATGCACAGTGAGGTTGGATTGGGCAGATGTCTGCACGCAACCTTCTCATCTCATGGCCTCTTGATTTTTCATCAGGAGCTCTTTCTGTTTCTTTACTTTCCTGCCGACAACGCCTCCAATTCAAAACAAGCTAAAGCGAAAAATACAAAAAATATTGATTATTTTAAGCAGATCACATGCACTCATGTGGGAGTGCAGAGGAGACAAATGAATGCAATTCTCAAAGTTCCATGAAGGACTCTGACCACAGTCATCGGTGTGCTTTGTCTTTTTTAATTCCAGTTGTGTCGCGCATCATAAGAATTTGTTGCTTGTGATCCTTCTATGTCAAACATGGGGAAAAGTTAATTGAGGGCATGTTTAAAAAAACATTCAAACAAATTCTAACATGATATTGCAACAAAAAGATAAGTAAAAATAATCGTCCTCCATATGTCACAGCATGGCACGCGTTTGCAAAAAGGGAAATCGAAATTCCACCACACTCATTTCAGTTTCTTCGTTTCAAAAATGAAATTCCTCATGTGGTTCCAAGCTCAGAACAATTATGGCGAGTATTTCATATTGCATAGCGATGTAAAGTTGTTAAACTCATCAATCAATCAACATCTCTAATTGGGGGGGGGGCAACTCACTGCAGCTGGAATTATTGTCTCATGCAAAGCATTTAATCAACCAGTGTTTACTGTACCTCTGGAGGAAACAGAACACTACAGTAAAGTACATTTCACACAGCGTGACTTCAAAAGTACATAAGTTTCACGAGGTAAAGATTAAAACCACTGAACTTTAAAAAAATAAAGTTCCACGAGATTCGGTTTTAGGGCCTCGGCTATTTATACTTCAACTCTATATAGAAACCTATTTTGTGGGATGGGGTGACATTTAAGTTTGATTGAGCACAGCGAAATTAAAACAACAACAAAAAATCTAAATTGAGGTAGAATTGTTGACAGGATAAAGGATACATGACTCATATAATAAAAAATTGATTTATTTTTAAAGGAATGAATTTCAATTAATTTCAGTTTATGATCATGGCACAAGTCCTTTTCCCCAATCTTTCTTCATCATTTTGACTTTCTACATTTCCCTTCATTTTTCCACACCATCCAGATTGAACCCAATTTATCCATTACCTTTGTCAGTTCTCTCACACTCTGCCTCTCTCCTGAGTCACCTTCACTCCCCCGCTTCCTCGTCCTCATCCTCCTACTCTGCTGTGTTTTATGGCTAAAAGCGGTTATTCCACTCGGCTGCAGCCTGACTCCTCTCTGTAATATTTCATTCATCAGAATAATTAAAGCGGAACATTGGTTTCCAGGGTGATAATTAGGGTTTGATGAGTGAACCTGAACGCCACTAGGACAAGACAGCTTGATTACTCTCATTTGCTGGTCTCTGTGATATTGCAGGGTTATTATCCATTGTCTTGTCAAGCAAATAGATGAAGAAAACAGCCATGAAATGGAGAAAGGTGAGCAGTGGAGACAGAGAGATAGAGATAGAAGTGAGGAGGTGGGAAGAGACATGGGAGACTTTGTTGGAAATAAGTAGCTTGTAATAGAAGCGGGTCTCTCAGATAGCGATACACTACATTAACTCTCCGGCTGCTTTTCAGTAAAACACCCATGGCATCTCTAACCCTGTGCCCTGCGCTTTTCAGCACATTTAAAACAGTTTAAATCATATCTAGTCTGTTGGTTAATATAATTTATTAAAGATACTTTCAAAAGGACTATTTTTAAAGCCTTTACAAAAAAATGGTCCTACTTTTATAAGACTGATAACCTCCACCTCCAAACTCACACAGGAGGAAGAGGACACTTGATTGTTTTATTCGTTCGTCATTTAAGATGTTAGAAATGTCTCGTCTTATCGCATATATTTTTTTTTCTTCTCTTTGGAATATTTCTATAATGATGAAAATTGTCACCTGCACAGCAGAGTGGCATTGTGAAGGACAAACCAAAACAGAACATTGCACGCGCCCTGTATAACTGCCGCCTTGTTTGACTCAGAGGAGTCTTTGTTGCAGCAAATTGATCCATTCAAGAATTAAGCATGCATGAATTACCAGACTGCCATTGCTCAACGTGCTTGGATGTGTGTTGCTGCTCACTTCTGCTCGAATTTCAAGTCAAATCCGTTAAGGTCTTGTTTAATATTTGGATTCCTGACGGTACATTTGGTTGGTATGTAAACACGCGTGTTTGTATGTGCATCAGAATGATCTAATTCAAGCTCACTCGTTCACACGATCGATCAATTTGACATTAACTATTCAAGGTTGTGACCTGGGGGATAAACTCATTGAAGATACTTGATCTTGACCTTCTCTCCGTATTTTTCTGTGAAAACTTTAGTTTAGTGCTGATGGATAAACTAGCTGAGAGCATCAAATGTTAACTTTTTTTGTTTTTTTTGAAAAAGCACTTTAACAGTAAGAGTAGATAGTTATTTGAAATAAGTATGATGGATTTTTTTCAATAATGTGAAATGTTGATAATTTAAAATACATCCACTCAAACTAGAGCTGGGAGTAATAAGCAATAATTGATTTTTTTTTTTTTTTTTTTTAATTGCAAGCGAGCAACCATCACTGCACTTTTGTCAATCACATTATGCACCAAAAAAGACAAGAATATCAATACAGGGAAGAACTGAAAACGAGGGGGAAGTCAAATGTGCCATTAAGGCCTGCAAAGGCTCAGAACGGGCGTTCGGAAGCTGCGTTTGGAAGTCGCTCTCACCGTCCACAAATGGGTTTGTTTATTTGAGGTCGTCATTATGCTTGATCGTCACTGAATGGAATCATTCATTAGAGTTTAACACCAAACGCATTGCTCATTTTGTCAGAATACCTGTTTGGGCATTGAGAAGAGAAAAAACACTTCAAGGCTTTGTTAAAGGTTAAGGTGAGGTCAAGCATTGGGGCAAGTCCCCACTGAATGCAGGTCAATGCTATGCTTTGTGAGGCAATTAAAAAAAACTGGGGTGGAACTGGCAGTCGGAAAAGGAAGTGACCAGGAACAGTTTGCTTTAGCATGACAGCTAAATTGTTGTCAACATTATTTTAATTTACTGGAGGTAAATAGTGCTTACCTTCAAGAGATGCTGTTTCACACAGTGTGTAATTCCAGAATAATAGCTAGAAGTTGCCTGCCCCTGTGTGTGTGTGTGTGTGTGTGTGTGTGTGTGTGTGTGTGTGTGTGTGTGTGAACACAAAACAGCTGTCCTAGTATTCCAGATTGCAAATTGCTTCCAGAGATTCTTCCCTCTTTTTAGGGCAGCTGAGTGACATTTCATGGGGCCGTGGCACTTCCATTTCAGTAGTAATCACTTCAAACTTGTGACGCTCCATTTGCTTAACAATTAAGCACAGAGAGGAGGCTGAAAGCATTTTGCTGCTAATTCGATGCTTTAATGAGCCTGGTAATTAGATTTAAATGTTAATGAACAGTAGGCACAGCAATTCAGTGTCCAGGCAGGGGTTTCCAGCTAAACCAAATGGACAAGAGGTCTCTGAACAGCTATGGTACCATGAAATAAATAAGAGTAACACGAAAGTGTTGCAACAACATGTTGTGGGTGCTCTTGAGGACAGCCCTGGGACGACCAGCTCACAGCCAGAAGCCACCCTACCAGAAAAAGAACGGCTGAGGAGATGTAGCTTTTGGGAAACACTTTTCTGTGCATATGAATTAAGGCATACATAATTACTATTTGGAAAATATTATACAATACTTAGATGTCTTCTCTCATTAAAAATTCCAAAAATATGACTAAGTGACTATCCTTCCGTTAGGGTTCATTATCAGTGTTTGAGCACTGCTGGGTTCAGTTTTACACATCCTACTTGCATGCGCTGAATACTGAAGCAGGATTCCGTTGATGTTGTAATGTCGCCCGCCTCTTAAAATCTGATTTTCAATGAGCAGAGAGGAAATGCACTCTCACTTTCATCAAGAAATGAGGGGGGGACACACGACACCTTCTAGTGTCAAATTCTGCTCACTCTGTTGGGCTTTTTACAAAGTGAAACTAACATTTAAGATTCGTTATTTCCGATTCATTCCTTCAACTCGTGGAAGAAGACGAGAAAAAAACACATTTTTGACTGGAGGGTGGCTTTAAATTATTTGCAGGGAAGCTCACCAGAATGGAATCGAAGGAGAAAAATAGATTGTTCATAAAGACATTTTCAAAATGTCTTAAATGAGATTAAGACCATTAAAAGAAAAGGGAACAGCTACTTCACATAGCAGTTGCCTTGCGTTTCTTGTAATCAGAGCATCTCTGTTCTTGGTTTTGTGTAGTGCACATTTAATGGAATTTTTATCTACCTGAAGCATATTTTACTGGATACTTAGATTTCTATTATTAGTAGAATAGCTAGCAAAATAATAATGAAGATAAAATATAAAAATATATTTAACTCGTTGCCTCTCATCAACTTTTCAATCCACAACATCACCCAGCTGCAGAAACTCTCTCGGTTTGGATCCGGTAATACAGAATAACTTTATTCTCTTGTGCTTCGTGTTGTGAGTCCAGTGGCTTACATGATTCCTCATTGGTCTGAGATGCTAATGCAGCTTCTGGTAGCGACGAATATTCAAAAACTGTGGAAAAAAATAAACATATTTTTGAAATGGATTTACAGAAACGGTACAGTAGGCCTAAAGGGATGAAACAGTGGAAGGGACTGGAGACCTGAGGAAAGAAAAACCAGGGGGATGAGAGGAAGAGAGCAAATGTAGGGTGATGATTTAGCCTTTTTTCCCTGTGTAGCCCATGTAGGAGGGAAAGAGAGGGAGAAAGGAAGTGGTTTTCCCCTGCAGCAGTCTGTCGGTTTGGCGTTCACGGTGGCTGAGCAGAGTGGAAGGCACAGCCGGCCCACAGGGAGCACTTGGCACGCCATCAGCTCTGCACCGGGCACGCTCACCGCACAGCCAGCACAACCCAAACACACAAGCATCGGCAATCAAAACAACGCCAAACAAACACACACTGACAACATGTGTGTGTGTGTGTGTGTGTGTGTGTGTGTGTGTAGGGGGCGGAGGAAAGGGGTGGGAGGAAGGGGACACAGCAGAGCAATGGTGGAGGCGTGTGCTGCTCTGCCACAGTTAGAGACAGAGCTGGAAGTGTAACTTACATAATAGCCAGTGGAGAAAAAAGGATGGCAATGCCTTCATCCATGGGGAACTGGACCAGGACAAAGGCATGCACTCGCTATTGATATGGATATTAAGGAAATTCTGAATTAACTTTGTTACAGTGGTGATGTTGCATAAATCAAGGCGTTATTTTAAGCTACCTCTCCTTCAGCTTGCAGGCAATGCCTTTGTCTGCGAGGTACAAAGTTTGTGTTGATGTCACAACATAATCATTTCTTTGTAGGAAATGACATTTGTGTGTTTTTCTACACTTACACCTTCATAAATGTGGACGCTGGAACCAGCACCACTGTGTATTTCCTCTTTATATTATCTTAATTCAGTATCATGGTGGGTGCAAGAACATTTACGTGAAAACAGTGACTGAATGACAGATGTTTCACACTGACCACTTTAAGTTGGCACTATCTGACACCTCTTTCAGGTTCCAAACCGCTCCAGAGTTGGTCTGGAACTGGACCGGGACCACATCCTTCTGTAGGGGTAGCTGAGGTTGTTTTGGTCAAGCCAACTACGATTAGTGTGTTCACATCTTTCCAAATGCACCAACAGGGAAATTAAAAACCTCCCTGAATGTTAAAAGTCTGATTTCATCAGATTAAGAGGTGGGAAAAACCATTTTAACAGTCCTTCAACAGGCTAATTCAAGGAAGCAGCTCAGGTATCCCATGGTCCTCCCTGCTGAGGCAGCAACAAAGCTCTGGAGGTGCAGCAGGAGGAAGTGCTGGTTGAATATCTGACTGGGGCAGCAGCTTAAATAACTGGGATACTAGTCAAGATGCCAGACAATGTATGTACAGTAAACCACCTTAAGATGCTCATTTTGTGTCCAAGTGTCTGCTGCATATTTAGGAAAATGGTGTGTACAGCAAGTCTTGGCGATGATATGACAATATATGATATTCAAAGTATGAGGACAGCTGTTACCTCCTGCAGCAGGAGCGCTCTTCACTCTGACCTTTTTGAGGAGCGTGACTATGAATCTTTACAAGTCACGAACCCTCCAGACCCAAGTACGTCACCGACTGGAGCATCCCAGCTGCAGTCTCCTCCATCCTACCTGCTTATTTCTGCCTGCGCTGCAATTTATGATGTCATCATCCTCTAGAAGAGCCGGGGACACCTGGTGGTCGTCCATGTGCGGCGCCCTGTCCATCATCTGGTTGTTTCCTAAAGAACAAATGACATCATCAGGAAAAAGAGGCGGTCTAAAATACTCATCAATGTATGGGTGAAGGAATCATCGATGGAGGAGGATCAGAGGAGGAAGCGAAATAATGTTAGAGAAAATGTTCTGAGATCTCACACAAGGAAAACTTTTGTGTTGTCTGTATAGAGCGACTTGGCAACTCAGAGTTCTCTACACAGCGCCAGTTGTCCATGTGCCAGCAAGCAAAATAAAAAGAGACATAAATGGCAGCACCATCTGGAGTCTCCCCTGCTAAAGAGGGAACAGAAAGGTTGATTTCAATCAGCTCATTTACTCCTCAGGAATCAGTCTATCAGCAGCCCCCAGGCAGCTGGAACACTGGTTTAAAGATGCCAATACAAGCGCCAGCGGGAATAAAGTCCCACATCTGAGCTTCTCTCTGGACACTACTAATGACAGACAAGGCTGCTCTGTTTCTGCTCGTCCGATAGATCGTTGGAGGTTCAGAGTCGGAGCGAGACGGTGTGGCTAAGGCACCTCCACAAGGAAGGAGCAAGGAGTAAATGTGTTGTGGTTTAGATTTTAAAAATAGGTGTTCGAGGTGACTTTGAGCTGAGTGATTAAACCTCGGCGGTCCACATTTTGCTCTGATGCTTTGGTATTAAGTCCATCTCATGTGTTTGAAGTCTTTTCTATGTATATTGATGCTCTACTCACACGCGGTTATGAAGGACACAACGTTTTTATGACACTGACTGAATTGCTTCAATCCTAGTGAGTAGCACAACATGCCCTGTTCATTCATCACCAGGGTAAATGTCCGAGCTGCGATTCATCTCCAATGACGTGAAATTGCTTGGAGTGGATAAATGCCAACGTGCGGAATCCTAAAACTAAAGAGTTGAATCAGATGAATTCATTTCAACCACATTTTTTGAAAACTCTTTATATTTACATTGAATTTATTTATGTGCTCAAGTTGTGAAACCGTTTCAAGTGAGAAAATGCTAAAATCAAATTTTTCTAACTTATGTTAACTATAATTTTGCTATATTGGAATCAAAGTTAAGATATAAGTACCAGAAGTTACTGAACAACCAAGAGGTTTGAGGGTTTTATAGGGTAAAAGCAGAAATGAAAGGTGGCCCCAGGTCAAAAACAAACACACATTCTGTTAAAGTCCCTTTTGTGTGTGTGTGTGCGTGTGTGTGTGTGTGTGTGTGTGCTATTCTCTCTGCATCGCCCGCTTTTTCTTAATTCCATTAAAATAAAACTAACTTCCTGCACCAAGTGTCTCTTTGCTGCCTGATCAATTCATGGAAACAAAAAAATTGGGAGCTGATAGATTTCAAAAGCATTTCTACATCACAAAATTGAAGAAAAAAAAGTGATTTATAATGTCCTGAATTATTATTATTATGATTAGTTACCACTACCTCAGGCAGTCATTTAAAAGCTGGAATATAATGATAAAGGTGACTGGACATTGTTAGAAATCATGTTTTTTTGATCAAAAATAATAGGGAAATAAAAAAAAACAACAACATTGCATTCATTAAAAAAAAGCACTTTGTAAGAGTCTCAGTCTTCCTGATCAGGTTTTGTTCCACAGGTATTTGAAGCAGCTACCAAACTGGGGCCATTAAGAATCCAATAGCAGCCAAGCATGATACACTCATTAATTAACACCTTCATATTTAATCTAATTAAACAGGTTGTCAGCAGCATCCAGCCCAGAGACTTTCATCACTCACCTTTTCTTGGATTCAACCCCACACAGTTTGACTAGTATATAATTAGACAAGTGTAGCCATTTTGATAGCTTTTTTTTTTCCCCAACGTTAATTAGAAGTGAATAATTAGTTAAGACGAACACTAATCTGGGAACTAAAGCTCTTTATCCTCTAGAGTTGAGGGAAGTCGTGTAGTTTTGTGAAAAGTTAGAGGTTCGACTGAGTTGGCGGCAAACTTTTTTTTTTTTTTTTTTTTTTCCCCTGCTGAGGCTTAACAACATTTTAAATGTCACTTCAAACAGAGCCGTTTGTGTCGCCCATGTGATAATGCATTTGTCTATTTTAAAGGGAGCGGCTCTGAATCATTGCCTTTTTGGTCGTTTTCCAACAGTTGTGTCAAAGTATTTTACAATGTAGTGGCAATTACCATATAATATGCAGGAGACTAATCAAACAGTATTTTTCCGACTCTCCCATAGACACTCGCGAGGGTTCAGATGTGAGCGCTGCAGCTCTTACTCTGAAATTCTGATGCTTTTCATGTATTGTGCTCGGTATTTAATTGAAAGCACTGGAACATAATGAGGGTGTCCCGGGGGAGAGGAGATGACTCAGGTGGTGATGACACCAGATCCAATCAATGGTACCTTTAATTTTACAAACAAACAAATTGATTTTGCAGTTGGTATTCAAATATTATAAACGTACAGGCATGACCAACAAAAAAAAAAAAAAAAAAAGTGAGTTTCTGACAGGAAGAGCAAGTGATGATCACTATTATTGGCATGACATCAATGTCACTAATGATTCAGCGTCTCTTCTCACGCACGACTTGTTAGAGGTGATGAAGAAACACGGAGACGTCAACCTGAGTCGAGGGATTATGGAGGGACAGAGGCTCACAGGTGAGGGAGAGTCAGAATTCTCCACATTTGAAGGGAGTTAAGGGGATCATGCAGAGAAACTCAACTGCGGACAGGACGAGAGGGAGAAGAAATAAGTAAGCTGCATTCTTGGCAAGTTCCGTGTTCAATAAATTCTCACTTTTTAAAAAGCCTCCTACAAGCACTTGGACGGTGTACAGTTGCCTACACACCAGGAAACAAACGCACATCAACTCTAATTGTATACATCTAAAAAGTGTTTTAGATATATACAACTCTAATTATATATATCTAAAACACTTTTTGGAAAAGAAAAAGTACATTTTGTTTTGCAGATTTGAATGTTTAAGTTACAGCAATTCTTTTTTTTCCCCCAGCTTATTTGTTCAGTTTGAGATACAAAAGATACAATTGTCTCATTGTGCCTTAAACTTACATAACTATGTCGTGAATTCAATTTACAAATTGCAGGGTTTTAGGAACACAAACAGCTACTTTATCAGCACTTATGAATTATATATTTTCATTTTGGCTCTGGTAAGGGCTATTGCAGCAGTGAGGGCTCAGTAGGCTTTTGTTCTGTCATTTATTAAACATTAGCTGGAGCAGGGAAACTAGCACGCACGTACACACACACACACACACACACACACACACACACACACACACACACACACACACACACACACACACAATTTTTCTTAAAGGCTGTTCCTCCCAACCTTTTGTCTTGGGACTTTTATAACTGAAGCAATGAAGTAAATTTAAAGCAATTTCTTACCTTTTTCGAGAGAGAAAAATGCACATTATATTTTAGGAAGTTCAAGAAAAGAACATAATTTACCTCTGCATTTCTGCTGATTTATTCATACATACTGGGTACCAGTAAACGTGCCGTAACTGGTACTAACTTTATTTATAGCAACTGTATTATGGGTCTTTCCCTCCCAGTAGGACTCGGCCCTTCAGCGTGGCATGAGGCCTTGTCACAATGTTTGTTGCGCATAGCGGTAGTTAAGAATGCAGGTGGCAGAGAGTGGATGGGAATATTGGCCAGCACTCCAAACACATGGGAGACTTGGCATGGCTCACTGGCATGCATGCATCCCTCCGCTAAGTTAGCAAAAATGATCTCGCAGACGTAGATCTGCATGTAAAAATGTCAACCTCTCGCAAAACATCAACCGTCTATTGATATTTCAGCCGTGTCCTTTGATTTTCCGCTCTGCAAAAAAAAAAAAAAAAGTTTCCCTCTAAACCTTTCACGCCTTCCCGTTTCCTGGATTAAGAGCAGGCAGGTTTCCATCTCCAGGCCAGTCATCAAGCAGCAATAGAGAACCATCATTCAAAATGAAGAGCCTCATCAAGCATTCAGGACAGGCATCAATTAAAACCAGTGGAGCTGAATATTGTTTTATGGTATATTTATATTTTAAAGCTTGATTTAATTATCCTGGGAGCAGAAAGTTTATAGTGTCCCTCCCTCTCTCAACTTTCACACATCACTTCCTTTCATTAAAATAAAGATGGGACATAAAGTAAAGAGCAGGACAAGACTAAGTGCTGAGGTGGTCGCTAAACAACCGGTCCAGTAGAGGATGTTGGAGTTCATGCAAAACATTTCATCCACAGGTGGCAAAATGTGTTGGAGTGAAATTAGAAAGTCAGTAAGAACAGATGACTGGTATGGTAAAGAGGGCCGCAGTTGAGCTGGAAGGTTTGAAGACTGACGAAGTAATGGATGTTCGAGGATTTGTAACAACATAGACCCAGTCAGTAGCCTGCAAGGGAGATCGGCCAAATTTGTAATTGTTTTGGAACACATCTTTATTTCCCTTGTGATGACTGCTTATGTACGCCCAATTGTTTTTTTGTTTTTGGTTTTTTTAAGTCCGGATGATTTTACGACTCTGCCTTGTGAAGCACTTTGTAACATCGATTTTGAAAAGCGCTCGATAAATAAAGATTATCATCAAGTCTCCGGGGAAAACAAAGCTTATTTATGATGTTTTATTTAGATTCACTGATCTCATATTGGGGAAATTAAACTGTTACTTTGCCACCTGAAAAGTATTAAAACTTAATAAAGTGACATATCAACAGTATAGAGGAGTTAAACCTGCCTCAAAATCTGTGCCAGAGCAGGAATACATCTCACTGCTGGTGAAAAGGGTGAAGACTTCATTTTCCAAGCACATTCACTTACATGTATATCTCATAATAAGCTTGGTTTGTGCACTGTATCCTTCTACTTCCTAATGAATGCGCTAATTATTATAATGAATGACCAGGCTCTATTGAATATATCACTGTAATGATTGCTGGGACAGCAGGCTGATCCAGGGCCTGCTGTTCCTATAGGAGGTGCTGACACCATTCCTTAATAATCTTCCGCAGCCAGTAGCCAGGAGCTGTCCGTGGTGCTGAAACAGCACTGCTGCATGTTTCCTCACAGCAGTGATTTTGGGCTGGTGGCTCACAGGATAAGCTGTCCGGGTCATTGGATTTTCTTTGCTCTTTCAAAAAAAGAAAAAAAAAAAGGAGCCGGTGTTCCCTGTAAAGCCTGGCCTCTTGATCAGTGTTGTGTCAGTGTTCGAGCCTGGAGTAACACTGTTCGTGTTGCTAACAAGTGTTTATGTGCAAATAATGTCCATCCATATTCTATACCATTTATCCATAAAGGGTCGCAGGGGGGCTGGAGCCTATCCCAGCAGACATTGGGTGAGAGGCGGGATTCACCCTGGATGGGTCACCAGATACTTGGACATGGTCACCTGGGGAAGTGAGGATCGCACCACCATGGTGACCCCTCGGTTGCTCGACGGCCACTCTACCTCCCTGTGCAAATAATGTGACCGCTACAAATGTATTTATTGTTCTTAAACTGTACATGTCATCATTCTGCTTTGGTTTCTTAACTTAACTGCACCCGCTGACCTGTTTCCCAAGCGGCTCGCTGCAGTGGGAGATTTCTGGTTGCGTGCAGGAAGCTTCTACAGTATTTAGGAGTTGTTGAGATGTGGGAGGATCTGTTCGCAGGACTCGAGGTCATCACGAGTGATCAGTGAAGAACAACTCCTACTTCACAACCTTGTGTCCTCTCCACAGTCTGACAGAGATATAAAGTGATGTCTGCATTGTTGGCTGGAGTACAAAAACATGAGAACATGCTGTATACGCACAGACATTCAAATATGCACTTTGACACAATGTGCTAATGGACTGGATGAAGTGACATACAAACTGAAAAGTAATTAATTCCCTCAGTTCGTCACATTACATGTTCTGACAGGTTTGAGAACAAGAAAGAAAACAGAACAGAACCGGGAGAGATCTTGGTGGAGGTTTGTGCTCTCCTGGTCTGAGAAATCAATGAAAATGTCTAAAACTCAAATGGGTTCTTTTTTGGTCCTCACTGCGTCCCTGAACCAACTTTCACACAAATTCACACTGGTACTACTACTCATGTTAAAGAATGCAGTTTTTCAACGTGGTAAACTGATCTGACCCCCAAAATCTAAATGTCCCAACCCATAATCAAGTTTTGTGACACTCAGACGCAGCTGAAAACATGACCTCGCTGTGGACCTGGCGTGGAGCGGTAGTGTCAGAGGCATAATACTCTGTTTAAAGGAGCTTATTTGATTCGATGATTCCAGCTTTTGCATCGTTAAAAAGCACATTTAGTCTGTTTATTTTAACCTCTGTGCTTTGCTGACGACAGCATGGCTCGAGAACAGTAATTTCCTCAGCACTGAGTTGTGTTATAGTCCCTGCACAGAAACAAAGGTTTGTGGCCAAATGTCCACTTATATCAATACCTAAGTGTGGACTATCAACAGTCTTGCAATTATCATAACTGCTGATATGTTGGCATGTGGAGGCTTGTAGAGTGAATTTCCATTCAACACTGTCCAGTAACACACTCGCCTTTCTGACATAAACATACAAATCAAAGGTTTAACAAGTGTTGTTTTATATTACTTGGCATTGTTTCGTGTTGCTCAGGCAGTCCCCGAGCCTCCATTCATGGACGGTTTAGTCTTCCGGCGCCTGCTGTACCTCGTCCTGACCTCCTTCTCTCCTTCTCTACCCAGCTCCTTCATCTTTCTCCATGCTCCACCTGGCCCAGCTTCCTGCCCCGCTACCCCACCAGCTCCTCTCCAGCACTTTTCCCAGCCCGCTTCATTCCAATCAATAAACTGACCTTAATCATATTCACTGCTTCCAGTTTCTTTGTGTCTGGCAGATAAAGGTTCTAGTCTTGCCCCAACAATGACTCATTAAAACGTAAAATTCACCATTTTTTTTATGTGCAAGTCCAACTCATGTTTATGAGAATGTAGTTATTGAAACAATAAATTCCTGAGGGTGCTAAATTGACCGAGCTGTGCCTGAGGAGTATGTTCATCCCGACACCGGCGCTGTGATCAAATGCGAGCAGCAACATGGTTCATGTTAAGGAAACACTAGAAATGTGCTCTATTGACTTTAGATTTAGAGTCTCTCCACCTCTGGGAGGTCATGTGGCGTGTTGCTGTTGCTGCTGCTGCTGCTGCTGCTGCTGCTAAACCCAAAAGGTTCTTGATCTCTTGGCTTGAACAGAAAACTAGCAACATTTACAAGAGCAACAATCCTAGAGGCCCAGTGCACTCTGTTGGCCAGCCCACCTCTGGCTGCTCCATCTTACAGTCAAGTTTCAGCAGTGACTCTGTATCTCTACAACTGCCAGTCTGCAGTTTTATCAAAAGCAAAGTTCTTTGGGGGATTAAACTTGGCCATGCTGCTTCTTTCCACAGATTGCCTTCACTTCTTTCTTTTTTTCTGCTGTATCTCAAACACCATGTAGAGTCACAATAAAAGTCTGGAACTTTAATGTCATTGTTTACTTAACTCTTGCCAGCAGCACCCCGACTGGTACAGCAGCCACATTTTTCAGGGGTACAAACCTTCCTTTTTCTGACATCACTCAAATGTACAAGTAGCGTTTATTTCATGGTGACCGGCTGGACTCAAGATGTCGCCTGCTTCTCTATAATGTCTGTTGTGGTATAATAACTCTGTCTTTATAAAATGTGATGTTGCCAACCAGGCTTGTTGGAGATTTTTCAGGAAGCACAAGAAAATGTATCCTTTCAGTGATAAGGATGAAAAAACATCCACTGTCTGCCTATATACAAGGGAAACTCAGACATTCAGGGGAGGGGGACTTGCAAAATCATTGTAATATATGTATGTATATATGTATGTATGGTGCTCTGTACAGCTTATGAGAACAGAAGAAATTTGTGTGTGTGTGTGTGTGTGTGTGTGTGTGTGTGTGTGTGTGCGCGCGTGCGTACATACACTTGCTCATCATCAACAGCTCTTCCTCCCTGAAGATCTTCTCAGGAAGGCCTTTACACATATTTGAGTTGCAGATTGAAATCTAGACCTGGGACACTGTAAAATGCACTATATAATTTAAAGAGAAAAAGAAAAAGACATTTTCTTATTCCATCCATCCATCGTCTTCCACTTATTCCTATTATTAAGGGTCGCGGGGGGGGGGGCTGGAGCCTATCCCAGGGTCAACTGGCGAGAGGCGGGGTTCACCCTGGACAGGTCGACTTTTTTTTTTTTATTGAATCTGGGATTTGGATTACATTTTCGGAACATTACATTACCTACAGAGTAAGATGGAGGACTGAGGGATTCCTACAAATGGAAGGAACTGCAGCATTGAAAACAAAGATACAGGGAGAGAATGACAAAAGAGGACAATAATGCACAGTAAAAGAAGAGCTGAGATGGATGGACCACATTAAACACACAGGGATCTTGAGGCAGATAAGAAAAGCTACGAATTCAGGAACAAAGTGATCAGGAGAGAGGATCAAGAAACTGAAAGCTAAGGGACCGTCGTTGTAGTGGAGGTGAAATGCAGGAAAGCACACAGGGATCTATAGACAGACGTATACAGAGGTGTGGAAGCAGTAAAGAATGAGAGATGAGAGGGAGATGGACGAGCGAGGAAGGCTGAGGTAAAGGGAAACCATGTATTAAGTCAACGGGATAATGGTGTGTCAAAGCGTGACCAAGCTGTGAAAATGGGAAATTGTCTTTCATCATCACTAAACTGTCCTCTCCCTGACCCCTCCAGGTGAAAATTAAAATGGCGGGGACTCAATGGAAAAACATTTTCAATTTACTTGTGGAGTAGCATTGATTCAGGTTGGAGAGCTCGCCCTGGAGGCTCGCAGACACACAGGGCTCGTCTCGCCTGCTATCTCCCGCTTCCTCACTCGCTCTTATTGAAATGGAGATCATCATGGCATTGATCTTGGTCTGAATATGGCTGCATTGATTCCCTGTATTTAATCACAACAGCTTAATTATTAAATCTGCCTCAATGTCATATAAATATTAACATCAAAGTTTAATCTTGATGACGATCTCCTTGGAATGTCTTTTACTCAGATTTACTTGAGAGATGACAATAAGGGTGTTTACGTCTATTAAATGGAAACCCCTTGGTGTGGTTAAATAGAGGAGCTGCGAAGACCACAATTGTTCCAAGAGGTAGACCAAAAGAACCAGGTCTTGACCCCCAGAGGAGGTGGTGTTAGTTGGAAGACTATCTATGAGGGCTTCAACTTTTTTTGGTGGCATCAATACATTCAAACTCTAACATAATTTTGGTAGAAGAAGAAAAGTACATTATAAATTCAGAAAATTAATAAAAATATACCCTTTTTTCCATATGTTGCCTATCACTCTTCCAACAGAGTTTGGTCCCGGCTCATTCTAATCAGGTCACTGATCTGGCAGCAATAAGACTATTTAACAAATGATTAACCAACACCATCGTTTACTGACTGGTTTTCCAAATGTCTTGTAGGCTTCATAACTTTTATGAGGGTGCGTCACAAACAAAATTCAAATCGAGACAAAAGTCTTGGTCCAAGAGCTCCGTAGCACGTTGTGGATGCTTTGACCTAGCATGAAGTGTTAGCCTGCAACGTGACCAGGCAGTGCCTTGACATCAAGAGTGAGAAGGTAGAAGAGGAGAGAGCCCCAGGGCATCCACTCCCTCCCACACACACACACACACACACACACACACACACACACACACACACACACACACACACAGTAACATTCTAGTAACTGACATTGACCAATAAAAACCTAATGCTATCATACACACATCACTGCAACCATTATCTAATATGTTACCTATTCCTGTCTGGACCCAAAACATAGCTGCAATTTACCTTTTAGCAAAAAAGAGTGAATAACAAGTTGACAGTGGTCTCACATTGAGCTTTATGAACACACTCGCCATCTCCAGCGATGCAACACATACCAATAGTTTAAGTGAGAAAAAGAGCCCTGTGACACCTATGGATTTATGCTGGACTGTTGATAGCAATTGATTTACAGTCAGAAATCAAGAGACACGAAGCAGAGGAGGGAGAGAGAACGTATTAACTCCCAGGTTCTCAGTGACACTGCCGCTACCGACGGCCTAAAGGAGACCTTTTCCCTAAACAGGAGTCATTTAAGGAGCTCATACAGCTAGAAATATTTGTGGATAGTTAAGCAGAATGTTTCCAAGTGTGCACGTTCATCAGTGTGCTTCCATGCATGTTTGACATATGTTCTGCTATGTAGTGTTCACCTTGGTCAAGCACAGAGAGGTTAATGGTGGTCACATCAGCAGGTGACTTAAGAAACGTTTAGCAGATATAATAGATGATGCAATTATTTTCTGGATAAAGCAGGAGTCTCGTTCCCCTCCAGTATTGTGCCTAGGGAGAGCTGCATCCTGCAGCAGGCTGCCCTCTTCTCTTAATCTCTGCACTCCTTCAGCTCCAGTTGAGGGAGAAGAGTCGCATCACCAGAACGAGTTTGGTTCCCTCCACTGTGTATCATTTCAACTTTGAAGTCATCGAGGGTCAGAGAGCATGAGAGAGGACTCATTAACCTTTGTTGCACATGATGTAAGAATGTCTTAACAATAACCACGTATTAAATTAGAAGTTAAATTGACGGAAATGTTAATCAAGTGTGTGTTGAACAACACGGACATCAGAGAAGCGGTTAAATCAGCTGCAGCTGCAGTTGGGATGCTTCAACGGCTGTCAGAGGCTGCCATGGTGATGCTAACTGCTTACACTGAGTCCGGAACAGTTGCTGCAAAAATAAATTTTCATTTAAATCAATTAATCTGCTGTTGAAGAAGTGTTGGTGCTGCGGTTTTGTTTTGTTTTTTTTACAACCGTATGCACGATGAACGACTGAATATAGAATGACAAGTTATACATCAATAATTTATGCAATAATTATAAATATAATCTGAGTTGCAAACATGAGATACTGATAATGTGGCACAGGGGACATTCATTTAACTATGAATGGTAATCACACACGCACAGTCTTGTTGCTTAGTAACCTCACACCGCTTCACAACTTTATTATAATTCCTGGATATTAATTTACCAAACTCAGCATAGCATTGTGTAAAGGCACTTTTTGACTGAGTTTATCAGGTTAAACTTTTACTTTGGGGTTTGTGTTTTACTCTTTTTTTTTTTGCCTCTGAAACAAAGAGAAATCTCTGTGGTACATCTGCTCTGTAAACAGCCCACGAGGACAGGGAACAGCGAGGGAATGAGGGGAACAGGTTCTACTGAAACAGACAAGAAATCAGGGTAGAGATGCCCTGCAACCTCTGACTAGTCCAAGACTAGAACTGCTATTGCCTCGAATTTTACACCCCTCTGAAAATCCTGCTGTCAGTTAACATGAGTTGGAGGTCAATGTGTGAGTGTTTTTTTGGGAGGTTACACGATGCAAAAAGACAGATTTGCCTTTTTCTGCCTTCCGTCTCCTGTTAATCTCATGCTAGGGAAGCATCACGGGTTCATGAACTAGTGAACTAATGCGCCACAAGAAATTTAGTCAAATTGTTGGGTGGTCAGGTTTGACTAACTCAACCTTCACCTAATTAGAGCCTTGTGAGACCCCCCTGGGTGGCTGCTGATAGTAACCTGTGATAGAAACACAACCTCCCTCTATGAAGAGTGTGTGTGTGTGTGTGTGTGTGTGTGTGTGTGTGTGTGTGTGTGTGTGTGTGTGTGTGTTCATTTCACACAGCAAGCGGGGGCTTTTCCTACGATTACCTGAAGGCTGGTACAGATGCCTCCTCTGCAGGGGGCATTCAAGTGTGCAATATGCACTTATACATGCCGCGGTGCACTCTCACACCCAGCTAGCTTCATTTTGTCTCATGCGCAAGTGAAGTCACAGTTTCAGATGCTGTTCTGGGCCTTCCATCCTTCTGATAAAAGCTCAAATAATACTAATTTTAAAAGGTAATGAAAATATGGATTTGTTTCTGCACCCGTGCACACCCAACCTGTCTACATCAACATGGTATCACTGGACCACCTCGAAGGAATTGCTGCAAATTTGCCACAAACATCCACTGGGACTCAAGGATGAACTGAAAAGATTTCGGTGGTCAAACGTCAAAGTCACTATGACAGGCAAACATTGCAGTGGCATACATGTCCATGTAGCAGCATGGATGTGACTGAGTGTTAAAAACACCTCCTGAAACATCCATCCATCCATTTTCTTCCACTTATCCTGTTAAGGGTCACCAGGGGGGTGGAGCCTATCCCAGCAGCCTTTGAGTGTGAGGCGGGGTTCACCCTGGACAGGTCACCAGTCCATCGCCGGGCCAACACATAGAGACAGACAACCATTCACACTCACAGTCACACCTACGGTCAATTTAGAGTATCTGATTAGCCTCGTCTCCTCTTGATGTCTTTGGACTGTGGGAGGAAGCTGGAGTACCAGAGAGAACCCACACAGGAACAGGGAGAACATGCAGACTCACACAGAAAGATCCTCTGCTCCAGCCAGGGCTCGAACCCGAACCTTCTTGCTGTGAGGCGACAGTGCTGACCACTGCACCAGCATGCTGCCCTCCTGAAACATGTATCACTGAATCCAATAAGAGTCTCTCATGGCACATCTCTTCCTTGGCATCTGTTTTCATTTGATTCTCTCTCTCTCTCTCTCTGTGTGCCTGGCTTTCAGGGTATTTATCTGAAAACAATGGGAAGGGTGATAATTGTAATGCACTTCCATCTTGTTAAACACATTAATTGTCAGGCTGTTGGAGTGGTGATAGCTGTCACAGTATTACTGGTTTACTTGACAGTTTTTCTATGATTCAGTGTTTCAGAAGCACTGCGGGCGGTGGTAGGCAGAGAGACAAGGGCTTGGGGTTTAACGGTTTACTAATTGGTCAGCTTGTCAACCTGTACTGTAGGTCACTGACCTTGTCTGTGTTTTGGTATTTTAATGCTGAGTGTGTCAGCACAAAGCGGGTTATCAAAATTCCTGTTGTACAAAACAATGTTAAGCCTTCAAGGACTCTTTTCTTACTTGGATTTGTCTGAAAGTGTCTGTGTTAACCCTCATCACCTGCAGCACCCAAATATCACTCCTCCAGTAGCATTTATTGATGCTGGCTGATAGAAATGGTATCAATACACCCACTCATCACTCCACCAATCATTTTATAGTCTTAGAAGACGCTGGTGATGTAACGTCTACCTCACGTCAAGACCAACCGGTTTGTGTTCTCATGTACAGCCTCAGGTGACGCCAAGATATGGTCAGGTTTGCAGCACATGTGTGAAAGCAGCTGAAGTCACGTCTGTTGCTAAGTGGATTTCAGCACATTGCCATGACTTCTTGCTCCTTAGAGGAGAGGAGAGACAGAGAGTGGAAGAGATGAGAGAAAGATCAATTCTAAATATAGAAATTAATAGAAAACTTACTGTATTATATAAACTAGTGAGCGCTCCACTCCGAGTGTATAACTCCACCGAGGTGATCTTTTGGCCCCTGGCACTTTTGTGTTCTGGCAAGCAGTGATGGGCTGGCCCTCGCACACCCACACACCTTGCTGTGTGTGTGGCTGTTCCACGGGGAAACAGGTGGGTCAAACCTGATACTAGTATTTTACATCAAAGAGCAGAACCATGGGTGCACTGTGGTACAAATGAAAATATCTGCTTCCAGAAGGAGGCGCTGGAGAACACGTCGGGATGTTGGGAATCGCGTGACGACAACATGATGTAAATCAGATGATGATTACTCCCTGTAACAACTACTGTATGTGGCGCAATGACTGTGACCTGAATTCAGACTGTAGAATTCTTCAGGCCGGAGCTCTCATCAAACGTTGCGTCAGAGGTGGATGTCTGAAAACCAGCACCAGACTTTTAGCGGAGCTCTTCGATTCATGTTTGTGAATTGAGACCGCCTTGTAGTCATTGTTTCTTTATGATTCATTCCTAGCCTGTGAAGGAGAACGTGCACCAAAAACATTTCCTACTGCACTCAAGTGCAAGGAGTATCGGAAGAAGAAAGACGAGCTCCAGTGAGCTGCCGAAGATGATGATAGAGAGCGGCAGGCTGCTTCAACTCCTCAACAGACGTCACCGTACCTTTCTGTTCCCTCTGAAAATAGAATATTACATTTACATTCATTGATTTTTTTTTCTTATATAAGTCTCCCATAATACATAGTACCCCAAATTATTCTCAATATGCTTAAAAATACACACACACACACACGCACACACACAGAACTTAAAAACTCCTCTGAGTGCACTCTATTTCCAATAATTCATTTGGCTGTATTGACCTTGATATTCTACAGACACATCCAAGTCTTTGATGCATCTTTGGAGAATTGTATGTTTTACCCCCCCCCCCCCCCCCCAGCAGATCTGCTTAAAAGTTCACAAAATTTACCACACGTCATCCAGGGAGCTCTCCATCATTGAGGAGCGCGCTGAGAGTTCCTCCTCCAGCCTGCTTGATGCAGACTGCAACTGTCAATATCAGAGATACAACAGGCAGAAGTAGGCTCTTAATGCGGCGAGGCAGACAGGAAGGGTGGGTTGTTGGTTTGTTGGGGTGGCACTGTAGTGTGTGTATGTATTCTGGGTTTACTGTCCCAACTTTTTTTTTTTTTTCAAAAATGTAATCGCGGCTGCTGTCAGACTCACTCTCACACCTCACTGCAAATGTAGAATTGAGACGAGCAATCAACTTTGTGGAATTGCTTGGTTTAAGGGCTTCCACACAGGCAGCGAGGTATAGATATCGATCAGAACGCTCAATACCTTCACCAATAATATAATCTTTGTACCAATTCCTGAATGACACTTCTCTGGGTAAAAAATTAAAATGAACTGTAACAAAAAAAAATTACGTTATACATCATGCACAAATCTCTGGTTTTGGCGTTCTAGAGATTTCTGTCTATTCAAAACTGTTTAGTAACATTAAAATATAAATCAGTTCACCAAAGCAGAATTTAACATGTAGGTTTTAAAGCTTCAGTTTTATATTTCAGCGTGCTGGCATTCATCCCACTGAAAGCTGTTTTAAAGCACAATATTCAACAGTCTTTATCAATTTACAACAATTATCAATATATATATATATATACATATATATATATATATATATATGTGTGTGTATATATATATATATATACACACATATATATATATATGTATATATATATATACACATATATATATATGTATATATATATATATATATATATATATATACTCTGAATATATATACGAAACTCTGAATATATGGAATGAAATTTTGAATATATGGAATGAAACTTTGAATATATATATTCAGAGTTTCATTCCATATATTCAGAGTTTCATTCCATATATTCAGAGTTTCACAGATATATATTCAGAGGTTCACTCAATATATTCAAAGATTAATTTCCTGAACGGCATGCCATATATATATATATATAAAGATAGATACATATATATACAGATAATATTAATGTTGGTAAATATCTGCCAAATTAGGTTGTAAAATACTAGGAAATCAGATACTAGCCCCCAAAAAATCCCCTATTGTACATCTGTTGCAATCTAAACACAAAATGCGCATATGCACTAATATGTCATAGATTTGTCAAAATGATGTTTTCTAAGACAATCTTAAGTACTTCATAGTCAAAGTAGACTTGTGTGGCCTGCCTGAACTAACAGGATGACCAAAAACACACGACGGTCTCGTCAGTTTATTTGGCAAAGGCCTGAGCAGTAGCGTCTCCTTGTCACGTGTCAGAAAGTCCACCTCTGCTGTGAACGTTGTGATAGAGGACGACTTCCCACATGGAAACATAATCAAGGTAAATCAAACAATCCCTCGAATAAAACTGTCTCTTTTTGCTTCCACATCTCCTTTTCTGTCCTCCATCTCTCATTACTCCCATAATTCTGTTACCTAGCACCAAGACGAGACATCAATTACTCTGCCACTGAGAATTGCAAATTAGCTTTGAGTTAGCTCTTGAGGAGATGGGAGGAGACAGGAGTGGGAGGCGGAGAAGAGATAAGCTGATGAGTATGTTTGAATTAGCCCTCCGTCGCAGTGGGAGAGATTCAATGTTTTCATGTCACCAGTGACGATTTTCATCAGAGCAACATGCTGTGCTGGCTTCATTCCAGTGTGGTTGGACACTTGCGGAGCAGGTTCCAGCCAGGAAGAAATTAACATGGATCACACCACTGAGCTGCAAAGTGGCTTTGCAAGGTCAGCTGATTGTAGAATAAGGATCACTGCGCTAAATAAGAGGGAAATCCATCTGCATAACTCAGCAATATGCTCTTCCTGGGGAAACTGGTGCCAGATTTCTGCCTTTAAAAAAAAAAAACAAAAAAAAAAACACTTTACGGTGGATATTTTCTGAGGTTGTATTGTGACATGTTAAATGTAAATTCTAATAAACGTGTTTTACACGGACTGATCCTTTTCGCCTGTTTTGTCAGATTCCTCCTCCTTTTGATATTTGAGCATTTTCCCTCATTCTCTTCCACAAAGGCCAGACTGAATTTCAAGCATAAATAAATATTGTGAAAAGGTCACCTTTCCATCTGTTATTTGTGCAACCTCTAAAAGTAATTACATACAGAATGATGTCTGCAAAGCTGTTTGTGTGCGTCCTTTGTCTAAACAGCATATCTCCCAAAGCTCATTCCACATACGCACAAGTAAACAGGTGAAGTAAACACGGATAAATACAAACTCAGATTGCTTGCACACTGACCTACAGGCTCATTTAAAAAAGGTGTTAATTAACAGTTTGTGGCGTTTTTGTTTTACAGTTTTACTGTTTTTGCTGGATTCTTTGTATATAAAAATGATTTCAAAACTACAGGGGTGGTTTTGTTGCCGGTTACTAATTGAGAGGCATTTCTCCTTTTCTGGCATCTTATTTTGTACAGTCTTTTTTTCTGTGTAAGAACACTTAACGTGTACATCTTTGAACACAGGTACTGTACAATATGTTATCAAACGCTGCAGAATTACAGTAGACCTCATGAACTCATAGGCAATAATGCATGTATTATAAATGACATAACAGGCCTTGTCTTCCCTGCAGCTCAGGATTGCGTGCTTGCCTCCTTTTAGGAGAGGCAACAGAAAGAGGTCAAACGTGACATCAGGGGAAGGCAAGTGATGGCACTGAAGCACCACGTTGCACTTTGCAGACACACACACACACACACACACACACAGATGGAGAGAGACAGATAGACAGGGAAAGAACTTTCTCCTGGGTCGGGTTTTAAATGCCAGGTGGTTTTCTGTGTTGTCTAACTTTAGATGCAGTTGGATTGGCTGTTTGCACCCAGACAAGTTTTCTTCTGCAATACAATTTGGTACCTTTTCTGTGTAGAAGACAGATTTTTTTTTTTTATTTGATTTGTTTACAACATGTATTTTGTCAGCTCAGGTAATTAGATATTCTAAATATATGCATTGAAAGGCTTGTGTAACTTCTTCGAGCATGTTTGAATGACAAAAATCTATATTTAACAGTGATAATTATTAGGACGAAGGTTGTTTAATCCTGTTGTGAAAAGTGTTATACTTTCTATTTTATGAAGAAAACTGCTGCAAGTTTATTTACCTACTCAACACTTATAATTACAGCAAACATATTTCATGTTATCATCATCAGACCCTGTTGATAATACAACTGAAACGTCGGACGAATACAAATTTTCCAACAGTAAATGATATTTCAATAAACCGTCAGTGGAAAACATGATAAAAATCAAATTTTCTAACCTACAAAATGAATATAACCTGCCACTCATAGGAAGGTTCAACCAGAGATTTGGTATTTCACTAAAACAAAGGTTTACTTCGACTGGCTTTGTGTCCATACTGTCAAAAAAAATAAAATAAAATACACCATTTGAAACTCATACCACAAAGATTTGTCTCCATGTACATAAATCAATAGATTATGATTTTAAACTATCACACAAACAACATGTAATGACCATGGATAGTAGCAAGCAAGGGAAACGAATGCACGTGAGGCAGCGTAAACTGACTGAACAATGAAGTTATGGCCGCTCTGCTGAGGCTGCCCCGCCGGGACACCCCCCGTGGGGCAGAGGCGGGGTCATACCCTAGACCACTGGACTGAGGAGATATTGTGAAGACAGCAGCACTGATACCACCACCATATTTATGTCTACTTTTCACAATCTGCTTGAATCCTTGTTGGCATCATGCAAACTGGGATTTTGTTGTTGTTGCTGCACCAAGTTAACTTTGGCATGTTGCTCCAGACTTAAGCTCTGTTTCCCTCTTGCTTCACCCTAAGGTATGATAAGGTAATCTGCTGATGATGGGGAATTAAAGGACTGGGAGGCGAAGTCATATCAGACTGAGACGACCAGTTAACAGATACATCCACTATGGATTTGTTGAATTGCACCAGGTGTAAAACTCAAAACCCTGAGCTTGAGAAAAAGGGGGGTTAGCCTGCAGTTATATAATCATTTGCATGCAAAAGATGCAGGAGTTCTACAAAAAACAGAAAAAAAAGTCAACGCTAAATCTTTTATTATTAATAAGCAGCATCAACTATGAGTCACCAAGATGCAAGAAAATTGAAAAAGTGTGTGCGTGTGTGTGTACCCGTTTCAAGACACTCCCATTACTGCCCTTTCCTAATACGAAGCAGCTTGCCGTAAACTCTTTGTTGGCCTCAAAGGCGAGGGAGCATGAGGCTAATAACATCACTGCCGTTAAGATTTACTGTGTTTCTACTCGCCAGAGTCAGATCCCTCATTGATCCGAGTAAATCATCTCTAACCAAACCGTAAAACATCATCTCAGAGTGATGCCACTAATGATCAGCCCAGCATACGACACACGCCGTCTGTATCAAAGCTACGCTGTCTGTCTCCTCTCCCCCCATGGCCTCCTCACACTTCATCTAATAATGGGAATTTACTGCAGAACTCCCCCCCCAACACACACACACACACACACACACCCCTTTCCTCTCCCTCACTTGGAGAGATAAACAGGCGATTGATGAGTCAGGCGTAATGCACAGGCTTACGGGCACAGACAGCATGCAGCCCACAGTAAATATGTGCAGACAGGATCGGATTTCGTCAGTGAGGAGATGCATTTATTTGCCTCTCACCCAGGCTCATAACACTACTGAGCCTCAATTACCATGTCTGAGAGGTGCAGATAATACATGCTATCGGCACCACTCACAGCCATTAGCCACCATTCACAGTGTCTGTCTGAAGGTGCGCTTCATTGAATAATGCTAGTAACATCTACAGTAGAGTGATTATCTTCTGACTCCAGCGTCTGCGAGCGTGTTTCTCACGTGTGTTTGAACATGTGCGCTCACTTGTAAATACTTGATGGAAAAAGAGGCTTCCTCCCATCTCTTACTCCCTGCAAGGAAGATAATAAACAGTGCTCAAGGTTTTTAGTTGTTGTTTTGTTGGGTTGTTTTTTTTGTTGTTGGTTTTTTTGGATGGGAATAAAATCATTTAAAATGGTTCTACTCCCAAGAGTGTTACATTTACCTGGGAATTACGTTGCTCAATTACCAGCACTAATCAGCCGCAGAGTCATCTGGAAAATGTTGTTTTCTTTTTGGGAAAAAAAAAAGACTTTTTGTTTTGTCTGAATTGTGTCTTGTGTCCCAGCTTATATGTGATGTGCATGTTAAAGTCATACATTTCAGCTCGGAAGAAACACTTGTGGTTTCTCTGAAAACTAAAAACATAAAATAAATATTTGTTACAGTATTTAGTTTCTCTCTATAAGGTAACATGCATTGTTTTGTTTTTTTCAAAATAATCTCTGGCTTGATTGCTTTTTTTCTTGTCATTACTCTTGAAGTACAGAACAATGCCGTAAACCAGTAATAGCATAAATACAGCCGGTGTTATTTTGTCAGGCATTCATTCTCATTTTTTTGTGTGCTTTCATCTGAACACAAAAGGACGTTTGTTGCTGAAGAAGCTGCCATGCTTGACATGTCAGCCTGCGCGCGCTTGTCTGCACCGACCTTCTGCGTTCATCCCGTGACGATGAAATTTTACGCCATAAGTTCCCCCCTTGATCCCCTCGGCCCCTGAAGTGCCCACAAAATGAAGAGAGGAGGGCCGAGGCTTTCGTCTCAATGCCAAAGCTTGATTTGTACTTACAGCAGTCTTATGCCCCCTTATGAAAATGAAACAGTTATTAGCTTCAATTCGCAAAACTATTCGCTCTCTTTCAGCCACCATTGTTGAGACTACTGACAGAAATGCGGCACAAAAGCCCTGCGGCGTAGGTCACATGATTGGGCTGCAGCGTCAACCCAACACGCAACAATAATCAAGCCTTAGGAAAGAGAACATCCTAAGAGGCTTCATGTCCCTTAGCTGAGGGAAATGTTTTTGGCTGAATGACAGAATTCCGTTTGGAAACAGTTTATCAAAGCAGACTTGAGAATTGAGATATTTGAGTGAAACTGGACTTGGATTTGTCTCCAGCGGTGTAAAACTTGTTGTGAGACTAATAAAACTCAAGACATGACTAATAATGTGTCTGGTGCCGAGATACACAAGCTCTCATAAAAATGATCTAAGATCCGAGAGCCACTACTGGATTCTTCATCGTCACTTGGATTCCCACCGTCTCTCTTGCCGTTGAGAGCCAGGAGGAGACCCTGCTAAGTCAGCAGCTTAGCCACAGTGCAGTGCTTCCAGCCTGGGCACGCTGTCGGCACCCCTCCCTTCTCCTCCACCCACTGGCTGTCAGCCCTGAATTGTGTTTTGATGTTTCTTCAGACCTACAATTGAGCTCTATTCTCAGCAGCCAAAACAGACATTTGTCAATTCATATGCATCAGGGCACTTTTTTCGCTCCCCCTCTTATTCGCTGCCACTTTCTTCTCCGACTGTGTCTTCGCCCATTTTTAACACCACCACTGCACTCAGTAACATCAATCCAATATGAGGATACGAGTGGCCACGAGCCCCCCTGCTGTGAGTTGTGTCACATGTTATTACCATTATTTATAAAACTCACTCAGGCTCGGTTGCGATGTTGGCCTCTCCCGGCCCTCGGCCCTGCACACTACAGTCAATATTTGCACGCAATCCTGAACTGTTGAGAGTTTCCATGGTGGTGAGAGCCTCCATTACATGAAATATTCAGGACGCATGGAGACTCCCGTGAGGCCCAGCGCAGGGTTTTTACTCCGATTTGATTATACGACATGATTTTTTCATGAGCTATGACAGTCCTGTTGAATTAGAGTCAGCTCTGAATCCTTGTGATAGTCACGGAAACCAGAGAGGAGGAGGAGGAGGAGCAGGAGGAGGAGGAGGAGCAGGCTGTCTTCCTCCCTGACTCTGTCTTTAACACTCTGATTGAATAAAGGGAGAACAATATAAGAAGGTTGCTTTAGAAAAATACTGCACATGTCTGCGTGCTTGTTATCAGGTCACACTGTCAGGGGATAATGCACAAGTTAGATATTAGCATACCAGTTATGTTTGGACTGATCAGTCGTTGAGCAGCATTTGGTTTGTATATCCTCAACATTTGCATGCAGAAAAAAATGCCAAAAAAAAAACCCAAGGAAATTGATTTATTTGTCTTCATTCCTTGAATGTTAGTAGAATCAAATGGTGGCGTGTGTTAGTCCAGGTTATCAGGCGCTCAGCATCACTTCAGATAAGTGTGACAAAACTTAATATCTTAACTTAACTTAATATCAGGCTTTGTTCGTCTTGTTATCGTTTTCAGACATCCTCAGTAAAGAAAACATAACCATTTTATCCAAGGTTTAGTCGATGAAAACTGAACGCGTTTTGTTTTTCTTCAGATTTTAGGGGCTATTGCTGGTTTGGAGGGTTTACTTCGCATTTTGTTTTTAGTTGGGTTTGGTTTTCAGTCTCATTTTGGTAATTTGATTATTGTTAGTCAAAGTCAATGAAATCCTAAGCGACAATCACTTGTAATCGTGGATAAAATAAATGCTACCAGCTTTATGAACTCTCGTCTTCTACTCTCACTGTTATTTACTCATCAAAATCAGGCTCCTTTCCATCTAAACTTCATGTTCAATTATGGTTTTAGTGCAGCTTATTTTCTCACAGGTGACAATGAATAAAAATATTTGTTTGGTTAAGAAATCTTGAACAGAAACATCCAGCAAATCCTCCAACATAAAAAAAGTAACTATTTATGCTGTATCAACTTGGAAGTCAGCTGATATGAGTTTTTTGATATTTATGGCCTCTAAGTACACACAGCTGCATCATACTGTGGGTGTTTTTCTCGCACGTGCCAAAGATCAGATATTCTTCCACCCTTTTTCAGATTTGGAAATGAAATAAACTTGATATCAATCAATCAATCAATCTGTGTCACTGAAAAACGGGAACTTGCATTTTAACAACCTACATTGTTATAAGAAAGAAAAACCATCAAAGGATGGAAAACCTTACAAGAAGAAGACTCAAGCACCCATGTATTAACACGTTACAATTAATCAGGGTTGCACAATGTTACTTTTTAGTCAAATATGTACCAATTACCTAAATGTCCAGGAGTTATCAAAGGACAAAAGAATGAATGAATGAAAACCTATCAAGGAATCAATCAAGTATCAAGGAAAACTAACATTTTACTGCCCCTAACTGCATCTAGCAGCAGAGAGCACCTCTGGTTCTGAGGGAGCAGACACCTGTAAACCTCCATAAATGAAATGAAAATTAATTACGGACTAATGAAGTCAACGTGAGAGCACACAGTAGACATGATCTATCCTGGTCATTTCAAGTCATGCCATCATGCTTTGTGTCAACGTTTTTGGGATGTGTTTAGGGAAAGATTCTTGTTATGGTTACTAATTGTTGTGCAAAAATATCACTGACCTTAGAAATAAACGAATGTGATCACGTGTGTAAAGACTCTCTTGCTACGTATCGACATCAGCAGGCTTCGACTTTTGCACTCGTACATGAATTTTCCGTCTATATATAATAGAGAAGTGGAGTAAACAGGATTTTTTTCCCCAGTTCATTCATTCCAGCCTCTTAACACCAGGCCCTGAACTTCGTCATGACACACTGCAGCCTTCACAAAGTATTCAAGCAGCCATTTACTCCAAACCAATTAAGACAATTGTAATTAGAACTGTGCAGGATGTCAAGAGTTTGCTGAAGTGGTCATCGTCGCATCACACACTTGAGTGCATGAAAAGTGTGACCATGAAAGAAAATGTGTGTGTGTGTGTGTGTGTGTGTGTGTGTGTGTGTGTGTGTGTGTGTGTGTGTGAAAGAGAGAGACAGAGAGAGAGAAAAGGAGTAAAGCATAATGAAGTATTTAAGCGTGGAGCCTCCGATAGTTCTGGTATTATGAGTGTAAAATGATCATTAGGGGTTTCTAATGGCAGAATCAGTCATGCTAGCACACACAAACAGCCTGTGTTAAGGGAAGTTAACAATATTGTGCTGTTGCCCAGAGATGATTTTATGCCCCATAAAAGTGATATATTTTGTGTGATCTCCATGAAGCAGAACCAGACATGTTTGAAACAGCTTGCGGTGACTAAGTGGCGTAACAACACTCAAAATAGAAACACTGGAACGTGGCGATAGGTGTGATTGAACCTTTTGCTCTGGGGTTTATTTATCTATTGACTCGTTGAGGGAAGGCTCTCCTAATTTTCTCTGTTCTCTATTCATTTAAATTTGGAAAAACAATTTTTATGATTTAATTTATAGATATTTTTGTTTTTGCATCCTCAACTATCTCTGAGCACTCAACATTTCAGAGTGATGATCAGGGTATCTGCTTTGATATCCAGTTTTTAAAAAAATTAACCTATTAAGTAATGTTTCAAAATGGGTTTCAGTTCACATTAAAGGATTGTTGTTACTACTTTAGGCGTCACAATAATCTTGTGTGTTCATCTATTTCACAAATTTACAGCGGATTTTTCTCACTAACAATAGGAAAATGTAATTGAGATCGAATTGAGAGCAGGTATGGCCTTCGGTGATGCCAGGTCAAGTCAAGTCAATTTATTTGTGTAGCACCAAATCACAACAAAAGTTATCTCATGACACTTTACAGGTAGAGCAGGTCCAGCACCTCACTCCTTCAGTGAATTTACACCCAACAATTCTCCATCAGCAGCACATCCTGCAACAGCAGCGACCAAAACCTTCCTTTTAACAGGCAGGAACATCAAGCAGATCCAGGATCAGTGGGGACGGCCTTCTGCTTTGACCGGTTTGGGGGGAAGAGAGCAGGAGAGCTGGGCAGAGATAAAGACAGATAATGGAGAAGGAAAGAGAGGGACAGAAAGAAAGGGAAGAGACTGATGGACAGACGGGGACGTGAACAGGTGGGGCTACGGGTGGCAGCTTGAGCCTCTTCAGGTCTGCAGCCTCCTCCAGCAGCACCTGGGATCTGGGATGAGGGAGCCTGAAGGCTCCCGAGAAGAAGACGAGTTAGTAGCACATATGAGTGTGATTTATATATGACACATATAGGAGGACAGAGAGGGAAGAGAGGAGGAGAGAGAAGCCCAGTGCACCATGGGAGATCCCCTGGTGGTCTAAGCCTATAGCAGCATATCTAAGGGAAAGCCTAAGCAGCCCTAACTATAAGCTTTATCAAAAAGGAAGGTCTTAACCCTGCTCTTAAAAGGTAGAGAGGTTGTCTGCATCCTGGACTGGAACTGGGAGACGGTTCCATAGGAGGGGAGCCTGATAGCTGAAGGCTCTGGCCCCCATTCTACTTTTAGAAACTCTAGGAACCACAAGAAACCCTGAGGGTTCTAGCTGGGTAATAAGGGACTACGTATGAGCTCTGTCAAATATGAAGGTGCCTGATTGTTGAACACTTTGTATGTTAGAGGGAGAATTTTAAATTCTATTCTGAATTTAACAGGGAGCCAATGCAGAGAAGCCAGGAGAGGAGAGACATGGTCTCTTCGATCAGTTCTTACAACACGCGGGCAGCAGCGTTTTGGACCAGCTGGAGAGTCTTTAGGAACTTATTAGTACAGCCTGATAACTGCAGAGATCAGAGCCAGATCAGCTGATTCGGCTGCGCCCGTCACATCTACGGTTGTTTACCAAACACTCGACTGACATCTCCGTCGATCTGCCTTCTAAAGCGGCCGGTGTTATTACTCATCATGAGTGATGAGTCGTCCTGCCTCTCACGTTCATCTCAATGATGGGACCAGTCTACCCTGAAGACATTGCTGCTGCTCCCATTTACAACATCGCTCACTCAGACATTGATATGTCAATCAAACCGCGGAAGATGATGATGATGTCAATTTTCATTCAATAATATTACTGGACTTTTTTTCCCCTCGGGAAGCAGGGGATATTATTAATGGTTTTATTTACCTCTGCCAGGCAGGTAATGTTCTCAGGTGGTGTATTTTTCAGTCAGCCAGCCAGATTACACCAAAACTATGAGACTGGTCCTCACAAAACTTTGCGGAGAGGTGGGGTGTTTACTTATTGCACGATGATCTGTGGAATGACAAGGAGGTGGATGATGAGGACAGTCAGTGTGTAACCCTGACAGCCCAGACTGGAGGTTGGCACTCAGTCTCCGGTATCTGGTTCAGAGCAGACAACAAGAGCACTCAGGTTCAGGTTTGTGAAAGATCAGTCAGTTACACGATGATTAAAAACATAGTTTCTATGATTTTGATGTGATCTCTCCTGAACGCACCGGTACCAATTCTTCACCATAAACATGCTAATTGTATTGCAGTAAAAGATCAAATATTTTGTGAGGAAACATTAAAAATATATAGTCAGTGAATATTAGTAATACTTACAAATTAAGCAACAGATGATAAACTGCAGTACCTCATTATTTGACAAACAATAAAACGATCCATGCAGCATTAAGTGGCTTCAAAACAAATTTTGAGCAGCAAATTGGTTGAAGGTAAATGTGATGTCCATGGGAGAGGCTGTTTTATTATTCAGTGTGTTGCGCAGCGATGAGGAGTTGTGCCTCTGATATTTCCAGATACTGGGACAGTCAAGGTCATTCTCAACACCCGCCTTTGGTCCAGTGCACCAGATGATTGTCAGCTGAGTCCAACATTGTCGATTTGGCTTTTTTGATGCACACACGCATGCTTACAAACACACAAATACACACACACACACACACACTCGAGGTGGGAGTGAGAAATGATTGGCTCCTGACTACTTTGACTGAATCCTGGCATCGCCACACACACACACACACACACACACACACACACACACAAACACAAAAAACTGTTTATGAGTTACTCAGCTTGAAATGAAACAATTAGTCAGGATCCACAAACTCTCACAGACTGACAGCAGTGTGCGTGTCACACTCACACATACACACACACACTGGTGTCAAAATCGAACACAGATGGAAGGATTTCCCTCGTTCATGGGCAGACTAATCGCTTTCTTCCTCTTTGTGCTACAGTGATTATCAATAGTTTCCTAAAGCAGCATGATGTACCCAGTCGTGATGGTTGTATTAGCGGAGTTGTGGCTTTGTAGCTTTATATTGTATTGTGAAATATTAATTTAAAAGAAGTTGCATGTATTCTCCCATGAGTGAGAGGTCTTCCGAATGACATCCGTAAAGAAGAGAAGTGTCGTGGACAAATGTGCTGTTGAATCTAGTCCATGTCTTTCCTGTGTGTTTTGGATTCTGTAACGGTGCAATCGAGTAAAAGAAGATATATATAAGAGGCGCTGTTGCTGAATATCTTAAAGTCAATGTAACGTTAGCTTTGTGCTTCAAACAACTGAAGTTACTCTTAGTGTTCTTTAATAGGTGTTTTTATGTAGCTATGAGCCATCCATTTTCTACTGCTTATCCTGTTAAGGGTCACGGGGGGTGGAGTCTATCCCAGCAGTCTTCAGGTGAGAGGCGGGGTTCACCCTGGATGGGTTGCCAATCCGTTGCGGGGCCAACACAGAGACAGACAACCATTCACACTCACAGCAAATCCTGGCTGTCCTCATAGGATCCATCCCTTAAGACCTCCAACTGATCACTTTTGTCAGGAGGAGAGTTCAAGTCTGCATATTTTACTTATTGCTCTTTTACCTAAAAGTCGAGTGGTGAGGAGAGCCTGTTGCTCTGGAACAAATCACTCCAGGCGCTTCCCGCCCTGATGACTGGACGGAGCGACCGAGCGTGATTGTCTCCAGAAGCTTCATCATCGATTTTGCGAAATGAATAAATGCCACTTTCACTCCAGATTAATGGTTAAAGTAGAATTAACTTTACCAATAAAAATTACAAGCTATAATGAAATGTGCATTTTACATTTTCTCAGTCCTTAAAGCATGAAGATTGGCCCATGTAGGATGTTTAGAAAAGACCGCGGTGTATGATCACAGGTATAATTGAACAGCTTCATCATTACAGCCTCCGGGCGTAGAGAAATGAAGAGTTGAGACTGTCGTTTATTAGCACTACTTACAGGAAAATATCCTGGCTTCAGTCCCTGAGCAGAGTTAGTTATCTATAATCTCGTCCAACACGTTAGACATAGAGACAAATGATAGCACGCTGGTTAGTTTTGACACAATAGATTTGAAATGACAGGAAAAAAAACTGCATGGCATAGAGAAAGAAAGTGTATATGGTGTGGTCACACACACACACACACACACACACAAGACAATCTCCTGCGCCTGGTCTGTCTCTATGGGCCTGAAATTCAAATTCCAGTATAAATACATTTCTGCTGCTGCTGATCCGGATCATCTCTGGTTAGCTGCCTGCTACGTCAGGTTTAAATGGAATAAAACACGCACACGTGGACTGCTTTGGAACACATCAACATTATCATGTCATTGATGGAAGGACTAACGAACAAAGCATTGAGATTAACCTGCAGGACCTTCACACCTGAGGCGGTGATGTCACTGTGGTACACCAGTGCTTTGAAGACAAGTTGCAGGCTAACTGGAGGCAACGGTGACATTTGCTGCCTTTGTTGAAGTACATTACTGTGCAGTATTGCTGTACTGTGTTTGCTCACCCTCAGTTTTCTATCTGATCCCCTCCAGACATTAGGAGTCAAAAGGATTGTCGGATTTTCCAATAAAAAAAACATACAAGTACCTCTTTTATAACTTCAAAATACATGTTAGACTCAGCATTAGTGACGTAACATGCACCACAAAAACCCAGTCTGGCTTGTTGGGATCTGGTCACCCTATAGTGACCAGAGGCTGGAGCTGGACCACAGCTGAAGCCGATCCAGGGTGCACACGAACCAGAGAATGGAGGAGAGACTTGGGCTGGTGCTGCTGGCAGAAAAGAAAGGCGGCGGATGAGTCAGGAGGTCCGAAGTTAACTACGGAAACAAGACAGACAGACCGAACAGATCCATCAAGGATGTCTGGAAATGTGACTGACTACATGACAGAGTGAACAATGTGGTTGTGTAGTGAAGTCCAGGTATTTGTGGCAGGGCTAATCTTGAGCTGGGGCAGCTGGTGAAGCTTGTTCTCGTCTCCGGCGCAGCTGTCTCTACTCAGACACATAAGGAGACAGAGAGAGAGAGAGCGAGAGAGGCTGCAGGGTAGATGGAGGTAGAGGCTGAAGTGGACGGCGTGACAGAGGGTTTGATTGGGACTATTATTTGGTTGCAGCTGCTGAAAGTCAGCCCAACTTGAGGCGAGAGAAGAGGTCTTAAACAAAGCAGTAGCTCTCCATGAAGCTATGACACTTCTCTGTACATATTCCCGTTTTCTGAAAGGCTGCAATTATCACGTCAGATGCTATAATGCTAACATGAGGAAAATAGTGGAAGATAATTACTCGCAGTCTTGTTCACTCTCACAGAAGGCAGATTAAATATGCAACACTGATCCTCCAATATTCAAATTCATCGAGCTTAAAACACTATTATACTTTGAGTCAAGACTTGAAAACTTAAGCACTATTTAACAGATAAATCTACATCTGTAGTCCCACCACCAGGAGGCGCTTAGATCGACAACCTCTTCTTTTTTTTTTTTCCCCCCAAATGGTACATCCGATTTGAGAGCAAAAACTAAACCATATCCAAAAACTGCACATGAAAAAGTTGTATTTCAGTTGATGAACCCGACCTCTCAAAGTCACAGGATATTGAAACATGACACCTGAGGCAACATCTTTAAGCAGTGACATTCGTTCAGCACAAATGGTTTTTCAAACCTCTGAAAATCTCAAGTCAGGAAGACTTTGTTGATTTTGTTTGCCTGATACTTTTTTCCACACCTCCTCGTGCACTAGGACTGTGTGTGTTTGTGTGTGTGCGTGTGCATATACAGTATGGATATCTTTAATAAAGATAAACAATTATCAGCATCGTATGAAAGCCTGTCAAATATATTCCATCTCGACATGTTCGACAATATTGGCAATGCAATCACCTGAAACTTTGCAAACTTTGTTTTTTTTTTCCTTGCAAATCCTTATTAATGCAAGTAGTGATAAATGTTAGTTTATACAATTTAGAATTCATTAGAATTGAAACAGGAGCTATGTGTGCTGAGATCCATTGCCTAAAATATTTTTAAAGGGAAGACAAACTGTTTGAAGTGTAAATTTAATCCAGCTTTTCTGTCATTCCATCATCAGTTACGCAGGGTAGAATGAGAAAGCGTTTCCCAGGGATCTCCAAGTGCAAAATATAAAATAAATACTCTATTTATGATAAAAGTAGCGATGGATTTTGGGTTCCTTACTTTTTCAAAGAGTTTTATGGATGTCACCTTCTTTTATAGTCTCACCCATATTAGCATTTTTGCAGCAAAACACTATGGTCATCAAAATGCAAGTTCCCTTACTGCAGGGCAAATTTGTTTTTCCTCTCAATGTTTCATGTTGTGAAGTGAACACATTATATCAAGTTCAGAATTTTCTTTAAAAAAGGATTTCTTTGAGGGCAAAACTCCCCACAAGATTTAATAAGACACCAAGGAGTCACATCCGCTCATCAAAATCACTTCGACACAAAGGTCATCCAGAAATTCTGCCACTGCTCGCAATTAGCGGTCCCCTGGTGAGAGGTGTATTTAAGTGGCTTAAAAGATTTTATGTTGATCCTCCTTCTCAGGGAAGTTACTCACAAGCACTTTGTTTTTCCTCCGAATGATGCATTAGCTAATGAGACAGCTCTTCATGTTTGACTGCTTCTGTCAATCCTCCAAAAAAGCCAAACCCGCATACGGCCGACATCATCTCTACTTCCATAGTATATGAGGTGTAAGATGGTGGTTGGGCCTCCATTATTTTGTTAAAGTACACAATGTATCTGTTGAGATAACATCTGCTGAAGATATAACAGGCAAACAAACGGTGTCGGATCAGAGTGATGGTAATGTAACTGCAATAGAACTTCAATGTTTCCCTTCACACACACACTGATCATCCCGCTGCGCCTATTATTGTGTGATAGCTATAGTCATGCTTATTGTTCTCTCTGCCATCAGGCGACTGAGTCAGAGCACACACTATTATTATATTACTCAGTCTGGTGCACTTTAGCAGAGGCTTTACATGCACATTTGCGGCTGAACCGTAGTTAAGAGCTGGATTAGTTGGACTGCTGCCGTTCCACTTTACATAAAATTGGGAAGGATCCATTTACTGCAGCATGTCTGCCTCCACAACAGTAGGTGGCGGTATACATCCTTAAAACTAGTTGCATTCGCTCTCTTCCAGTTCACCTTTTGTATCACGTATATGGCAGTTAATTCGTATCCAAAGCGGAGCACATAAAAAAAGAAGTGTGATCCGAGCAAATAGATGAGTACTTGTGCAGGGAAAAGCATTCACTCGAGCGCAGACCAGCATCCATCAGAGACAAACCAACTCACATGGGCGTGATGAGCGTACACCAGCCCTCTGAACGCACGCTCCTCTTACTCTACAGACTCGCCACTCCCTCGCTGTCAAGTTGAGTTTTGAGACCTAGGAGGCGGGGATGGGGGACGGGGGGGGGAGCTGTCTCACCCACCTCTGATTGGACAGTTTCAACACCCACCTGTCTATATACAAGAATTCCAGTAGAGCCACCAAGCAGATGACATGAGATACAAGTCTGCTCGCTCTCTCTCAGAAATCCAACCTCCCCATTATGGAGTAAAATACCAAACAAGTTGGTAAGCAGTCACTCTTGCTCACGACGGCTGTAGATTCAAAGACAACATCTTACCCCAAAACAGCATAAAGTTTGTCTATTCTTCCTGCCCGCTGGGATGAGCAACTTCTGGGTCAAATCACTGCACTCAGGAGCAATTTGGTTCCCAACATTTTTTTAAAGAATGATTTCAGTCAGATTCATGCGTTGACGGAGATTTTCCAAGTCCAGTTTTACTCGGACAAACACAATCAAGTTTTTCTAACATGTAAACATACAGACAGCCACATGTAAATGTTGCACCACAGTATCAGCATGCTTGGCCATACACAGCAAACACACACACCTGTCTATGATCGCCTGAAGATTTTGCCATATCATTGTTTATCTCCCTGACACCACTGATTTAATGGAGTTGGATGGATTCGTCTAGTCCCATGGGTTACTGGAATTTAGAAGGGGAAAAAAAAGGCTTGTGGGAATGGACAGGCATCTTAAAGACACAATAATGTCCCCCAGAATCCATCACTTTGCGGCTGATGTATGAGGTGTTGATAGTATCTCCTTGTCCTGATGATTTTATCTGACACAGAAAGACAAAGTGACAATGGATCAGCGGTACTTCTTTGTCATGCTCTGAGAAACCAGCATCTTAACAAAGGCCCAGTTGATACAAACTACACTGGGTGGTGATTGTTGTTATATTTTTTCTTGACTGCTGTGAGAATCTGTGAGTCTTTTGAGCGATAGTGGTGTTGCAAAAACAAGAATCAATACAGGTAAGGATTACCTACATGTGGGATGCAAGTCATGATTACTCCACACGCTCTCATCAACACTGCAACCTGGCCCGCCACTATGTTTCAAACAATGCAACAAGTCACCATACGGAGCTGTGAGGCCCAAAACTTTTTATCCACCTATCAGATGAAACGGTACAAATAGGGCAGACTGTGGTGGAGCCTATCAAGTAAAGACATTTCCTGAACTGTTTGTATTAACCGAAAGAAGACAAAAGTGTATATTAGTTTCAACTTACTACTTTCTGTTGACATGTTTTCAAATGTACCATCCTCCCTATGTGGCTGTGAGGAGATGTGAATCCACAGCTGGTCAAACTTCTTTCTACAAAGAACCAGGAAGTTAGCATTTTCCAGTGAAACTATAGAGAAAAAAACAGCACAAAGTACTGACTTTTACACAACCACTGTAAACAGAGTTTCTTATTATCTCAGTAATAAACGCAACAAATAACTGAATATAGATTGGACAAATAAACACGTTTCATTTCAAATCTGTTATCAAGCCATCTCCAACAGAGCTTCCTGCTAGAATGAGCATTCACAAATATCTCAAAACTTTCAACATACATCATAGATAGTCTCCAGTATTGGATTTAATGTGATGATTAAATGAACTTAACTTACAGTCATGGCTTTAGTAAGTGTGAAACACCAGGATCAACAAGAATTGCCTATAGAGCTAGCACATGACAAACAAAACGACAGGAAACTACGACTTACTTCCTGCTTCCTGTTTCCTGTGTACAACACAACTACATCTGGAGTCCAACAGATGGCACCATAGCAGATGAAAAAAGTCAGATTCAGAGGGAAGAATATCTGTAAAAGCCATATCAGTGTCAAAATTAGGAGGCAATAATGGTTTAAGCCATCATCTGGAAATTGTTGCTGCAAACATGACAATGTGCGCTTTCTGCTTCCCCTCGCTGGCAGCCACAGGAAATCAACCATGACCAAATTCCGTTTGTATTTTAAAGTCATATTTAAAGATAGATTGATTCGGTGGATTTGATCTTGAGTTGTAGTACAGACAAAGTTGTAAGTGATATCAAATAATCCACCTCAATGTCAGGTGAACCTGGTGGTTTCATGTCAAGGTCAAATCAGCAGGTCCAGTAAATGAAGTGTTGTTTTAGTTGCCTATTCATGTGACTTTAAATCAGAGTCAGAAAAGAGCCCCTTTTTAAAATAGCTCTTTCCCCCAATGAATCGAGTTCCTATCCACGCTGAGGTCGTGTGAACAAGCTCTCAAAAAACACATCAGAGATCATGATGCTCCCTCACCCAAATTAGCCCCTATGATGGATAGGTCATTTTATACCCCATTAACCCATCCATTTGTCAATTACAAATGGAAATGTTGGGCTTGAGGATGGGGGGCAGGTTTCAGGAACTGTCAAGTTGCTGAATGCCACCTTGCATCACGGCTGACTGTAATTACAGAGCCTGTCTGAAAGTTAACCCATTGAATCCCACCGCCAACTACGTCTACCAGAGTGTGTAAATGTCCTTATCCAAACATTTCTAGATTCTAGAACCGTTTTCAATAGCAATGACTTGAATAGACAACTAATGGTGAAAAGTTTCCACGCTGACTAACGCTTTTCATCATTGTTTCTGACACAGATACCTCATTATGAACCTGAATCATCAATATTATTAATATCATTGATGCAGGGTGTGTAGTGCAATTGCAAATTCCATTTAAAAAGCAGAGGACAAACTGGATGAAAATATGAGACTCCACTATGTGAATGAAAACACTGGAAAAACGTGCATCAATGGGCTAACAACCCCCCCCCCCCCCCCCCCGAAACAAAAGTGCAGTAGCTGATAATGATGTTTATTACCCTTCACATTTGTCATCAACACTGTCATTCCCAGTTCAAATTCTTCTTTGTGTTTTCATTATGAACATGATTGGCTGATTAGCACATATTGTTTTGTCATCGAATTAGCATTCGCTTCAAAACGAGCGGTTTGTTGATGACAAACAAGAGAACGTCACATTTGGGAACGATGGGAAGGAGACGAGATGGATTTGTTCCCAGACACCTTTCGCTTTAATGATGAGAGATGTGCAGGAATTATGGGAGATTATGCAAATCATTTGTGCGAGGGTGTACACAAGGGTTTGCTTTGGTTTTAACTTAAGTTTGGAGGGAAGAATTTTATCAACAGTTCGTCTGTTTAACAACTGTGAAATACATTCTGTTGAAAAGGCCTTACTACTTTGAGTACTTTTACTCTCTCTTCTTTTTTATCTGAATATTGCGATGCATTTTTTTTGTACAACAAATTCCATGTCAGTACTGTATTTTTTACCAGACCTCACAAATAAGACAAACCTCTTTTTATTGCATGTTGGTGCCTCTTGACTATTTTAATGTATATTTGTTGTTCAATTTTTTTCTCTACAGGTTCTGTTGTGCATGAAACAGAAATGCAATATATAAATATGGTTATTTTACTCTGCAAAAACTATTAAAAAAGAGTGAATAAATGTGGGGTAAAACTCTAGTAATAATGAATAAATGCAGGAGACGGGAAAGAGAAACAAAGGCTTTTAAATTGCTGAAGGGATGTTATGGAGGTTTAAAAACGGTTTATGAGGAGCTATCTCCTGTCAGTCCCTGAAAATTACCCCAGTCTGTGCCGGCATTCCATTTCCTTCCGTCGTCTCTGAACGATGGGCGGACATCTCTCTAACAGCTGGGTTTACCGACATACTGCCTCTCAGGTCTGATGAGCTGCTCTCTCTATTTGCTCTGCTCATTCTCCTGAGCACTGTGGCCATCCAGATTAAAGCCTATGCCCCATTAGGCAGCCAGGGAGGTGGGCTACACCACAGAGATGTAGCACAGGTGTGTGTTTGAGCGTCGAGTGTGTGCATGTCCGTGTTTGTGGTTACACAGATATTCGTTCTGGGGGATGGAGTGTGTGTGTGTGTGTGTGTGGGGGGGGGGGGGGGGGGGGCGCGATGAGTTTCTGCTCTTGTAAGTCAGTTCCTAATGGGTCCGGTTATCTCCGCATGTAAATAACGTTGCAACTCTCTCCTCTATATGATGGAGGGCTTTTCAGTTACTTTGATTGCAGCTCGTCAGAGCAAGAATAGACAGTTTTGATCTCCACTGAGCAGGTTTACTTTGAAAGACCCCAATTTAAAAATAATGAGTAACGCACAGGAAGGGCACAGAATTCTTGACTGCTAAAGCATTAAACTGTGTTTAGATCTTCTCAAACCTACTCAAAACTGGAGATCAGTTGTTCAAATGGTTCCCCACTAACAGTTTGCACTTGCATCAATCAGTTGTACAACATATTTTTTCCTAAACATTTGTGGAAGCAGTAGGCCGTGCGTTTTGTGTTTTCTGGTTGTCCATCAATCCGTTCATCTCTCCCTCCAAACCATCTTTCGTGAACGTGATCTCGTTGAGGGAATTCCTTCATAAACTTCTCAAATGTCCACCGGGACTCAAGCTCACATCGTGATGCAGAATGTATAGCTGGCAGAGACAACCGCCACACAGCCTGCACAATTATTGTAAAGTTTTTGTTTGTTTAGCTCTTTCAGAGAAAGAGCTCCATTTAATCAGAAGGGATGCCTGACGATTGGACACTTCCGTGCTTCATTTTCCATTTTGTTTGCCTAAATGCCTTTTGGCAATAGTAACAAAACCCTTAAACAAGTGCATGAGAGAAGTGGTCCCAGCCACTGCCGTTGAACAACAAGTGCCGCTATGTCTTTTCATGTGCCTTCTAATGGTCTGCTTTATGGGCCATGCCAAAGGAACCAGGCCAAAGAGCTCCATACAAACACATTATGTAAATCAAAAGCTGAGCTTGACTTTGAAAAACAAAACTGAAGATAAGACAGACTGTAAATTGATGCAGGCGTCTCTGAAGCGCAGTAATCACCCTTTGTTTTTGATCAGCTGTCTTCTTCCTTTGTCACCGTTTTGTGTTATTCCATTTGAACACACTCAATGTCACCCTCGCTGAGGCCATAAAATGATAGCTTTATATTGATTAGATAACCAACGTGTTCCGATCTGCACAAGGTCAAATTCTAATGATCCCAGTCCGTCCAGTTGTGACACATCCCCACTCCCCGTGACAGACTAGTGTCTGAGGGAGATGTTGTGGTCACTGGACACTCTACGACTAAGACTAATCGTACACAGCTTACACTTTCCATTAACATTCAATTATTCATTTTCAATGATGTAACACTCTAAATCATGGGGTTTAAAAAAAAACACACTTCTGTCAAGACAGCAGTCTCACATACGCTTCAAAAATTAAAGCCTCGCTGTTTCTCAGTGTTGATAAATTCTCCTTTTTCTCCTCTTGTCATTTGTTATTTCAGCCTCACTAAGCCTGCACCTGATTACCCGACAGCCAAAAATCTCAGGATGTTGATGACAGTAGCAGGACACTCAGCTGCTCTTCTCGTACCGACTGGCAAACTGAGCTGAGACAAACTAGCGACATGCTAAACAATGATAGTAATCATGGTAAATATCACAGCATGCTTCCCATCCTTAAGAGCATGTTTGCAGCATTGATTAGGTTGGCAATTTAGTCAAGCCTAGCAAAGCCATAACAACTGTGGTCCTCTTGCGGGGAGAGGAAAATTAGGAATTTTCAGCAACGACAAGAAAAAACTAAGACTCACAGGCTCCTTTTTCTAAACTTTACTGTCTCGCCACCACTGTTGAGTGACCATAATCCACCATCAGTGAATGAACGTGTGTGTGTGTGTGTGTGTGTGTGTGTGTATGTGTGTAAGTGTTATGATTCCTGCCAAGGTAGAGAAGGCGCTCAATTAAGCCCATACTTTTATCTTATTGCTTGTACACACTTCAACAGGAAATGTTCTGTTCAGACACAGAACATAAACGGAACATAAAGAGTGAGTAAACACATTACACTATAGTGCTGAATGCAGGATAAAAAATGCACACACAACAGACTGACAAACACACAGTATAATAAAGGCACTGTAAAGTGTAAATTATTTTGTTAGCAGCAATACGGAATGTCAGAAAGAGTTCAAGGCAGACAGGCAAAAAGGTTCCAAAGAGCAGTTGCTCTTCTACTTCTAATATATTCATTAAGGGCTAACAAGGCTGATGCAAAAATACTAATTGTAACATTTTATGAATGATTGTTAGTCAACACTGGTGGCAAAAAGGCACCAAAGCTGTTTACTTACTGAAAAGTAGCTGTTTAGATGCTGACACTGAAACCCACAGGGTGAAACTAGCTTAATGTGAAGTCATATCTATGTGTTCAGTACACAACATACACCACCAAACACCGTACGGCATTAAACCCCAAGACCGTTGCATTGAACGGCGCATTACTTCCGACCATATTGAACTTTTTGGGAGTGCATTTTACCTCATATTTACATCTTATTTACAAAAGTTTAAACGCAGTTCACAGGTTGGGAAATTCTGTATGGCTGCGACTTTATTGTGAACAGAACATTAGTGAACCCGTTGGCGTTATAAAGTCTCATTGTCTGTGTCAGTTGTGCTGATGCGGTCTTGTTCCAGCCCTTTGCTTGTAATGAGTACAAATGGACGGAGCTTGTTCTCTCTGCACAGGGGGTAATAATAGCTCACAGTTAGGCCATATACACTACAGTCACACCTCGCTGGAAACCATTACGGCAAAGGAAACCAAATCATTGCAGGGGGTGGCAGCAGAGGACCACTGCTTAACAGTTTGCCCTCTTTGATCATTATTCTAAGTCTTGTCACTATACTCTCACTTTCTAGACGGATGTGATTTATTGATGACAAGTTATCCTAAAGGGTCACACCAGAGGAAGTACAGCAGTAGAAGTAAATGAAGTATTTGGATTGGAAGAAATCCTTGAGGCTGTGTAAGCGGTGTGTGCAGAATACAGCAAGAAAATAAAGCATTTCTGGCAAAAATGTTAAAAAAAAAAAAAACAACTTTGTTGACATGTGACAGATTACAAAGTAGTAGTGTTATGGATTGCTATGGGATGTGAAGAATGCTGTGGCGGGTTTGAAAGTGCTTTGAATAACTAATTCTGTATCCCTGTCAATGAAAAATCTGTGCACATTGTCTAACATCTCCATAAGCTCCTCTTTCCGTGACAGACAGCACAGCATTTTTTCATTTTACAATACAAAAGGCTCACGGATCCATTTCTGTGCAGTGTCCCTCCAGCAACAGAAGACACAAACAGACCACTGCAGTCAATATATTCCGTCCTACAAGCTCCTGTCCTCCATTGTGTTTGCACGTTGTGTTACAAAAAAAAAAAAGTCAGTCAGTTGGCAGCTTCTCGGCATTGTTTGGTGATTGGCTGCGAGCTAAGTGGTGGTGACGGATTGTGATGTTGATGTATTTACCTCCTCTGTGCTGACAGGAAGCTGTTCCTATAAGCCCTGATTGACTGGGTCTCATCCCAGCAGCCAGCGCTGCTTTGTTTAACCCGGTGAGATTGGGGAGGGTTTGCTTACTCACTCAATGAGACGTCCATGAAGATGAGAGGAAGACCTTCCCTAATCTTGGCTGACATTGGTGGGTTGGCAAGCAGAGAAGCTCGGTGCTGCACTGCAAGTGGATGGAGATGAAGCTACACTTCCTCTGAGACAGAATGTGTTGTATAGACATGCTGAACATAAAATGGCTTTTAACAGTGCATCATTGCTGTGGGTTGAATATTTAATATCCAAGAAAACATCCTTTTTAGAAGATGCGATGAGCAGCAAAGCCTACTTTAATAAAATAAAGTACATTATTAGGTCAGGTCTGATATAGAGAGGGATTCATACTAGGTGTTTCTAATTACCTATTTCCAGGTAACTGATTGACGAGGGACTCCTGGGTTTTATTGGCAGGACTGTTATGATGTTACAGTGCCCATTCCTTAATAGATTACCATGCCTTTGACATCTGAATAATCCATGTGATTCACATTTTATTAACTCCATTTTATCTACTTGTTGTTCAATTAAAAGCCATAGCTTATGCTAAGCATACAAGGGCAAAATAAGGCCCCAGGGCCCAGTCTGGGGATGAGATCTGATCTGCATTGTTCCTGCTGGTGATGTCTTCACTCCCAAACAAACTGGGCCAGCAAAAGCTGTAGCACCCTAGAACAGCGAGTCTGGTCTCAGTCCTTAGTTCAGTGTTAAGGTTGATGCTAAAGCTAGACTGGTTTGAGAATTTGTCGGAGTGAATGGTTGTAAGAATGTGTGTGTGTGTGTGTGTGTGTGTGTGTGTGTGTGTGTGTGTTGCTGCAAATAGCTCAGAGAGGAAGGAATAAGGAATTAAGTTGGGTTTTTTATCTTTACTTGTGCATGTTCTGTGTGAGAATTTGGCTTGCAGTGTTCATTTTAATTTGGCTTGTCCTTTAAAAGGCGTGCCTTTGACATATTCACATAAGTTTTTAAGCAATAAACTGTCATAACGCTGACTACATGAAGACCACAATCCTGTACTCAGATCAATACACGTTATAATACGACTTCTTACATTTCTTTCTTTATTTCAAATCATAGGGTAGGGGTTGCAATGTGGAGACCTAACAAAACCCCCTTGGGTGTCTAAATGGTGGCACAGAAATAAAGCGTTCCCCAGTCGCCCACTGAATCCATCAAAATGAAAGAAAGAACTGGACCCTAAACAAAACTAAAATAGAAACAACAGGATTTGGGGGAGGGAAATGAGAATGAACGACCAAAAGATAAATCAAATTTGACAAACATTCAACTTACACACACACACACACACACACATACACACGCAGAGCCAACTGAAGATGTTGACCCGCTGGCATCACACAACTGAGCAGGGAAAACGGCGTCCCTGTGTAATCTCAGCCAGGGTGATCTCCCTCAGGTGAGGTGACCTCTGCAGGGTTGGTCAATAGCTCCCTGATCAGCAAATGCCTGTGACCATGCTGTGGGTAGTTTCAGACTCTCTGAGGATCTGCCAATACATGGAAGTGTATAAAAACCCACTGTGCATTCCTCCCTTTCTACCTCTCGATGAATCATTAGTTCATTTGATTTACATTCTTTGAAAAGCTAAACGAAATGTCAAACTATTCATCTTCTGTTTTGCTTTGTTACTTTTGTCTGTAAATGTCTGAATGAATCAATCTTTATTACAGGAACCAGCTACTGCTGCTCTGCTGTGAACCGAGTGAGAGAATCTTGAGTTAACTGTTCCAAGACTTGAGCCTGTTGCAGTTTGATTGCATCCCTCTCAGAAGCACTCCAAGATGTTTCCACATCACTCGTGTTCCCTTGAGGCACACTTGGAGACACGTGATTAATTCATGCTAACAAAAAGAGGATACCATATTTACGAGTGGAAATGAGCTTTCTGCAGATTTGGTGGCTAAAGTTCAGGATGTACATGAAATGAATTATGGTTCATTTTATGTACATCCTGAACTACAGCCCCCAACATTATGTTATGGACTCGGCAAGTTAAGGTGGAGGAATTGGACTAGTTTACAGCAGGACAGATGAGAGAGAGAGTGGGAGAGGGTGAGCTTACAGGAAAACAAAAAGTTCCCTCAAAAATCAATACAAGGCAGTATTATGTTCGTGCATCTCTGCACAAATGACTCTCATGAGTTTGTACATCCATTAAACTTGATTTCAACTGAAGGAGCTGTCTACATTTAGTCTTTAGGTTGATTTTCGTTCTCTTAGGAACGTTAGCTGCGGCGATGGATCAAACAGGATCAAAGTTGAGAGAAAAGCCCGAAACACAATAAAATTCAACCCATTTTAACCAAGAGTGGACATCCAAACGTTATTACACAAGTGTTAATTCAAAGGCATGTTCAACATGGCCAGAGAATATTAGTGTTCAAGAGATACAGCATCAAGAGACATTTGTCAACCAAGCATGCTGACGATGCTTCAAACTTGTCACTGCAAAAAGAAGAAAAAGCCCTAAAATAGTCAAACTTCTTAATTGCCAGATTTTTTAATTTTTTTTTTTACAAAGCAGATGACTATCTAAGACTCTGCAATGACGCACCATCATACACGCACGCCAAACCTTGAGGAACAAATTGTCAGATGTGGCTGACTTTATCTAGACAGCAGCGGAGGAAAAAACACACATCTTCTATTCCTTCAACTGCTGGTACAAGATGTTGAAATCTGTTGACAAAAAAACTATTATTTGAGAAACCATCTAAATATTGCAAACAGGCAAATGATTATATGATTGATGTAATGTCTGAAAATGGATGTAAGAATATAGAAATATGTCAGTAGATCCACTGACATAATCTGATGTGTGTTCTCTGCAAAGCATTTGAATAAACAACAGGATCAACGTCAGTTCATCTGGTCAGAATCGTGTCAAACTGGCATTTTCTGTTTTTAACTGTTGACATCTTCATGGGAAAATGTGGGAAGTCCTGCACCTGAACTAACACACACACACACACACACACACACACACACACACACACACACACACACACACGCCATTGCCTTGTCAGCTAACCCCCTCTAGTGCCGAGCCTCCTGTACAGATGCGCACAGTCTCCCTCTCAGGCGCCGCTTCATCTGCTCCTCCGCTGCATCCCGATCGTTCCTCCATTCACCGTCCCCATCTCGCTGCTGTTGCTGCTGCAGCAGAGTTCCAGGTTAGGCACCGGGAGCTGCTGGAGAGTCCGCGGAACGTTGTCGTGCCAACAGCGGGATTTCTAGAGTTTATCACGACTCTGTGCGCAATGTAACCAACTGATTCAAAGATTATTCTTTAAAAAAAATAATGTAATAAGGGAAACTTAAAACCACGGGGATTCTTCAAAGTTTGTGGGAGCTTCACGTCCTGTCTGAAAATTTATTTTTTACCTCTGATATCTCCGCGCCTGATCCACATTTGGACTCACCCGCACCATCGCTACCGCTGCCACGAAAGGATGGATCTCCTCATGTGCAGTCACCCGGCGGTTCTTTCCAACCGGGACCTAATGTAAGGAGCGGGACCAGTGGATCGGTGCTTGTGGATGATCCAGACGCGCCTCATTACCGGTGATAGATGTTGCTGCAGACATGAGTTTTGGAACAAGATTTTTGCCCGTTTCACTTTTTCTGGGAATTGTTCTCACTCGCTTCAGCCACTGCAACCAAGGTGAGACAGGACGATCAGCCACTCTTACGAATATGACTTGTAACACTTGCTTTGTGCTTCTCGACACCTTTACTTTAGGATACACAATTCAAAAGCAATTACTGCATAAGTCGGTAAATCACATTAACAGACCGCATTGTAATCAGTCCTCAAACCGTTAAACTGGTAAAAAAAAAAAAAAAAAAAAAAATTTAAATTAAAAAAATCTAGATGATTTGCGCAAAACGCCTCCAAAAAGAGATTCCGTGCTGCTGATGCTGATATTTATTGTGCGCAAACCCGATTTGAAACGTGAGGTATCAGTTTTGCGCTTGTGTAGTTTAGTTTCAGCAAATAAACACTCTGACAGAATGTTGGCAAGAAATTGAGCCTTTTCTTGTGAACACATTATAACGCAGTTTACTCTTAATATCCTCAAACTGCTATTTTTGGTGTGTGTGGGTTGTTTTTTTTTTAGTTGCTTGTTTTGCTGATTTTGCCAGGTACACTGAAAAAGTAGAATCATCAAATCAAACTTCAGGCAGTAAAACTTTATCTGTAGTCTTCAACTCCTTTCATACTGTATCTGTTCATGTAGATAAAAGTGCCTCACACTGACATGATAAAGAATAATTTGGTGCAAATGGCTTCAGCTCACTTGATAAAACTATCAGGGCACTTAGAGAGCGCAGACCTCCACCGGAGAACTCACTTTTCTATTAAATGCAAAAATGTACAAAAATTCTACACATTATCATCCACATAGAGCAGATTCTACCCAAGCGCCCATTTAATATTTCCCCCAAATCTTGAAAACATCAAAACATACATTGCTAATGATAGATAAATGAATCAATAAATGAATCACATTAAGAAAATAAATCAAAGAATAAAAAAAACTTCAATTCGACACAAAATTTTAATGTATTATATTTTTTATATATTTATGCTGCTGACGGACATAAGTAACGGCTATAAGAGCATAACATCCTCCGCCAGGAGGGTAATAATAGATTTCAGATAATAAAATGTTTAACATACTCTATATGGAAATCAGCTGCTCAGTGACAACCTTAACCCTTATTATACGCACACACAGTTTCAGACACAGCAGAGCAGCCAGCGATTGAATCATTAAGTGGGTGACAGGGTGAGAATGTGTGTGTCTGTTACAGGATGTGAGTGCAGTCTTGCAAGTCTGTCTAAGGTTGGTGGGTTGCAGGAGAATGTGTCCGCCAGTAAAAAGGTCCTCAGGAGCCAAAGACAAATGTACCCAGCAAAGTACATGTAAATGCAAGTGTGCTTCATGTTGTGTATTTGTGTGTCTATGTGTCAACAACCATGTGTTTCATGCTTTGTGCGTCTACCGAGGCAGACGCACAGTGTGAAATCAAATGTGTGTATACGCGTGATTGTGTAAACACACTCCTACGCGCTTCGTCTGTACGAGTCTGCCATCCCCCTGTCTTCTTATTTTGTCTATGTGGGATTGCCAGAGTGCACGCACACACGTGCGCACTCTCACACACACACACACACACACACACACACACACAGCTGCATCATCAGTGTGTTTTAAAATAGTCTTATTGATTGTGCGGGGACACAGCAAGAAAGCCCCCCCCCCCCCCGACCCCAGGTTATATTTTATTGTTCTCTCAGTTCAATAAGAGCGATGCAACTCCCTGTTCTCCCAGACAGCTGCTACATAACAGCCTCACTCTGTGTTTTTCTCTGCCACAGATTGACTGATTGAACTGATGTTTGCTTGCCATTGTACTTTAATCTTTCATATTGAGTGAGCTGGGACCTCACTGGCACAATTGCAGTCGTCTTCCACCGAGCGGTGCGACTCACTATGGAAATCTGATAACCGAGAAATGTATGGGCTGAGGCATAACAGTTCTCACCTTGCCTCTTGATTCTACAGACGGGTGACACAGTCGAGGGGGAAAAAAATGAAAGAAATGAGTGGAGACGCAGGATGACAGGAAATGATGTGACGAATATGATCTCTGACCTTTGCAGTCATCAAACCTCACACCGTTTCCACGTCTATTTTTGGACCCACATGTAAAAACAACACTCTCCATCCCATCCAAATGGGGAAATATTTCCAGTAAAATGGTATTACACCTGCCCAGTCGTGTCTTATCTATGGCAAGGCATAGCGTAGGCGTTCTGCTTTTTTCCTTGGTGGCACTGTGTGTTGGTGTTTCCTTTAAAGTGATACTTCACCCCAAAGTGTATTTAGGCTCTCATGTGTTCACAAATTGGTGTCTTGAGCTCACAAAGTTATCTCCCTCCTGCATTGATCTGGGACTCCAGTACCCAGAAAGAATCAGCCACGTATATATTTATCTTGAAGCTATTGGCAGCTAATGGCTAACTGCTTTAGCTACACCCCCCCCCCCCCACCCCCAGCAAATTACCCTCAAAAAGGTCCTTTTACAAAGTCTCAAGTGCATCATTTAGTACAATCCATATCCTCTTGAGTAATACACTAAACACTTGGATTTGAGCTAAAAACAAACTATCACCTTTCTGGCCACTTGTTCACACTGAGCAGGACCGGCTGGTGCATTTACTTGCTCCTGTTAAAGGTAATGCCGATCAGGAAGAGTTCTAGTTTGTTTGTTTTTAGCTCTAATCAAAGTGTTTGCAGTTAAAATCTTTTGTGATGTATCGCTTTAAATTGTCACCTGTTTGTTTCTGTTTTTTTCTCATTCAGTTGCCGTAAGTGCTTCATTTCGGAGACACTCGTTTGGTTGGTTTACATGACTCGTGTCTGTAAACTGTGCAAGTACAAGAATACAATCTATTCACGGCGGTAACCGTTCCACCCAGTGGCCTCTAGCTTCCTCATAGCCATGAAAATACATTGCAAAAATCACGTCATTTTCTTTTTACTGCTCACCGGTAGTCAATGTTAGTGTGTGTATGTCGGCTGGGGACATAACCTAAGGCTGTTACGCGGGGGTGCTTTAGTGTAAATTCATGCTTTTGAAAACAGACTCGCATAAGTCCAAAGATTGAGAATTTGCACAAAAAAAATTGGACTTCTTCTTAGCTGCTAGAGAGACTATAAAAACAATCACCTTTTTTCTGTTTGCCCACTGTCAGAGAAACATATCAGATAGCCAACCCAACACATATTAACAACATAGTCCTCGCTCGCTGTCAAATTTGAACAAGCTTGTTTTCCTCAGCGATATGTTCCCTCCTATCAATATATCTCTCTACCTTTAATTTGTGCTCAATTTTTCTTCCTTGGGAAGTCAGCAGTAGCATTGTTCAAGATAATGGAAATTCACAAATCTCATTTACTAACCGGATTTCTTTAGCACTTGAAAGATTTTCTGTAGTAGGAGATTGGACCAAGAAAATCAGAAAAAGGTGTCTTTGTTCCCCTCTTCTTAAATTGTTCGGATTGGGTTTTTTCTCTAAAAGGCATGAACAAATTGAGAGGCAATCCATCTCTGCAGTATGGATGAATCAAAGGAAAGTATTACATGTTAAAGCCTTTGACAAATACGTCTCACCGAGACATTGCTGGATCTTTGAAAGTTTGAGGCCAGTCAAAAGAATAAGTCAGAAAAATGTTGGGGTTGCGTTTAGCATGACTGTGAATTCAACATCAAAATAATTCCAGCATTCATATTGATTTGCAGATGGCTGATTAAAGCTCTGGCTCTCACATCTACAGAGAGCAGACATCACTATAAATGCTGTAGATGAGGGGAGATACTCACCAGTACTCTGCTACTGTTGAAGAAAATGAATCGGCCGATCCAGAGCAGAATAATGTGGATGTTGCACTTGCATTTAATTGCCAAACCTGTGTGTGTGTGTGTGTGTGTGTGTGTGTGTGTGTGTGTGTGTGTGTGTGTGTGTGTTCATGTGTGCTTGTGATTTCATTATTAAGCTGGAGAAAGAAAAATGTGTATATTCATAGGCTGGAGGGCACAGGGCAAACAGCAACTTGCATGTACTAAATCTGCAGCTGATCACGTAATGCCCTCTTACTCTTATTTCTCAGCACCCGTACTGACTAGAATCATTCATACAGGGAAGCTTTGAAATGAGTTACAGAGCGAACTACCATGGAAGCAGGAACCTTAGGGTTCAGAGGTCAAGAAATAGACAAGATGTACTTTAACAGATCATACAAGGCAATAATTCTACATTCTGAATGTTTGGTTGTGTGTTTATACTACCAACCAATGGTACAGTGTTTTGTTTTGGGGTTTTTTTAATCACCACATACAAATTCTACTGTGGAATGAAGAAATACAATTTGAATGCGTGTTGATCTGCGGTCATGGGTTGTTCAAGTGTACAACTGTCACCAAAATCACGACTTCACACGTGTGCGTGTAGTAAGAGTAATTGAGTCTTACAATGCGTCTAATCTGTTCTTAGTCACCATCTTAACCCCTGGACAACGGGATTGGGGGTTTTGGCAGTCGTATAATGATTGTTCGTACATGGTTGCATAGCTTACTTTAATGAATTTTGGGCCAACAACATGAATTCTCACAGATCTCAGCAGGTTACAAAAAACAAAAAAACAAAAAACAGGCTGCTGATGTTATTTTGCGCAGTTTATGATGATTTAATTCCATAATGGTGGCAGGGCTGTTCTCATAAAAGCAACAGAGATTCCCCTCTTGCTACTCTAGATCACCTTTGTCCCGTTCATTCTCTGTGGAGAGCCTGAGCAGTGCAGCTTCTGTCAAACGATCTAACTCAATCTAGACAGTGCTGATCACACATGAGTCACTCTGTTACTGCATTGCCTATTTCTTATTTTGCATCACATATCCTTAGAAACATTTGTGTACTGTGCAACTTTGAAATGAGATTGTTTGCCACCAGGCTACCATGTTGGAGGCTCGAGTTCATATGGCTGGCCTTCGATCCAGCCTATAACACACAGGAACCCCCTGTCTTGTGTTTTACCAGAGTAAAAGTCAAAATAAGTTCTTTCCTTTCTGTAGTGTATTTCACTTAAATGTAACAGACTGACCTCAATTTAACATCAATACGAGATTGAGAGCTATTTCCTCATACTTCCTAAATTCAGCTCTTAGAAACATCCCTCCTTTACTCTTAGATCTTTTTCATTCAGTGCACCAATCTTTTTTTGTCAGAAATAATAAGCTCTTGAGCAGGCCTGGAATGACGCAAGCACCAGGGGTTTTCCCTGTGGCCAGACTGGCCAAAGGGAAGTATGGGGTGTTTTGTGAATGATGTGCGCTGTAACGAATATCAGCCTGGGCCAATAGGTAAAGAGGCAGCCAGTCAGGCATGGAGAAACTGTTAAATACGTTACTCTGGCATTTATGGGCAGCGCTTGCAAATGGATTTTGGAGGGGCAAAAAAAAAAGACAGAGATACGTAGTAGAACAGAGATGGAGAGAAAGGATAAGAAAGCGACTTGTTGGAAATGCCACTAAATATACGAAACAGCATTACTGTGCTAGTCAGTAATTACAAGATGAACATGCTCATGTAGCAAATGGTGCGGATGCATCATTAACGTCCCCTGTCAATAGACTAATGTTTGCCTGACAGACGCAAGTCCTAACACTTCTTCCTATGCTGATACATATCTCACAATTTTCATCACAACATCCATCCATCCATCCATTTTCTATACCGCTTATCCATTCACGGTCGTGGGGGTTCACCCTGGATGGGTCGCCAGCCAGTGCTTAATTTGTAAATCATAAGGTACCGGAACGCAAAGTACATATGACACCCCAGTGGTGAGGAGATGGACACAGGTCCCGGAACGCACAGAAAAACAACATGTAAAACCATTGCTTAATTTGTAAGTCATAAGGTGCCGGAACGCTAAGTTCTTATGACGGCTCAGGGGTGAGAGAGGGGCACAGGTCCCGGGACGTACACAGAAAACGACATACAAATGCCCACTTGCCATGACGTGGGACTTACAAGCCTCCATTTCAAATAATATCCATAGTATCAATGTTATGACAATAATTCACAGATATTTAGCCTCCTCTGCGCAGCACAGGTGAATGCCCACATCACCACAGGTGGGACTTAAGAGTCTACAGTCAGCAATTCGTTTCTCAACTGGTCCAACTTGTAAAACAAACAAAAAAGAGCTCACAATAAATCACACAAATCTTTCATTATTATTATTACGGTATTTAAAGATTGGCACGGCGGCCTATTATTAGACGGTATGCTCACCATTGAGTTGTCCCAGACCCCGCACATCACGTTAGACCCGGCTAGGCTAGCTGGAGGTGAACCAGGCTAGCTGGAGGTGAACCAGGCTAGCTGGAGGTGAACCAGGCTAGCTGTGGCGGCGCTAGCCTCCTGCTGCAGCCGATTTTGATCGTCAACATGACCGCTGCAGCTGCCCTCGTCGCCGCTTGTGGAGGCTTTTCTGACTCGTTTTAAGCGTCAAGCGACTCTTCCTTCTTTTTGAAAAAACAGCAAATTTAACTGTCTTTTTGACACGTTGGAGTTGAAATAGTAAGTGTTTATTTCCTCTCTGCTTGCTCCTCAGAGGCGGCGAATTTCGAAAGGTTATTTGTTTGTGTCAGGGGCGTGGTTTGTCGGCAAGTGCATCAACAGATCTCCGACTCTTTCAATTGACGTTGAATCTTAATTAACCATAGAATAAACATGAAATTCTAAGGATTTGGTCTGTAAATTTATCTATGCACATTATTGTTGTATTTTAAACATTTTTAAAACGTTTTAATATTTTCTTTTAACACAAGAGGTACCGGATCTGCCCAAATAATTACCGGAACACAGGGAGGCCAACATTCAGAGGTGCCGGATCTTGTTCCGGCAGGATCCGGCTCAAATTAACCTCTGTCACCGGGCTATCAGGAGCAATTAGGAGCTCAGTATCTTGCTTAAGGATGCTTCAACATGGTCACCAGGGGAAGCGAGGATCGAACCAGCGACCCTTCGGTTGCTAGACGGCCACCCTAACTCAGAGCGATGCCACTCAATCACAGCATCAAATTTTTTGAAAAGGATTTGCATAAAACTCTGCATCTAACTCCACATGCAGTACTCATTTTTAATACATGTTGTGCGACACAACAACAACAATGGACAACATGGAGGCAGCGTGATGCCTGTTGCTCTGGCCGTGGTTTTTGCTTAAACTAAAAGTAAGTAACGACAGACAGGCAAGGGTTCAGGTAGAGAAACAGAACACCCAAGAAAAGCATAAAAGACTTTACCAAGCGATCAACCGATATTCTGCTGAGGCTTAGATGATAGGAAGTAGACGACGTAAGCAGGTAAACTACCCAATCAGCGCCCCGTTATGTGTTTACGCCACATTTTAGTCCCCGGTCGGCTTGCTTGGAACCCCAGCGGAGCAGGGACCAAAATGGTAATGGTTAGTACTGTGTTGGGGCCAGTTGAAACAGGGCCAAACCGACCCGCCCCGACCCGAAGTGAGCCAGTGGAAACACAACCTAAGGAGAGCACTGACAGTTCTACCCTTTCTTGTGTGTCATGTGTAGCCCTGCTATGAAGGTTGTGAGGTTGTGTTTGATTTGGTGAAGTCTTTCTGCACAAGTTTGTCACTCAACTTTCTTCCAGTTATTAGATTAAAAACTAGAGCTCGTGAAATTACAGAACCTAAATCATGATTTAATGACAATCTTTACCTGTTGATCAAAGTTGGGTTTTCATCAAAGATTTCTTCATTAGCTTTTAATGAAGCTGGAGCTGATTCAGGCGAGAGATTCTCAGTGGAGGGGTCTGGACCTGTTATACTGGCTTATAATTGTAACTGTTTAACTGTATAAAAGTTTTCTAAATCTTTTGTGGGACATGATTGTATTTTGACCAGCTGAGTTGTGCTTTTTGAGTCAAATGAGAAGTAAATCTAGTTATTGTCTGCATAAAAATGGAAATACAAACTGAAGGGGTATTAAAATAATTAAACATACCAGAATTGCTAATTAAAAGCATGATAATTGACACAAGTTCAGAAAGTAATTACATATAATTTACACTGGACTTTGGTGGTTTATGTAATAAAAAAAAATTGTTGTTGACTTTTTTAAACTAAAGGCAAGTTTTTAAAAGAAGAGAATGAACAGGTCCAATTCAGAGCACTTAGATCTATACATGTACTGCTATTCCACCCCCACGTCCAATTATTCTGGGTATTTATGAAGGTGTAGCCTGGTGGGGAGCATTCAGCAGGAGAGATGTTGTCACCATTAGACATCCTAGCTGATGTTAGCAGAATAATGCTAATATTATCAGAGGTAATGATGTCATTACATGGAAATTATTCATTACTAAGAGACTTGACATTAAGCAGTGCAAAGGTAATGTGGTTTAGTTTATTATCAAAAGTCAAGGCAGTGAACAAAGTAAAGGTTAGCCATGTGAACTGTCGTGGATATGTGCGGTCTATTAGTGACAATTATTTTTAATGTCAGATTCAGGAGTCGATATGATACACTGATGGGGGAAGTAAGTTCCCACTGCCCCTCCTGTTGGGGGCGGAGGTTATCCACCCCCCCCCCCCAAAAAAAATAAACAACAACTCTCTCTTTGCCCAGAAGGATTCAAAGTGACAGATGGAGCTGTAACCAATGGCAACACAAAAATCATGCAGCCACTGGTCAATGCCATCAAGATGACTCAACACCTCGCAGCCTCTCCAGACCAGAAAACATACGCTGTGTTTTCGCTTTATTTAGACTTTCCATTGCTTCTGCAACAGTGTGGATCAGAGGACGGTGGCTGGAATATTTCAGCAATATCAAAATTTTAATACTAGAAAATCGGTACAAAAGTCCACCAATCTGACTGATGAGGAACTCATGGTCTCAGCTACTCACATTACGATTGGGAGCTACATTGATTGAAAAAACCATCAGTGACCAACATGGCCATGTCCGTTGATGGAATGTGGAGCAGCACTAACCTGTTGAGTGACTACCTGGAGGTGGTGCCATTTATACCATGACCAGTAGATTGTATACATAGGGCCCGGCACATTTAACCACGGTTTATGCATAAATATTCTGGATCTTAAAGGGATAGTTCACCCAAAAGTCAGACATTATCTTCTCCCCCTTGTGCTGATTGAAGGTTCAGTGTAGTTTTTCAGTCTACAAAGCACTGCTGTAGTTTCACTGGAAACACTGCGCAATAATCTCACCAGCAGCTGGAGTGAATGGTGACTAGTTTTACCCCCCCAAAAATACAATAAAACCATAGAATGCCTCCTAATCATCCAATATAATCCAACCAAACCGAGTTGTCAACATGTCAAATTGTTTTGAAAAACATCACTAACAATTTGAGAACATTTTATGGTTTGTTATGTATTATGTAACCTGTCCAGGGTGAACCCCGCCCCTCACCTGAAGGCTGCTGTGATAGGCTCCAGGATTAACGGGATAAGCGGTAGAAAATGGATGGATAGATGGATGGATGGATGTATTATGTAGGAAAATTTGTCTAAATTCACTTCAGCTGTGAGCAAGGCTTGTTCCTGTTAAACTCCAGCAGTGTTTTGTGGACTTGAACAACTTCACCGGACTGTCAATCAGCATAGGGAATGTAGATAGTGACTGAATTTACATTTTTGCGTGAACTATCCCTTTAATGAACATCCACATCATCAGAAACAGTGCTATCTCTTCAGCTGCTTATCAGAGGGTTGGAAGAAATCAGCCATGATAATGAATGTTTTAAGGACCATACTTGGCTTGTAGGTCATGACCAGCTTTCTATTTCAACTGATTGGTTGTGATTTGTGATTCATGACAACATTAGAGTGGTCGACCCATTTTTCTGAGATAGAGGTCTCCTTCAATGTCGGTTTACATGCTAATCTTTAAAGATACAAAAATGTACACACCTGTAGACTGTTGTTTGAATGTTCCCCCAATTGTAACACCGGCTGAGACTGCCTTTGGGTCTGCTGTTGGTGCCATAGTTATTTTAGGTTGTTTGTGTGGCCTGCAAGGTCTGTAGGCCAGGCAGGACATGTCATCATTCTACTGGAGCTCCATTTATTTATGAGTTGGCCAGCTCATGTTCTATTTATATCTAAACAGTTGAAATCCCAAAGGACCCCCCTGCTCTGGGCAGGGTCTGTGGGTGTCTTCCTGAAAGATAACTCTATAGAGAGAGAGAAGAGAGAAGAGAGGCAAATACAATGGTGGGTGGGGGCGATATAGGTGTATCACAATATCTCATTCCCTGTATTTTTTTGTGTTACCATAAGTAGCGATGGGAAAACTGCTTCAGCTCACTCAATAATGAGATGAAAAATAATAATAATGGGTTGCAACAATACAGTATATCATGTTCATGTGGAAAAATGGGTGTGCGAAAACACATTTCCAATGTGCAGTTTCCATGTATGTAATTCTTAGATTTCAAAATAAATAAACTCAAAAATGAAAGTTTGGGTTGATTTTTTTTCTCACTTTGCTGCTTCTGAGCAGCTCAGAAATATTGAATCTTTTTCACAAATTAAGCCCAACCATGGTGCACATTGCATGTTTTATTCAAATAGGAATCTTATAAAGTCTCCATCATGATCAAAGTAATCGAGTTCCCCATTGCCACCTAATGTACGTCAGCTGTTCTTTATTTTTGGCAAAATGAAAAGGAAATTGCTCTCTGCATGTACCTGAGCAGCACGGCCAACTCTCAGTAATCAGGCCATCCCCGAGGGGCTTTGTAAGGCAGGTAAGCAGTAGCCTAATAGTGTCCATTATCACCAATGACTTTGCCAGCTAGTCCTCCAGCCTGGCATCAGCACTGAAATTACATTAGTGCGTAGAAAAAGACACACAAGGGACACTGGAACTGGTCCAAAAGCAGCCAACATGAAGGAAATATTAAACTAAACTAGGAGAGCAAATGCATTGAGGCCAGGGACAACCTAGGGGCCCGGGTCAAGGAGGAGGCTTGGTACAGACGGGTCAGAGGCGTGAGAGCCCTGAAGATGACCCCAGGGAGACTGGGTAGGGGGCCCTGATGAAACCTCAGGTGTGTGGAGTGAAGACAAGACCAATGAAAAGGTTGGTCCATGTAGGGGACCCCTGATGCTGGGGAGGCCACTCAGGAAGACAGACTGCAATGAGACAGGAGCCACCCTACATATAGAATAGAATAGACATGTCAACATAAATGGATATTTGTCTTTGGCCCACCAAACACATAACAATCTAAAGCAGACAAAGAGCTGGTCAAATCAGTAAACACAAGGACAGGGTCCCAGTGCACTTTGAAAGCAATTGATGTCTGTGGCTTGGAACTTACTGGTCACTTCATTGAGTTAAGAATAAGAACGATGCCTGAGATGAAAGGCTTCTTGAATGCAGAGCGCCTTCCAGAGCTAAAGGATGTCAACCTGCTGATGAGAGGATGGGAGATATTCTAAGATAGTCGTACTGTCCTCCTCATCCGGGGCTTTTTGGAGTTTGCAGACATTTTGCTGGCAATACTGTAGGTGCGATCCTAGACTATTTGTGTTTGGATCTACAGTATAGCAGGAGGATGAAATGTTAAAGCACTGTCAAACATTGTAAAAAAAAAAAAAAAAAAGCAACAACAAAGGAGAAGCCACTTTTGAAGTTAGCTAGAAGGATGGAAGACAACCGGAAGCACAAAGGAGGGCAGCACCAGAGCAGGTCATCAAGGTGGCACTACTCCAGATGGTGACCTTTAATCAACTGTAGATTGTTACCTGTATCTCTGGATCAGAGAGTGACACATACAGTAGCTGTCTTCTGTACACTGATGCTGCAGAGCCACTTTAATTGACAACTCAAATAATTGTACACTACACTGCTGCAGGGTAAAGAAATACAACTGATCCCAGCGGCTCAGCTCGTGGCTGCTGGTTTGACACAAATAATGACTGTAGCTCCAGAAAAAATCTCATCACTTTGTCTTCTTTGCAAATTTCTCCTCTCGGACTGCTGCCTCAAAGTATTGACAGAAGAATTTAGGAGTGTTGTGCCACCGGCAGCAGAAGAAAATGTGGCTGTAACTGTCAAAATCAAATTATTGTCTGAATTAACTTGAATCATACAGGCCTTTGTTACAGCTACTGAAGGTTCTGGCAGGGAAGCATTTCACCTAGATACCATTCCAAGATTTGAAATTGTGATTGGCATATTTTCTAATCCGCTACCACAGTTTAAGAGTATTTGTGATGAAGTTGCCCATATATTACATTGCTCTCTTTGTACGTATACTTACACACACTTTAAATCACTATATAATCTTAAAGAAGTAAATGCATTGTGAAACAAAAACAAAAAAACCCCCAATATCATCAGGTTTAAGAATTGTAGCTTAGGGGGTAACATGTATTTCCCACTGTTTTTATCAACTCTAACAGCTCTGCTAGAGTGCATATCCTGAGTGGTTTTCTCAACTCAAGGTGTCGTGATAAATTCACTCAGCTTGTGAGAAAACCGGCGTTGCACTGTGTCAGAAGTGCATCCTATAGCAGCTCTGTTAGAGGTGAGTCAAGGTGTATTTAGCTGACACGTGCAAACATAATGAAAACCTGAGTGAGCAGATGTAAGACGTTTGTTCAGTCAACGAGGCTCCATCAGGGGTGCGCTGGCTCATAACTGACAAACAATCAGCCAATGTCCCCCTTTCTTCTTGCTTCGATCTCGTCAGAGTACATTTACTTTTTTCCTCTTGCATTGATATTGCAATCGACAAATGATGTTATCACAGCATTGAAACTACCTCAAACACTCAACAGGGAAGATACGATAATCCTTTATCAGTCCCACAACGGGGAAATTTACCAGCATTACAGAAGCGAGAAAAGATTAAAAAAAAAGAGAGTAAAAAATAATAGAATCCAAGCAAAATAAGAACAATATTAACAAGAGGAAGTATGGGGGGGGGCACACAATGGTAAAAGTGCATTGATTATTTTAATGGTGATTTATTCAGGAAATATTGTCACTGATTGGGATTTGTGAGAGCATGATGAGCCCCTTACGCGCCAGTAGACTCTTTACAGAGCCATAAGTGGACATCATCAAAAAAAGAAAAAAGCATCATTCAAGTAGTAAATGCGCTTTGATTCGTCAGACACCTCTGAAGTGTTATGTGTGATTCACAGCTTAACATGTACCATGCATAGCAGTCAATGGCCACTCAAGGATATGCTTTAAGAAGAACTCTTCAATTATCGTCAGATAGAATAAGATGGCTCATAGGATGAGCACGTCTCTACAATATGTATATGTACAGCACTTTACTACACAGTGCATCCACACATCCAGTAATGATGGCGCTGTAATGTCACACATGCATTTGACACCTTCATCAAGGTGTCTGGATGGGCTCCATTGGCAGATTTAAAAATGCAACACTGAAGTACGTGAGACATTCTATTTGTATATATATTTATTCAATCATTTATTTACTTATTATTTACCTTATTTTATTGGTTATGAAAAAAAAAAACACGACATGATGTATTGAGGTATATGGTAGCATTGGTGAAGACAACCTGGTTGAAAGCTTTCTGCCAAACATGGATCAATAGCGCATCAATATGACGAGCACATGTTTCAATTTTGGCTTCAGCAAACTGACGTTTTTGTCTTTTATCTTCTCTCTCTCTTTCTCTCTCTCTCTCTCTCTCTCTCTCTCTCTCTCTCTCGCTCGCTCCTTGTGCCGCCCGCCTGTAGTGTTCCACTTCAATAAAACGAGCACCCCCCCCCCCCCCCGCTTCCGCACCGCCCTCACCTGTGTTTCCGCTTCATTTCCCTAAAATTTGGTTGAAAGTGAAAAGGCGTCATTCTGCCAAACCGTCGCAGAGCGCGAATTTTTTTTTTTTTTTTTTAATTTCCGAGTTAGAGATGGAAGATGTCGCAGCAAAACAATGAACTACAGCGTCAACTATGTTTGCGACCAGAGACCTCGGAGTCACAACACCTGCAGATGCAACACCACAGGTAGCATTAACATCGTCCCCTGCACGGTGGGATTCTGTCCACTAAACTTCGACACAGTTCATAGGACAGAGAGGGTCACGTCATCTAACTGACAAGTTCGTTTATGATGTAAAAGTGTTCTTTTAATGCAAAATTATGTTTTATTTTGACAACAGTGGCCTCATTAGGAGTAAAATAGACAACAAAAAAAGTAATTATTTTGGAGGCGTGGCTTTCTTGTGATTGATATATCACCACCACTCTTGCCTACCTCATTCCATTATAGCACAGAAAACACACACACACACACATCAGTTATCCTGTTTCCTGAGCCAATCCCAGCTGATATTTGGTGAGAGGTGGACAGGTCACCAGTCAGAGACCTTGTTCACACCTAGGGCCAATTGGGATCCTCCCATTAACCTCACTGGAAAGTTTTTGTTCCGCGGGAGGAAGCCCGAACACCCAGAAGAACCCCGTGTAGGACCATACAGATCCATGGGGACGGATCTATTGTGGATAAAACCGTCGAGATAAACTGGAGGGCAAAAATGTGAGTGAGATTAATGCAAAGCTGTGAAGGGTAGAGAGGGATGGCAGGGGAGGGAATGGACTGTTGACGGCAATTTGACTGCAATCTATCAGTCCCCAAATTGTGCTGCAAGTGGTGAAAATGTTGCCTTTGCTGTATATATGCCATGCCCATAAATATTCATCCAAGAAAATAATTTCTGAGATGTCTAAATGAACATGTTTATGACTGATATTTCAATTTCCAGTGTGAAAATGGGACTCTTTGTGTGCCGACAGATTGATAATGGTCGGATTTTCCTCAGTCCTCTTTTTTTTTTCTTCTTCATTTCAGTTGTGCTGCTGGATACAACGTCTGTGCTTGGAGAGCTGGGATGGAAGACGTATCCCATCAATGGGGTAAGGAGGATAACCGTGCTCCTGCCTTTCGTCTGACTTTCCAGTGTGTTGTACTCAAACTGCATGGTCATTGCTGCATCAGTAAGATATCTGTATTGATGGTAATAGGTCAGAGCAAGTAGCACAAAACTGTTTCCTATTCACAGCTTGGTTTCTGGTCAGACTGCCCTGTCCACATGGGAAATAATGCTTTGAGGTAAATAATGAGCCAAGATCTCAGAGGGGGCTTTTGTAATGATGTGCAATCTTTCCAAGTCAATTCTTGTCCTGTTCATGGCACAATAACAACACAAATATTTCACCAACTCTTGAAATTGTTGCCAAGAACAGGCAAATGGAACAGTAATCAGGCTGGATCTACCATACTATTGTTGTGGCTGCAGCTTTTAATAATTAAGCAATAACAAGAAGTGTATTTTGCCTTTCATGTACCAATATGTTTCTTGAGTTCTACTTTCTGCTGTACAATGCAGATAAAGCCAGCCACGTTGAAGCTAATGGTGGCTGATGAATAACAACAGCAAAAGTAGGCAAAAATTACCATTAATAAACCCTCATACGCATTGTTAGGTACATTCCACTTTTTTTTTATCCAGCTGTATGCTCAGTAATCTACAAACACTTAGATTTGAGCTAAAAACAAACTGTCTTGTTAATTGGTGAATACATTATACATTAGCTTGTCACGCTAGCTGCTATACTGTGAACGAACGGTGAACCGAGAGGCTTATAGTTCCTCTGTTTTCAGCTTAAATCAGTGTGTGTGTGTGTGTGTGTGTGTGTGTGTGTGTGTGAGTGAATTACTGAGCATACAACCTTTAAGTTTGTCAGCGGACGGTTTTGAGCAGTTTTGTTGTCATTAGCAGTTGGTCACCATTAGCTTCAAGCTAAATATAGGCGGCTAGCTCGACCTGCATTGTGGAGTCATGAAGAGGTACGAGAGAAAACACATTGGTGAGTGTAAAAACACTTACTCGTGACTACTTGGAATGCTTGTAATGTAATGTGTTGTATTGCCTTTGTTTTTCTACAAAAAAAAAAAAATTTGAGTTGTTTTTTTCAGCTAATGTAAATCAAAATAATTATGCTTTAGGCCAACAACCTTCCTAGTTTACTCACTATTTCACCTACTGCTGCCTGTACTCTACGATCAGCAGAAAAAAAGACTGCATGTACTCTGTCTCACTCTGTATATTTGTCAGTCAGCTATACCTAAAGGGGTATTTCCATTCGGTCCTGGCGTTAAGTGCCTGCAGCTCCACTGCACTATCTTGTCAGACTGGAAATCAGAACTTTGGAAAAGCAGCAACCAGAAGTTATTGGCATGATAAAATATTGATGCGATTACATCAAACTCCCTATGTCCTTACATCAAAATAACCTTGCATTAAAAGTTTCTTTCTCTACACCGTTGAAGTACCTGAAGGAGTGATTGGAAATATTATGTGATACTGTACAGTACAGGCAGAACTCGCGAACTTCTGCCTCTTGGTCTGTCTGCACTGCCCCTGTAACGCTCTCTATACCTCTTTTTCGAAAAAGACAAAAAGTCAAGTTCAATTTGTATGTGATTTAAACAGCTTAGAGCTTAATATCCTGCACTCTAAAGAAATAGAAGGTAATGTGGAGACACTAATGTTGTTAACCGTTGTAAATCTGGCTGTGACAAATAATGATTAGAAGTAATTACTGATGAAGATACCCTTGTACAAAGATCGATCTGGGGCACCACCCTAGACAACAGAGATATTACCAGTTCACTGTTTCAGTCTCAAGTACCAACTAAAATTACTTAACTTGTTTTTAACCTAATAATAAAAAATATAGGTTACCAAAAGAAGCTGTTTAGTTCGGTACTTTTCTGTAAAAAAACAAAAAACAAAACAGTGTATGTATTATATTAAGCACAATATAAAGGCAAACTGATCAACTAATTCCCTCAAAAGCAGGGTGTGGTGTTGCTCACCACAACATCACATGTTGTTATCACCAAAACTGAGACTTTCACAGTGACCGTGTCAAAGGTTATTAAAAGAAACAAGATCATTGGATTGTGAAATATACAATATTGAGGAAAAATAGTCTCTGAACAGCTTCTGGGAGTTATTACTTTGTTTTGACAGTGTTAAATTGGTTTGGAGCAGTTGCAGTACTTTTTACAAAAAGTGTTGTTGGGACACCACTTTTCCTCTATCCTTATAACTTCACACTCTCTCCATGTGGGTTTTGACGCGGCAGGAGGATCCCTCAGGTCCCCCCCCCCCACCTCCCTGTCTCTCTATCTCTCCCTGCAAGGCCCACAGTGGCCCATATCAGGGTTATAGAGGTGATTACATCATGTAGGTCGTGGTGACAGCCGCCCACTGTGGTGAGGAAAAAGGGAGGGGGAGGCTGCTGCCTCCATGATTAAGCTGTCAGCCCTCTCCCATCCTCACTCATCCACTATCCTCCGATTTACCATTAATATTTAAGGCATCGAGGTGAGAGGGCCTGGGGGAAGGTGTGAAGATCTGGGGAGGTAAAATAGTTTAAATCCCCTTCTCTACCTGGGAGCTAGCAAGTGGAAGTCAATCCCCACCATATTAGACACAGCCTGGTATCAGACCGATACAGCAGTACAGCATGTAGCTGCCTATCAGAGCTGCACTAGTTGTAGTTCAGGATAGGAACAGCTGTCACTCACTGACTCAGCCCGGTGCACGTCTGTATATTATTTCATTTGCAGTGATGATGAGTCTGACAGCTGGTCATATGATATGCAACTGAAGGTGAAATTCAAATGGACTTTTTAAAATGAAAAGTTAGAAAACAAACTGTTGTAATGACAGAAGGGTGCGTGGTTGTGTCGAGGAGGAGGGTTAACCACAAGTATGCCGTCGTGGTGTGCCAGGATCACAACAGAGGACACTGTAGCTTTGTTTTCTCTCTGCAACAGCAACATTTAAGTGTGCTTGAGAAAGGCAACTCTATGTGTTAGAAATTGCTGTCAAATATTACTGGGTGAAAGTAGTCTGTGCCAAAACAACCCAGTTGTCTCAAGCAAATTTTGTCAGAAATGAAATTCAGAGATGGTACAGCCTCTCAATTAAAACAGTTATTAATACCATGGCTAAGGTCTGACTGGGAAATAAATGGTCGGGGCTTGGAGAATATTAGCCATATTTCCATCAACATGTTTTGGGGGAAAAAATATGGAAAAAATACCTTTTTTTTTTTTTTAAATGGCAGGTTAAGATTTTTTTTGTTCTTTTTGAGTAAGCGCTGAATAGAGCGACTGACCAACTGTCAGATGCTGTCTGCATCTTCCGGATAATTCCCAAATGTCTTCGTCTCCGGACAGCACACAAGATGCCTAATACTAGCTGGCATGAAAGAACAATTACAATGTTCCAAACAACTCTATTTTGAGATGGTAGTCAGCCAAGACAATCCCCTCTTCCATTCATGGGGAGCATTGCCTGTACCGCCACCCTCTGGTGAAAATACAACATTAAATAACCTTGTGTATTTTCTCCAAACCAGTTGATGCCAACGAGACTAATTTTCTTTCCCTTTTCATCAAAATTCATGTCAGATTTTCTTGACTACTAAATGGGCTTTTAAAATTCTCAAACGTCAGTCTCCCGACCAGTGTTTGTTCAATCCACCCGCTGCTCCAGCATGCTCCCTATCACTTTCACACTGTACAGACATCATCACATGACCTGTATTGCTATTGTTGTGAAATATTAATGTGAGAAATACATTTTTTTTTCCATGGGAAATATTAATATTATAGCCTGCGTGGCAGCAGTTTGCAGAATCATCCTCCAAAAGCAAATATGCAATCCAGCTCACAATCTGCGGCAGTAACTCAGAGTTATGAGATCCGGTACACATAAGCAATGGCAGTAACAGTAAACAACCATTATTATGCTCATAAAATGTTTGTTTGTTTTTTTAAGGAGCAAGTCCAAATATATTGGTTATGTATTTGTTTAGTAATGGTCTGTCTTCGCTAATCTTGACCTTTGGGGACAAATCTTTGCCTTTAAGAGCCACTATTATGATGAGAGTTACTGAGCTGGCAGGACTAAGATGTGAATTCCTGGCTGATTAGCACACTGATATGAATATGTGTGAATATCATAGTTGCCTTGGAATATTTTTAATTTAAGAGAAAATTACAAGGAGATGCCGCAATCAGTTAATTAATTTTGCTTGCTCTCCCTGATCATATCACTGTATTTCTCTGTAGACCCTCATCCTAGACAACTCCCGCACACTAGAAAGTGGGAATATAATGCACACTGTAAAAACGATCTTACATCGTGGTCATGCCCTACCTTCAGTGGAATGTACCCTTTTATTATTTTATACTTTCAATACTTGGAGAGTAAATGGGCCCTCTTGAGTTTCCAGCAAGGGGAAACCATTCAAGGTGGACTGTTGGTATGTTTGTTAATGACTTAACCGAGTGTTGAGATACTCTCAGTTGAGTCAGAAAACAAATTCGCACTCAAGAGGTTTTATCCTGACAGCAGTTGATCTGTCTTTCAAGGACTTTTGCACCGCAAACTTTTTCTCAAGTTGATGATTGTGTGTGCCAACAGCAATCGAATACTTCTCTGAAAACAATGTTGAGGTTGTTTTCACTAGGCAAATGTGTGTGTGTGTGTGTGTGTGTGTGTGTGTGTGTGTGTGTGTGTGTTTATTCGCAGGCTTTCTCTCCCTGTTCTGAAATGCTGAATAGTGATGAAGGAGAGAGACTGGTGGTGGGGTGAATGAAAGAAAGCCTGAGTGAGGAGAGAGGAAAGAGGTTTGATTTGGCGTCTGCATGTAGCCACAATAAGCTCCACTCAGAACGGGCTGGCACACTGCTGAAATATGCATGAATCATTTCCCAGTGGTGTGTGTGTGTGTGTGTGTGTGTGTGTGTGTGTGTGTGTGTGTGTGTGTGTGTGTGTGTTGGGGGGATAGTAGAGCAAAGACAGGAGCTGTGTATTTATTAGATTACATGAAACTAGAATTGCACATATGCAGGTTAGATGACATAGAATGGTGGTTGTCCATTGTAAAAGGAAGAATTAGTTCTATTTTTACCCATGACAGAGATCCCTTGCAGCGAATAATGCGATCGACTGGGGGAATATAAACACAACATTAAGTGTAAGCAGGTTCACTGCTGCTAGAACACTCACTCACATATCAGGCTATGTAACCCTCACACTGGTCAGTTCCAAACAATACAAGCTTGTCTCAGATTGTTGACACGTGCTCACGTTAGCGTTGAGTGATACTTGTTATTAGAGGCCAGTGACCATTAATTTCCCCTGTGATTGGCACAGTTTACTTTCTGGTTAAATACTGATACAATAATAATAGAGCTAAGTGTGTGACAGGTCTGCGGCTGCAGCAGTTTCAGCCTCAAAATGTTGCACAATACAGCGTTTAACTTAGTGAAATATTGTTATTTTTTTCATTTGCAGCAGATAGCAAACTTCTGATGCAGCAGCTGTCTGCAATATTCTTGTCTTCTTGAGTACATATACTCCTGTATTAACACATCCCAGGGAGTAAAATTACACTACAAACTGCTTCACATGTTGAGCCAATAAAGTAATAATAGGTAACAATAAAGTGGTTTGCTGACAGACTGAATTTACAACTTAATGTGGGTAGCTAGAACCTGAATGTTTCCCTTGTAAATATATTTTCCACACTTGCAGCAACTTGTTTGGCAGAAGTTTCATCACCTTGTCTTTCTTCACCTTGTGTCAATTGAATGTGGGGACACAGACTGTGTAGTGCAACTGTGGCTGCTGTGCAGGGAAGGTGGCATCACCTTTGTGTGAGAGCAGTCACGAGGGGCTCCAAAAGGACCCTCCTCCGGTTCCTCTGGCCTGCCCTCCAGCTGGGGTTAAGCTCACTCCGTGTCACGGAGACATTTTGATGCATGTACCTTGTCTTGTAGGACCTGGAGTCATCCAAATGATATTTTCTGCTGCCACCCTGCCTGCAGATTAATCTGTTACTGAAGAGCAACAGATTGTGTTGTCCTTGAAGATAAATGTCTCCCTTGTGCTGGCTAGTCCTCCTCAGAGTCCTCCTCAACTTCATCTTTATCTGAGGAGTTTTCTTCCTCTTTGTCCTCCCTGTCTGAGACTTCCTCCACTAACTCCCTGTCTCCATGCTGCAGACGGCTGAGTTTGGCCATGGATGAGAGATGGTAAAAGAAAATGCCTGGATAGACTTGATTGAGCATTTTCTAAGTTTATGGTCTCATCCGCTCAGTTCAAGTTTTCTTCAATTCTGTGTGATGGTCTTTTGGCAAATGATGGTCCTTTTTAGAGTAAAATGGAAATAAAGAGCGGTATACTTAAATGTTTTTTCCACACTTTGTGCTTTTTACCCTTCAAAGTCGGCTCACACTGACTAGTTAGCATTTTTTGTGCATATATAAGGATTCCAAATTAATCCGAGATCCTTCTGAAGTGGCCTGAACTGAGACTACCTTGGCAGGTAGTCTGTTCGCTTTAAGTTTGAGTTGGGAACATGGAGACCTCCAAGATCAGTGCCTTGACATGTTCACCGCCTCTGGGGCGTGAAGTGGACAGTAAAGAGAACGGAGAGCAAAAAGAACTTGGTCCCTTTTTATGTTGGTCCAATTTTAGGGGGTCCAATTAAAGAGTGTGCTTTCCCTAAAAAGGACTACAGTATTGATGAAAATTCCCTCAAAGAGCAGTTGCCTGTAATTGGCAGGTTGTAACTCAAAATACAAGTAAACAATAATAGAATAGCTCATAAAAAGATGGTCACTGGTGTATGAAATGCATATCAATATGTGACTATGTGGAAATGATGTAGCCCCTCTTTCAGAATGAAACTTTATTGTGACCAGTTTTCTTACATTAACCAAATATACCAAGAGGATAACAACCCTGCAGCGCTGCTGAATGTTGATATTGTACAACACTTTTATACTATTAATCTAGAATTATGTGTATTATTTGTGTTTTGCTCTCATCATCCAACCTCCCACTGTTATTGTGGAGGAATTTTCCACACTAACACGTAGTTGTCTTTATCATCCACCCAGGGTAACAAGCGTAAGCTCAGGCAGCTGCTAATCGACATAAAGTCCTCTGAACAAATTGCTCTGTCAGTTTCAGGAAAAGTTTTGTGAGGATTGCTGTCAGATTTAGCCTTCAAATTTGGAGAAGAGGTTTAACAGGGAGAGAGAGTTTTAAAAAAAATGGGGAAGACAAATAAGAAAAGAGTGAGAGACAGAGGAAGGTGGGAGGACATGTCAAGCGATGACTGGGTGTAACTTGGAAAAGCACAAAAAAGATGACTAACACCATACACACACTCACACACACACACACACACACACACGTTCACACTCAGAAAAGCTTCACACACCCTCTCAAGCCTCTTTACTCAAACCTAATTCTAATCCTTAATCTTTTTATTGCAATGTTTAACCACAGTAATTGATTACAACTATGTGACCTTAGGCTTATCTCCAAGCACTTCCTCCCTCCGTAATACTATTAGCCATGAACAACAGGAGGAGGAGAGGAAAAAAAAAGCTCCATGCACAGTGTCCTTCAGAGCTCAGATAAACTTCTCTAAAGCTCGCTGCTGAGTGATGGCCGGCAGTGATGCAGGAAGGAATAAAAGGAATAATCCAGAATCACTCTACTTCTCCCCACGGAGGCTTTGATATAAAAAAGGTATGATGATTTAGCATACCAGTGTGTGTCTGGGGGACCTCTGCCATAACCGGGCTTAAGCAGAGCCCAGGGATTCCTTAATTGGCTTGTTTCTTGTCAGGGACACACCAGGGCTGATAGCTAATGTGTTCCCACTTGGCATCTCGCTGACAGTAGAACATATCCTGACAGCTTTTTGGGCTAACCCTCAGCATGAGAGGAATACAGTGAAGCTGGGTTGGAGACAGAGAGAGCAAGCAGGAGGTACAGGATGGATGCAAATGGAAGAAAAGGAAAAAGGGGAGGAGGTTGTTAGCGTCTAACCGAATACAGGAAGTTTTGTCAATCAAGGAGATCAAACGAGGTTACACCATAGGAGCGGCGACGTGGCTCAGAGGTAGAGTGGCCGTCTAGCAATCGGAGGGTTGCTGGTTCGATCCTTACTTCCCCAGTGACCGTGTCCAAGTATCCTTGAGCAAGATACTGAGCCCATAATTGCTCCTGATGGCCTTGCGATGGACTGGCGACCCATTCAGGGTGAGCCCCGTCTCTTGCTCCATGTCAGCTGGGATAGGCGCCAGCCACTCCTGACGGTGCTGTACATGTGACAAAATCCACCTCTTATCCTCAGGAATAGCACGCCCCATCTTTTTCAAAGTTACATTTTGAAATCCAACAGTAACTCAGTAAGTTGATAGGCATGAGATGGCGTGATTGAATGGACACCATCACACTCCTGTAGGTATTATTCTCAACAAGGATTAACATCTGTTTGTTCAAGTTTTCAACTCAGAGTAAAATGTCACCCTTCTTTATGTGGATTTGAAAACAGTTTTGACAGTCTCAGTATTGGAATGTCAGTATTTGGTAGCTTTTTAATCATACTTTATGCAAAATAGTCGACAGCTGTTCTTCCAAAGTGTCAGATACACATTAAGTCAGAGTTTCATATTGATTTTCCTGTCATTTTCAGGTTGTAATGACAGGCTGTGAACACGAATCAGGCTGCCAACAAAAAGTGATAAATAGATTAAATATAGATTACAGATGGATGATTAGATGATATATTTATTAAAGACTTGCATCTGAGGTTTACTGAGACTGATAGAATGTACCTTTTGTCCTACTCTTTCTCCTCCTTTCATAGTCTTTCCTCCCCCTAGTCCCAATTTCTTCCATCCTCCCCTCCTTTTTCCACCCTTTCCCCCCCTCTTCTGCTCCTCCTCCCTCTCGTCATCTTACCTTTGCTGCATATTGATGTCAGTGCACTGGACGGGAAAAACTAGATGTTTGTGTGTGTGTGTGTGTGTGTGTGTGTGTGTGTGTGTGTGTGTGTGTGTGTGTGTGTGTGTGTGTGTTTGGTTGAAGATGGGCCAAGGAATGCTTGCAGAAAGTAAATACTCTACTCTAAATTCATACCCGTAAAGACCTCGAGACAGACTGAAGGTTAAAACTGTGAAATCATTTAATTTCATAGGTAGTTAGACAAGCAGTTACACATGCAATTAAACCCATGTTCAAGCAGTCAATGATGTAATCGCACACGCAGACAGATAATCAGTTATATATTCAGCAGGACTATCATTTACATGTAGACTGAAGAAAACCCCACTAAGCTTCTGTCGAGTTACGTGGTCTCTGATGAAAAGGTGCTTTGAGGTGCAGGAGTTTTGTTGATTCTCGCTTTTATATTATTTATTATCAGTCAGTATTATTGTTTTCGTTAACAGTAATGGGCCCTAATCTAATACATAATTACATGTTTTTGTAATTTATGCATTCCTAAATGGGTCTGTCTGTTTTAATGTAAAATCAGTGAACCTAGAAATGTGAGTCAGCTCAAGTGGCTCATTTTATACTGTTGTTGTTAAATAAGTCCAAGGGATGAGGGGATAACAATAAATTACCCTCAGGGAAACATAGAGCATGGAAAATGGTCAAAGAAAAACTCATTAATTTATTTAGCATAAGAATAGACAAAAACTCAAAAATAAATCAGATTAAATTTCCCCCTCAACAGAACTTATCAAACCTTCTCCCCAGAGAACCAAACGATGGGAGTTTCAAGCTGCTATATTAGAAGTTAGTCCACTGATTAAATAAGAAGTGCCAGCACAATTCAGGTAAAATTATACCCCTGCAGAGGAGGGCACAAAAAACACAAGTAGATAATATTGGTGATTGTTGCTTAGGCTCCTTTCATTTCCTTGTTGAGTACCTCCTCTTCTTTAAGGACCCAAGTCCTGTCTTGAAGAGGTGGCTGTGCTGGAGCTTTACTCAGGTATATCCTTTGCACAAGTGTTTTCTGCACTTGTGAACTCAGTGCTTAGAAAAGGTACAACACATACCTGGAAAAGAATAGTGGGCGGTGAACCGGATGCATTATTTTGTCCAATCCTGCTCCGGGCTGTCAAGGACCCTCAGGTCCCCTCAGACATACAGAGGGTCGAGGTAACATACATCTACAAACCCTGGTGCCGTATTCAGACCCAGTGATCCCACATGGTTGTATGTGCATGACTTGAAATTGGTATGAATACCCCCCCAAAAAGCAACCCTCTTAATGTCAACTCAATAACTTAATGTATATTATATAGTATTGTTGTTGACTGTCCATAATGCTGCATTCAAGGAGTATAGTTTTATCCTCTACACATGCATAGTTCACACATTGAAATTCATATAACGATGTTCCATCACTGTAAGAGCTCTCTCTGTCTCTCTATGCCCCCCCATACACACACACACACACACACACACACACACACACGATCACAGGTGGGGTGGCCCAGTTAGAGGAAACCAGCCCAAGGTCATGCTGCTTTATCTTTCGAAGGCTGTTTTTGTCTGTTTCACTTGACTTGCGTCAGAAAAAAAAAACTACATTACAGGTACAGTGACGCGTGTCTCCACACCTGAAGCAGAAGTCTGCACTCAAGCAATGAATTCACACGAGCCCCCAAACAGTCATTACATCTCAGCCGCAGCAGACAAACAGGAGAGCAATATGGAGGAGTTTGGCAGTGCAGCTTATAATAGCTTTTTAGAGATTAGAAAACCGTCTATTCTCGTGTTAATTACTGACGACTTGAGTCATTTTTGTTATTGTTTTAAGGGTGGTTGAAAAGGGTGAAGCACAAATACGACAGCAATCAGTGTCTTAGTCATTGTCATTGGAGCAACTATAGAAAGTATTGTCATTTCTCTCGAATTCGGACACAAAATTAATTTGCCTAATTCTGTATTAGGATGGGAAACTTGCTTTCTATCTTTCTTCTAACGGTGGAACATCTCTGTGGTTCTCCGATTTTGGGTGGTTGATTCAAACAGGATTTTTCGTTGGATCTTTCATATAGTCTTGTAATAGCTGTGTGCCTAGCAGAGCAATCACAGCGCTCCATCAAGCTCTGACACATCCATTTGTCACACTCTCTGTGGTCACATAGAAAACCAAAGTAATACACACACACTCACACACAGATGCATTTCTTCCAAAAAAAAAAAATCTGTCCCAGTCTACAGTACAAATGTTTTTATTGTATCTTGATATCAAACAGAAGAAAATGCATCTTCACCTGATGTATCGCTCAGATGGACATGTCAGGGACTTGATGAAAAAAAAAAAAGAAATCCAACTTTCAAACAGAACAGAAAGTTATCAAAGTTAATATTTATCCAGTGTGTAATCGGTGAAGTGGTTGGAGATGGAGCTGCATGAGGATGCAGCAGCAGCAGCAGATCTACATGTTTATGAGGTTACTCAGAGTCCCTAGGACAGACGTCACCTCACTGAGATGTTCCTTTTTTGGATACATTTTCCATTTACATTCAGTTTTAATAACTTGTACGTTAAGCACTAGGGTCACCAAACGAAATCAAATAATTTCATGAATCTAAATCAAACTTAGATTACACATAGTGAAGTGTTTGGGGCGTGGGGGGACTAACATTTTAGTGGCAGTATTTTAACCAGCAGGATGGCAATCGGGATTATTGTTGTTCTTCATTTTCAGAAGGTTTTGCATGAAGACAGAAAATATAAACCAGGAAACAGTGCAGGACTGAGCTGGAAATGTTCCTGCGTGGACCAGGAAAATACCATACACAATTAAATAAATTGTTCTTTATGAGGAAAGTAGTGGCACTGAAATTTCAGACCAAACCCGGCTGGAACCAGATGCTAATTTAATATCTGAAAAACCCTTGTGTCGGTCAGATATTACATTTGAAAATGAAAATGAGGTGGAGGCAGCAATGAGCAGAGATCCAATTCCAACACTGATCCCCCCCCAAAAATATTCATATCAGTATTCCACATGAAACTGACATTTGTGATGAGATTTTTGTTCTCCTGACGTCACCAACCGAATTCAACCGTCACTCATCTGTGAAGGAGCAACTACCAACAAACATCATGCCTCAAAGGACCAACAGGACCAGTATTGGTTCATGTGTGTTCATTATTAGAATTTCTCTAATTTTTCATTCCAAATCTTTAACACGTTCTATGACTCTACAATAAAGCACTTTATGCCCTGGATTGGCCTAATTTAAGAAATTATGCATGAGTTCGCTCCCATTGATTAATTATGTTCATGTGATTTTCTATTTCTATCAGCCACTTAACTGTTCTTTTTATGACCAAAGTCCTGAAGGCTAAATTGACAAACTGTATCAAGAAAATATATTAATACACATAATTTTAAAGACATATCATACCGTGTACACCTGCTCAGCTGTGGTGTGGAACTTTCTTTGCTTATCTAATGGCATCAATATATTGACTCGATATTAAGATTACAGCCTTTACAGCGAGTGGCGCCTTCTCTGCACGAGCACTTCTACTTACTGTCCTCCCTGTCAATCAGGCACCTACTGTATTTTCTGGCACACTGTTGCATCGCAGCAGGAGTTCATCAAATAATGATGACCATCAACCATCTCTTCTCAACGTGTAGTGCAACCCTTTACTACCTCTTATGTGCCATCATTACACTCTTGTGAAGTTCACGCGGAAAACTGAAGGGGTTTTCATAAATATTCAAAAAATTGAATGGTTTTTCAATGGTCCACATAATCTGCATCTATATTCATATTTCAGCCCACTCCAGTCTGATGAACTCAGTAGAGAGAGAGAGAGAGAGAGAGAGAGAGAGAGAGAAAGGGGGCTGCAACAGTTTATGATGTTTCAGGTTGAAATGATAAAAGATGTAATGTCTTTTAGTGGTTAAATAGAAATGATGCGATGCGGTCAGCGGAGAAATCCTTTATTCCAACATGCTTGGCACCAGTATTGGGCACTAAAAATCACTCAGTCTCAATTCACTCCTGAATGGATCAAAATGATGTAACAAAATGCTTTAGAACATTAATCACAGCTCCAGTGGAGAAAAAAACAAATCAGCCTCCTTCACCTTTTCCACCTGTAGTATCAATCAATTCACTAAACTCGCAACAATTGCGAGGTACCTGCATTTGCTATCATCTGTCTGGGAATTTTGAAAACCCGCAACTACAAATCTGAGTTGAAAATACAGCGGGGACAAGTCACTGACACACTCACTCTGGCTTTTTGACTTGTGTGATTGGTTATTTGGTGGGAGTCGGGAAGCTCAGGCTTCTCTAACTGTATGAGTCAAAATGCAAATTTGGGCCATCGGACTAGTTTCCCTTAAACGCCTTTACTGTGGAGTATACTGTTGTCCTACATAAGTTATTGTCATTCTCATTCAGTGGGCAGTTCAGTAGAAACCAACAGATTATCCAGAAATTACAATTCCCTGTGTGTGTTTCCCATTTATATTCTTTTCTCTTTTTCAATGAAATTGAGTTAGAGCTGTGATAGAAGAGAGAATGTGTCACTTGGCTGAGATTAATCCCCTGAAGCGCCACAGTTTATCTGCTCTGTATCTTTTTACAAGCAGAGAAAGAAAGATTGGAAGGAGAAAAAACATTTGTTTTCCTCTAAACTCAGCACGTCTAACTTCATGTAGATCTAGGATTCTACATGAGAAAGCTGGTGGGGTGTTTGGGGTCCGAGGACGGTGGCTATTAGAGGGATATGGTTTCACTGCAGATGAATGATTTGTCTGGCTCGCTCTCTAAAATGCACTTAAGATATTATACAAAGTCTAAAGATGCTGAAAGCTGTGCTCCACCGCACGCTTTGGCTGTCTATCTCTATGCTGCTCTCTCTGTCCTAATTGATCGTACAGACCATACAGCCCCATGTTGTCTGCGCTCATTTCCAGTCAGGCTCGTTTAAGCGCTACAGACTGGAGTCAGATGGCTTTGGGAAGAAAAGACGACTCCTAATTTGAGCAGAGAGACAGACAGGTGAGAGACAGCACTAATTTAAGATCCAGCAGAAAACAATGTTATGTACCCTGAACTTGGTTCAGCAAAGTGGAGAGTCTTAATGGATGTTTGGGCTACTCATTTTTAATATCCACACTGATGTGTCCAATAACTGCTGATTTATTATTCAACATTTCAACCAAAACCTCCAGTGAAGCTGAATGTATTTCCCATCATATAAAGGGAATTTTGGTCAATCATCTGTGTATGAGACACTTCTAAAACCACAGACACACCACACCTCAGACCATCTCTTGTGTCTTTGCCATTACAATATCCCAACAACTAGTAGCTTCAGGTTTTGATGGGTCAATAAATAGATAAATAAATAAATTTAGCACACGCTAAAGTGCTGTTTATTGGGAAGTTATTAGAAGGATTGATTGGTATTTTCATGAGTGATGCAGAGCGGATGGACACATGTTTTATTTTGACTCTCAGGTGTGACCTTTCTGAATGGACTCTAGTTTGGTTATGTTGCTTATGAAATAAAATAGTAGCCGCACAACCAAGCGTGACAGGGATATGCTTTGGTTCATGTCAAGAAACAAGCATTTTGGAAACCCAGTACCCCCATCAAAAATAAACCAGTTTTTCCTCCTACATTCTGTGAGGACTGGTTCATTCTTTTCCTCTGATCACTCTGCACGCCTGAACTAGGCACCAGAATAGAGACGTCACCCATAGTATGTCCACTTCCTCCTGGAAGACCGAGTCAACAGTACCATGTCTGACAAAGCTAGCATTAGCTTTGGTGGTGCTCGCCCAGCCACAGGTGGCACTAGTGCAGCGATTATCAACACCAGCAGTGCAGATGAAGCTACACTAATAAGAAGTTACTCGTATTGGATTCTGATCGTCTGTGGAATTGGAAGTGTTACACAGCAGGAGGTAGAATGTTTGTTTCAGGGAGAGCAGGACTGTTAAAAAGGTTGGGGACCACGTCTAAGTTCACTCAGCGCAGAGACGTGGACTTAGTGACACAGCATTGCGCTCACTGATGATGTATGTATCCTTTTTGGTTGGATCTGGTCTTGTCACTTTCTCTGTCATTTAAAGAAGGGGTAGGCGCCGCATGTTTTTGGCCCCCCCCCCCCTTTTTTTTTTTTTTTTTACATATTCTTATATTTTCTTAAGGAATAAATCTGTCTAAATTGTTTTTGGAATCATACTCTGATCATGAACCCTCCCTCCTCACTCCTCACAACCTACACTGACGATAAATTAACGCAAATATGGCCTCTACAGCTAGCTAGCAAAGTCGGCAAATGGGTTTCTTACCTGTCCAGATTTTGATGCTTCCTTTTTTTTTTTTTTAAACATCACAGTTTATTGATTGTCATTGAGACATCATGATAAATTCTGGGATTATAGCAAAAAGTACATAGAAATCTGGGAGCCTACCCCTCCTTTAAGTACTTGATTACAACCTTTCCACCTTCTGTTAAATTGTGACTAAACACATCGTTTCTAAACTGTTAATGCAGTCATAGAACCAGCAATGGTAGAATGTACTGGAGCTTTTCTGTGTGAAGTATTTCCCTCACATGACATCCACCAGACTCTCTGCTTCTCTCTCCCAGTTCAAAAAAAGGTTAATTGAATTGGAGACTCTAATTTGCCTGTAGGTGTGAGTGTGAATGCTTGTCTGCCCTGTGACAGGCTGTTGACATGCCTCTCACCCAATATATGCTAAACTCCATCACCCTGCACAAAATGAGTGGGTATAGCTACAGGATGGATGGAAGAGTATTAGGTTTTGTTGACACTTTTAACCACTCTATCCTCCTTTCCAGGATTTTGTATAGTAGTATAAAAAACTGTGTTTCTACTCTGTGCTATTTGCTGAGGCAATCAGTGATCCAGTTTTTCTGAAAGGGACAGTCATATTGTCCATGACCGCAAAAGGTCACTTGCGATAAAAATGTGCAACATTGATCTTTTTAGGCCTGTCTGCCGTGTCTGTATGTAAATTTGTCTATGTATCGCTCTACCTGTCAGAGAGGCAAGACAAATGGACACGATTATCATAATGAAAAACCAGGAGGACTGCTTCCTCTTCAAAAAAAAAAGGAAAAAAAAGTGCAGGCCATATTTTAGAGGCTAGCATCTTGTTTTTCCAGGTATCACTGACTGAAGGTGGAAGTCAGTCTGTTTAGAATTCATGTAATCGCCCTGAATTTACAGCAATCTTAATTCCCACCTTCACTTTTTTTAATCCTAAAACTCTCTTCTGAAAGTGGCCTGAGTGTTTTCCACATCTCCACCCATCTTATTAGAGAATATTTTCCCTCATGCATACATAAGCTATGCAAACTCACATCAAAAATGCACTGCTTGCCCTCCGTCTTTCTGTCCTTGCTGTTTGTTGTCCCCTTCCCCATCTCCTTGACTTATTCCTCTGTTTTCTTTATTTTCATTACTCCTTTCCCTCTCTTTCACTCACCCCTCAGTCGCCCTGACAGCCTCCTGTTAACAGAAAGCAGCCGACTGTGAAAGCAAGCGAGTGACAATGTTCTGCGGATGTGCTTCATCCCATATGTCTGCAATTTGAAATAAACAATTAGGGTGTAAGTGATATTTATGATGTTACTAAAAATAACAGCATTCTTTTTATTTCTTTTGAACTGCTGTCATCTTAAAGTACTGTTGCCTTCAAGTACAGTCTAAGATCTCAAGCTTTAAACCAAACCCTACAAGAAAACAATATTTGGATCCTTTTATTTTTTAAAAGGTTGAGCAAGTTGGTTAAGGTACTTCAGTGACCAGGAAATTCTATATTTATGTACTAATTGCATGTTAAATAGGACAAAAAATGCAGCAAGGATTTAATGTGAAACCCAGCGAAACCTGGATTCTGTTGTGTCCATTCTTTTTGTTAGAATTATCACATTTTATTGACTGTGCAGGTTCCTTTACATGTCATGAACGGGGTTTAATGGCAGCATTTTGTTAATGTACCAAAATCAATGCAACATTGTTTTAAGCATCAAAGGTCCTTATGACCAATTCCAGTTACAGGATAAGGACCTGGAGAATGAAAAGAAAGGAAAATGCTAAAGTTGTCTTAACCATGAGTGTCCTGCTCAAATTCAAGTCAAATAGTGCTGACCTGAAGACTACAACCCATGAAAAGAATATTAAAAGCCCTGCTTATGGTTACATTGTGATTCAGAGTGGTACAAGTTGGCCAGGCCAAGAGTGATAGCACCCTGTGGGACAAGATGTGTACAGTAATACTAGTGCCTAAATCTGTAGGCTGGTTTGCATAAACTTTACCCTCAGCAGCTAAAACTTCAACTTTGACCATTGCTCACACTTAATTTGCTTATACTGAAGGTGGATCCATTTTTAAGGTGATCTAGTTATCCAAAAAAACAAAACAAAGACCAAAATTGATCTTCACTTGAAGAAGAAGCTCTCCATGTACGTCTTTGTTTCTACTCTAAACTAAATGATCATGAAATATGGGTCATGAACGAAAGAATGAGACGGTGAATACAAGCGCTGAAATGGGTTTCCTCAGGAGGGTGACAGGTGGATAGGTTGAGACGCTCAGTCATCCGTTAGCGAGTAGAGCCGCCACTCCTTTGCCTTGAAAGAAGCCAGTTGAGGTGGATAGTCAGGATGCCACTCAGGAGCCTCTCTTTGGAGGTGTTCCAGGTATGTCTCGCGGGGAAGAGGCCATGGGCCAGACCAAGGACCAGGCGGAAGATCTATATCTCCACCCTGGCCTGGGAACACCTCAGGATCCCCCAGTCCCAGCTGGTGGATGAGGAAAAGGCAGATCGGGGTTCACTGCTGGAGCTGCTCCCGCCAGGACCAGACTATGAACAAGCGGTTGAAAATGGACAGGTGGATTGAGGGAAAGTTTGGTTTTGGGAGTATTGGAAACACAAGGATTGTAGAACAGACTACCATATAGTATAAAGAATCATGACACTCCTAAAGTAGTCTAAACAGCACTTTTAATATTAGGTAATCCCCACAGCAGACCTACATCAATCACATCTGCTGTTGCATAACCATGGCGTTGCATAAAAATGATGTAGCCTAGTGTAAGTGCAGTCGGTTTGCATTAGCACAACTGCTGCCTTGTCTTAAGCCCTTATGAATTATTCTTCTTCCTTGACCTCATGACACTCACCACTGAGGTCAAGGAAAAGTGGTTAGGAAAAGACGATTGTGGGGACTGGTCTGACCGCTTCCCGAGTCTTATCTAACCTGTCTATAGTTGCACCCTGCCATCTTATCCACTGGCAAAGTGTGTGTGTACATGTGTGTGTTCGTTGTACCACTGTGTGTAGCCATCACTTTGATCTCACATCAGTCAGAGGGTGCTGAACACACATTGACATTCCAGACTGCCTGCCTGCCTCTCTGGCAAAAATAGATATGTAAAACGACAAGCCCCCCCCCCATTTTCCCACGCATAGTTTGTCAGATCTAGAGGCTAGAGGGAGCGAACGGCCTCTGGTTAGTATCAGCTCAGATGAAAAATCAGTCAGTGTGAGTGGAGGAGAATATCACCGTTTAGGCAAATGAGATAAAAGGAAGGAAGGTAAAAAAAAGAGACAAGGATCATGCCCTTAACCAGTGGTGATCCTGCTGGAGGATAAGGATTTACTGGAGTGTAAAGCTGCAGACAAGTGCAATTTCTGTCAGTGAAAAAAAAAGATGTGTTTACTAGAACTCGAGCTCCAGCAGTTTTCATGCATAAAAACCTCAGAATGCAGAGTTTTTTTGTTCGCCTAAGGGAGGAATTTGGTCGAAGCTAAATAAGCATTGTAATTGGAAAAAGGGCATTACATGAGTTGATCTAATGCATGATAGTTCCATTACCTGACTACTTGAACAAAATAATCCTGTCCTGCATTTAAATAGCGCATTTTTTCCTCCTTCAAAACACTCATTGAGATTGAAATTAATGTCTTAATGATTGTGTCTAGCATATGTTCAAACAAAGTCTGGAATATTGGAAAGGCAGCAAAGGTTAAATGGAGTGCTGTGTTGCTCTATCCATAAGATTGATAGAGCCCTATAAGTAGCAGCCACAGGACCTTGGTACTTGTGGTGGGGGGGGTGGTGACTGAGGAGTAAATCTGAGTAACAGGACACACTGTAGAGGGACAAAACACTTAATGTGGTTTAAATAATCTTCAGCTAAGTTGCTTTGGGTCATGGCTGCGGTAGAAATAGGCTGACTAATGAATGAGCTCTGATTGGTCTGCACACCAGAACTGCGTCCTGACTTGTTCGTCGTGCACCGCACATATACTTAGCCACAAGTTTCAGAGTTCAACTCCATAGTGATGGATGCTTGTGATACATGTGTGGAACCGGGCAGCTCACACACCGAACTATAAATATGCCCCCCCCCCCCCCCCCCATTAGCCGGTTTAACGTGTATGTCAGATACCACACAACTGCTGGAAGGGCGATCCCTGGCTGCTGCATGATATATAGGGATCCTCTCCACTGGCCATGGCTGTAATGGACATAATATACTTCTAAGTGGTGTAAATGCATTACTACAATAGCCAGTGGTAAATTAGATATAGTACACAACACAGAAAGGTGGCGATGACAGAGCCAGGTGTGTTGAATGTCTAACCATGCTGCTTATCGCTGTGAAAGATGACATTATTTTTCCATTACAATGATGACATTCAGCATCAGCCACCACGTTCCTCCAAAATGTCATTTTACAAGGCCAATTAATTTTATATAGATCAGTTCTGACATGCAGGAGTCAATAAATTCTTGATGGGTGGCTCTGGTCATTTTCCTGCTAGTGGACTCGTTATACAGGGTCGGTCCGTCAGGCTTCCTGTCTTGTCTCAAGTAAACGAGGGGCTACATCACAACGCGTCTTTTGTTGAAGTACAACTCGTGTCTAAACATTACATCCTCCTCTCAAAAGGGGGGCTCACAGTTGTAATATTACAGAGAGCAAAGAAAATTGTATACTAGGATGTGTACTCTAAGACGTGAGCTGTTCTGTTTGCTCTGTCTTCTCTAGTTTGCTCTCTGAGTTGCAGCTTCTCTCTGGTTGCTTTGAGATGGAACACTTTGCATGGTGAGAGGGAAATTCTCTCATTTTTTCACATTATGTTCAGGTTCTACAAAGGTACAGAAATCCATGTTGTAAAAACAAGCAGCCATCGCGGTGCACACTCCTTTAGTAGTAATGGAAGTGCCTCACCGACCATAGATTTGTTTGATATGGCTAAATGAATATAATGTCAATATCAGACTAAATTAACCTGTCCAGTTTAGTGGGCTGCTTTTACTCAACTGTCAGTAAAACCTGCAATCAAATGTTCCTTAAGGGACCTGTAATCACTTAACAATTTTATAGTCTTGCTCTCACTGGTTGTCATTAATTTCCAGAGGCTTTTTACACTCCAGCCAGAGCACAATTCTGGGGGAAACACTTTATCTGAGTCATTTGGCCATATTTACTCCAAAGTGAAATGGTCAGCCATTGAATATCAGCTCCAAATATCATTTCAACATGTGCAGTCATCAAAAAGTCATAGCGGCTGGACTCTATATCTCCAGCATCCTTTGGAGGATGGCCGAGGCCGTGACCAACAGGGTGTCACTTTGTGAGAACACCATGGGGATGACGGATGGATGCTGGGGCTCCACCCTGCCGGCTACCCGTTCACAGTGATGGATGCGGGAATGAAAGGAGCGCGGGGTCTTTGGATTTCATTTGCTCACTGCTGCTCACTTGGTCTTATTGATTTAAGGGCGTGATGGTGGGACTGTGTGTGTGCGCGTGCATGTGTGTGTGTGTGTAATATAGGTTGAATCTAAGAATAACTTGATATAATAAAAGCAGTGTGCTCTCGTGCCTCATTGTCCACTCAAATAACAATAAATATGTATAATTATAGTTATAGTTACTCTTTGTTTATTCATTTTACTTTGTAATAACTAATTTGCAAGATAGCGACTAACGGTATAGCCCATAGGAGATTGTAGTCCTTAAATTTTCTAAGGAACCCAAAAAAGCGAGAAGTCCTTTGTAGTTTAACGTGCCACAGCAAATATCTCCCAGATCAAAAGTGGCCAACTTTGTACACAAATTTCTCCTGAAAATGTATGTAGAGAAACGACTCTGACAGCATCTTGTCATCATCATGTAAATCTACCTTCCACAAGTTGGAAACGATTGTAAACTGTGATATTGTTGCAGTTTGGAAGGAATCATTAATCATTAAAGCGATGTTTCTCAGCCCTGGAGAGGTGCTGCCCTGAATGTTTGAGATTCAAATCAATGGGTTTATTTCAGGACCTGGAGCAGCCTGATAACACCCCATTGCTTGAATCAGGTGTGTTGGAGCAGGGGGCGCATTTAAGACTGGCAGGGCAGAGACTCCCCAGGACCCGGCTTGAGGAACACTGGTTTAATGCTAATTGATTATACACTTAAATTCAGCTTGAAATATTGGTCACTACTCTGAAATCAGAGTTGGGACCAAAGAGTGTCTGTGAGTAAGTTTGGTTGAAATATTATGATTGTGTGCTTGCACTGTGCAAAATACATCATTGGCAACACCAAGTAGAAAAAAAAGGACATTCAAAAGAAAATTTAGATTTTTAATTCCATTTATACTTAATGATGTGCGCAGTTTAAAAAAAATGGATAAAAGTAGAATTAACGTTAAAGAATAGAAAATATCTGTCAGAATATAACTATCTGTATACGCATATACCTGCTCCCATAGGGTTAGGGTGAAGTTTCTCCTGCAAAATGTATTTGCTGTTGAATGTATTTTTACAGATCATGTGTTAGCATTGTTTGCTCGTAGAAGATTCCGTGAACACGCCAGTATGACAAGAGAATCGACTGCTTTGATGCCCAATGCACATGAGACATCACAATGTGTTTGTTATGCAATATTTATTTCCATTGGAATGTGTTGACATTAGTTCTGAAATGCATTATACAATAGAAAGTTTTCAGTCACAACTATTATCATGTATAATTGCACACATGTTTTATGGAAAGTGGGAATTATGTAAATTTATCTCAGTGAATGAGAGATTTTCAGCTTCACGTCACTGAATATAGATGAGAGTAAACTATTAAATGCGTTTCTTGTTGAATAACTGCACACTCTTCCGTGATGCTCATTAAAAGACACTTTAGATGTGCTACTTTACAATTGAAGATGAATTAGAGAACATACAAATATCAAAGCAGTCAATCAGCTGTTAACCAATCACAAAGCTGATTTCCAAGGCCGGGGTGTGTTGATCCGGCACCAGAACGCCACAAAGTTTGTCTCATGTATCATTACTCAGTTCTCCTCAGGGACACCCCCCCCCCCCCCCCTTCAGTTCACACTCCTGAGAAGAGAAATAAGCAGAATTGGAGCGTCCTTCATGGTGGGAAACAGGAATTCTTTCTAGGTCAAGCGAGGATAGAGGAGCAAGGAACAATGAAATGAGGGGATTGAGATGTACACCATGTCTAGCCAGCTCAGTTCAGGCATTTCTTCTATTTCAGGGAGAGGAATCCATGCATTCATATCTTAGGTTTTCAAGATGCTTGTTGCAGCAGACCTGGGCAGATGTTTATCGCTGGCAGTTTCTGATCGCAGGTTCATCCCACCAACAACAACGCCATCAATTCATATCCAGATAATAATTGAATAAGAAATGAGCTCGTGTGCATGTGCATGCGTTCATGTATGATTAAATCCAGTCTGTGTTTATGACTTCATCTGGAGGGGAAATTTTAAATATGGACAATGGATGGCTCACAGGTAGAGTGGCCGTCCAGCCACCACAGGATCGCTGGTTTGATCCTCACTCCCCCTGGTCACTGTGTCAAAGTGTCCCTGAAACAATCGGTACTGTCCTGAACCGTAATGCTCCTGACGACCAGGTTGGCACCTTGCATTGGCAATGTTGCTGCTAAGTCCTCTAATTACCGCTAAAGTAAAGAGGTGCTATGTTAAGTGTCCATTTACCACTCTTGTTTTGGTTGTTCTTGTTCACGTGGACTCTCATACACGCACAGACACACACACACACACACACACACACACACACACACACTACGATTTGTATATAACCTAAGGAATTGTGACCCACAAGTGTCATGTGGACCAATTATTGATTTGTTTCTCTTTTAACCTAAACCACAAGTGTTCTTCAAACCCCTACCAATTATCTTTATGCCTGAACATAACAAGACTTTAAACAAATAGTTCTCGAAAATATCTAAAAATATTCAATTTTTCACCGAGGACAAAATGACTTTGTGGCATTTGGCTTGAGGTTCTCACTGCCGGGGTTGCACATGTCTAACCTGTGTTATGTAGACGAGCACAAGTGGACACTGAGAGAAGCACCTCTGTGCACCAGCATCCATCATCAGCGTCTCTGCAGGTGTTGACTCTGCCTCTCTGCTGGTGGGATGATCAACCAATAGCATTTGTGAGATACCGATCCAAGGTGCCGTGACAATACAGTGCATTATTGCATTCTAGTACTACTGACTTGTTTTAAAGAAAACTGGATGTTGCCCCCAATTTAAAAAAAAACACCAAAAAAATTGTTTGACTTGTCTCGTGTTGTCAGTGAGTTTTTGTTACCCATCCATCCATCTATTTTCTATACCGCTTATCCATTAGGGGTCACGAGGGGGGCTGGAGCCTACAGTAGCTTTTGCTACCTCCTTCAAATTTTCCTTCAGCAAACTCGTAGAAATTGAATCCTCGAATATACACAGTGAAAATCAATTTCCATAATTCTTTAATCTAAAGAATTGATTGCAGTGTTTGGACTCACTTAAACACACAGACACAGCTGAGGTTGCCATATACTACAGAAATCCCCCATGTGAAGCGCCACTTGTCCCTAATGAGGCCTGTATATTGCAATTTATGACACACACCCACATGCCCGCACTATTCACTCGTCTCACAGTTTCAAGACAATTATGCTACTCATTAACGTCAGGAGAATGCAGAACACATGACAATTTGCATTCACGTGTTATCCCCCCCCCTCACTTTTTTCTCCTCAGTTTTCGTTTGCTGTTTTTTCACTTTCCTCTCGTTGTTTGTTCTCTTCTCATAAAGACACCAAGCTGACATCAAGTTCCCATGTGAGCTGCGGCTCTTCATCCATCTCCATAATACCTATTACGTGTGTGTGTGTGTGTGTGTGTGTGTGTGTGTGTGTGGAGGGTTTTCATCCATCACAGAGGGAGGCTCTGGGATTAAATAAAAATCTCTCAATCCCAGTGACAGTGGCAATACACATAACGCACACACACACACACACACACACACTCGCACACCAGTATGAAGTGTGTATAAAAGACAAAGTGCATGGGACAGACAAAGATGGAGGAAAGAATGCATCAGGTCGACACAGTGAGGCTTGGGAATAGAAGGTGGGGAGTTCGTGAGAGATATATGAAAAAGAAGGATAGAGTTAAAGGAAAATAAAATAGAGAAAAAAGAGGGATTGGCTGATATTCAGTGCTGCAAATTCTCAAAGCAGATCCATCAAACATATAAAACTGTTGTTGAAGACACTGGGGATGAGGAGGGAGGATCAAAAATGCTGAAAATCATAAATAAATGATCACTTTTGCCACTCTGAGACAAAAAAGTCAAGAAGTGTTACTGTAAACATTCCAATTTGTTAGAAACAGAACTGCTCTCATGAATGTTAGACAGCTTTGCATGCTAGTGGAGCCCAGTGGTAGTGAGAAGTGATTCCAAACATCCTCCATCTTTAGATATGATGATAAATGCTTGTGCCACGTGCATCTCATATCAACATTCAAGTGACGGTTAAGTCAATTAAACCCGAGTGACAATATGTCCTGGAACCAGACGATAGAGCAAGAAATCCCCAACGCTGCAGAGGGACCGCTCCTCAGCTTCCATTTGCTGCCGTGATTGTTTATGAATTTAGAGTTAGACTGTTGTTCATTTTTCGGCACCATGTCTCTTTATGTGTTTCTTTCTTCCACTCTGTCTTTATTCAACCTTTAAGGGAAATCAGGAAAAGGCTACAGGACACTTAGGACTCTACACTTCCTGATAATGACAAAGTAAATCAGATCAAGTCTCCCGTGGTCTCACAGATTTCACTGTAGTTTTCTCCGGCAATGTCCTCCTGTGTCCCTGAGGACATTTTTAATTCCTGACTAAAATTGCTTTGGAAGCCTCTAAATGATAAAGGTGGCTCATCGTGCAGCAGGAGCAGGGGGGCCCTTGAGCGAGGCCCTTTACCCCCAGCTGCTTGGTGGCCATTAGATAAGACTACTGAGCAGCTTCCAGGTTTGTGTGATCAGGACCTTCCTGTGAAAGAGAGGGTTGCTCTCTGTGAACCCCCAGAATAAAAATTAAAATATATAGCTAGAAAACCCAAAATGTAGAGGAATACACCTTAACTCGTGTGTATTCCCTCTCTGACCTCTTGAAACTTCAGCTAGATGATTGTATTTGTCATTAAACAATAAATATGTGTGTGTGTGTACACAAATGTGCGTGTGAGCAGTCATCCGCAGAGTGAATCATGCATGCGGGAACATTAGTTTTTCTACGCATGCATAGACACTGTCTCATGGTAATAATATAACAACTGCCAGCTTCATCTCCAGTGGCCACTTACTCCCACTTCTCAATTTGCTCTCTCAAACAATATGTGAAGATGGAACACACACACACACACACACACACACACACACACACACACACACACACACACACACAATCAGTTCTGTAGAAGTCACATATGCTAATTTTGCCAAGAAATCAAACTTTTTGAACTGTCTTTGTAAATGGAGTGGTTTATTTATTTTTTAAGTGAAGCAGAAGCAAAGATTAATTCTATCTGGAGCTTTGCTTTAGTTTATTATGTTTATTTACATCAGGGACCATGCACTGTACAAAATACATTAATACCATATTTAGCTTCCAACTAATTTCCTGTAGTCCCTGGACAGGCAAAAGGAAACAACAAGACACACAGCAAAACCTTTTATCTCTACAAACCAACCAAAAACCTGTTGATTCAGGCGTATGCACACACTCACAAAGAAGAACACACTCCGTAGAAATAAACACAGATAAACAAAACATAATCAAGTCAAAATATTATGAACATATATCCAGACTTACATTTTGTAAGTTAGAAAATGAATTCTGACATGGCAGGTTATTGATACAGAGGTCAGAGCAAGTTTTTAAATCAACAGAAGTCTTATTCCAGCTGTGGCTCGAGAGGCTGTCTAGTAACCATAGGGTCGCTGGTTCAGTCCCCCCCTGTTGAAATCTCCTTGAGTAATTGTTGCTGATCCTTGCTGCCCTGCATGGCAGTTTCCACTACCAGTGTGTGAATGGGTGAATGAGGCAAAGCACTTTAACTTTAACAGCTTTAAAAACAGAGGATGATGTGAAGAAGGCGCCTTGTTTGGGGAATCAAGAGGTGGAAGGAAGAAAACTGGTTCTTACTTCCCATTTTAGTGTCCTTCTGCCTGCCGGAGCTGCCGTCTCTAACCCTCATGTGAAAGATACAGATTCATAAAGAGGCTAAACACAAAAAGAGTCATTTAGTCTCTTAGCTATAATGAAGCAAAGAAGCCCAATGTTAGCTGACGTTCAGCCTAAACTCCTGTGTATTATGAAGTTAATCTTGGTCAGAATGTGTTGGCAAATTAGGATTCCACAGTTCAGGGTGAGAGCTGCAGGGATCAGAGGAGACGTTGATGGCTGCAGAACCAATAAGAGGGTTGTTTTCAATCTAAAGGTCGTGACCTGGAGAAGTAGGTGACTCTCAGTCAACATTCACTTGGCAGGAGGTGGTGGACGGCACCCAATCAGAGCTTTACATATTTAGCTAGTAATGTGAACATAAACAACAACATGTTTCCTCCAAGGACAGTTAACAGATAATGTTTTAATACACAATCCCTCTTTAATCTGGCCGTTAGTTTCTGTCAGTAATATGATAATTGAGTCATTCTTTAATAACACTCTCATTGACACAAAGGCACATTTGACCTTTAAATGATGTTTCACTCTTGTTAACAACCTCACACTTAACCAAGTGATGGGAATTTTAAGGATCACTAAATGTTTAATTATGATGGAAGACGAGCAGAGCGGGTTACGACACTACAGTTAAAAGTGCAGGTGTCAATAGAGCTCCAGGTTTCATATAGTTTTAATAAAAGGGACCTCAACTCCGGGCAAGTGGCCAGTGAACAGAGAGATAAGAGACATGGGATGTAAGGGTCTTGTTTCAGAATATAATCAAACACATTTAGGACTATTTACACCCGTTGGGCAGCAATGTAGCGAGGCGAGTAGACACGAATTTGGAAAAAGTACTTAGTTTACATGAAGATAACAAATCAGCACCACATATGGTGAAGTGGCTGGGTCTGGTCTAGGGACCAACAAACAGGTGTGATGCTGTCGGCTAAAATGGCCTTTTTTACTGGGAAGACTATTAAAGAGAAGATGCATTTCATTGCTTACAAGACAAAGTAGAAAACCAATATTATCATCTTGTAGTAAATGCAAAGCTGCAGAGTTCCTTATTTGAAGCCTTCCGTAGCTGCTGCTTCACATTATCAGCTAGCTGACAAAATGTTCAAAGCCCCGTAGGCATTTAAATCAGCAGTCGGGGATGTTTAGCTGGAGATCCAAACAGCAATGTGTTCCTGTCACAATGGACTGTTTGCTTTATTTGGACAAATCACACTGATACCTCTGTCTCCCCATCACAGGACACTCTTTATCTCCAAGGGTGTTTGAACTCTTGTTCCTTAGAAACATGGCAGACCTCCACTTGTTTATCTCTTTGTCTCTCTCTTTGTTAACTTTCTCTTAGCAATTTTAAATAAGTCAAATACTATTTCTATAGCCAAGAATTCCACAACACATCCATCATCAACCGCTTATCCTGTTTCTAGACAAGTCGCCAGTCCATCGCAGGGTGATAGGTATACTGTAGGTACAGGTATAGAGGCAGACAACCATGCGCATTCACACCTACGGACGATTTAATGTCTCCAGTCAACCTAACTAGCAAGTTTTTGGCATGTGGTAGCACCGCGAGGGAACTTACGTAGACTTGAGAACATGCAAGCTCCACTCAGAAAAGCCCTGGCCAGCTGATGGATTAGAACCCAGAACATTCTTGTTGGGAGTCAACAGTGGTAACCAGCACACCACCATGCCACCTGACGTTAGGAAAAAGCAACCCCCCCCCCCCCCAAAGAAACCTTTGACAGGGAAAAAGGAAAGACAGACGTAAACAGCAGGAGTAACAACTTTGCTAGGGTTTGGGTTGTCTGCTTCCCATCGCATTTGGGAGCAGAAGAAAGGGCAAGTCACTTCTCACTTCATCACCAGTCCATGTCAGTCTACCTATTTCCCCTCACACAGGTTAATACAGACCCAAAGTGCAACTTTACCCTGCTGTAGCTTTCAGGGCAAGAAAAAGGTTATGTAAAGAATCATTTGCAAGATTTAAACTCATTTCCTGAACCGAAACACTTCCTCCAGTGGCACAGAAGAATGATAACACTGACTCCATGATGAAAGATTTCAAGGCACCTGGATCTTTAAAGGAGAGGTTGAAAGAACAAAACCTTTGAAAACATGTGGTGTGTGACTGAGCTGCTAACTCAGAAATCACAGGAGTGCAATACAAAAGTGTCTCAGGCTTAGTGAGCAAGTGCACTGCTGTAGCTTTAGCCTTTTGAGCTGAGCAAGTGGGACAGTGGGGCGACAGCAGATTTCACCAGACGGTTGCCCTGGTAATTCCTGCTCCGGGATTTCTAAATTTAAAAAAAAATTCAAACAAAGGCCTCTCAGGGCGGCACGGTGGTGCAGTGGTCAGCACTGTCGTCTCACAGCAAGATGGTTCCGGTTTCCAGCACAGGGTCTTTCTGTGTGTTCCTGCATGGGTTCTCTCCGGTTCCTCCCACAGTCCAAAGACATCAAGAGGGGACGAGGCAGAATGATACTCTAAATTAACTGGAGGCATGACTGTGAGTGTGAATGGTTGTCTGTCTCTATGTGTTGGCCCTGTGATGGACTGGTGACCCATCCAGGGTGAACCCCGCCTCTCACCTGAAGGCTGCTGGGGGAGGCTCCAGCTCCCCCGCGACCCTGAACAGGATAAGCAGTAAAAAAAATGGATGGACGGATGGACAAAGGCTTCTAATTTTTCCTTTTACAACCTCTTGAATAAAACTTGACAAGTTTTAATTTTGCCCTTAGTAATGTGATTATGCCGTCATCCGCATGATGACCATGGTTCACTTTTAAATAGAGTCAACTGCTGATGAACTGAAAGCCTCTCCAACTCCATTTAGCGTTCGCTGCCATGAGTCAGAGCAGAGTCATCGGTTGATGCTAGGTCTGGCACAGTAGCTATAAGTTTGAGAGTTTGACTTGCACAACTCGAGCAAAAGAAACTCATAAACATAAGAAATGCTTTGTTGGAAGCATCGTGCGGGTTTTGGCTTTTCACTCTGCAAAGCATACTAACACTAATGTATCAGCTCCTGATGTTCTACCACCGCTTTGATAGTTTAGGCAACTGCAGAAGCATTAAACCACAGGAGTGTTTGATTGTTAAGGGAAATCAAATGATGCAATTTTAATTCTAAATATGTTGTTCTTTAATTCCTTAATTCCAAATTGGAATTCTGGAAGAATCAGAGTTGGGAGGTTAAGCAACTGAAAAAAAACCCACTTAGAATCGGCAATAACTTCTGATTTGGCACTAAATAATTGATTAACCCTAACGAGCCATAAAGATTTATATCCAGTAGCTGCAAAATGCAGAATTAGTGCATGGTTCACCTGTTAATGTATCTTTAATAGCATATATATTAATTTTAATCAACAAGAAACCAAAACAAAACTGAAGCAGCCCAGAAACAGTAATGTGTCTTGTATTTGATTCTGTCTCATAATCAAACAGTAAACATGTTTATGGTGTTATTGCTCATATATTGTGGTATTAACACTTACTGATAATAAGCATCAGCTGAGGAATTAAATATTAGCACTCATTAGGTGTATAAGAAGTGTTACTGTTCCCGTGTGTGTGTGTGTGTGTGTGTGTGTGTGTGTGGTGGGGGGGGCAACAGACGTGTGGTCTGTCACACTGTCATATTTCTCACACATTACTTTTTTATTAAAAGATGCAGTCTAATGGGATAAATGGCATCGGTTTTATACCACAATATTAAATGATATCCTCTATCCCCTCAGAAACAGCCTTGGTGCACTATAAAGTATTGCAGAGCAGAAGTGCTGTGGGCGATGTCTGACCTTGCTCTGTGTATTTGTGTGCCCATAGATTTGACGGAGTTCAAATCTGAGTCTCACCGTACAGCCACACACTGACGTATAGCACACGGCACTATGGCGCCCATCCTCTGGTAAACGATAGACTGGGCTCTGACTGGCATGCTTGGTTGTCCTTCAGCAACCATTGTAGGAAGAGAGCTTTGGACTCAGATGCTCGTCGTCATTTTCCGATTACAAGTGTCATCTTGTCTTCCTCTGTTGGAACTTGAAGCCGCTGGTGCAGTCACTCAATTCTACTTCCATGAATATTGTATTTCTTTCATAAATATGTTGAATTACTATGATATATTCTCTACAACTTACCAACAGCAATGAGAGAAACAAGGCTAGCAGGGAGAGGAAAACCCCATCTCTACCACATCTCTTCAGGTGTATATACTGTATAAATTGTGAAATGACCGCATGTCATTTTTTTTTTGTCATTAAAATGAAGGTGACAATTTATCCATTGATGTTGATGCATGGCATTAAACACACAACCCCCAGTGTGTGCTTTTGACTGCCATGCTAGAATTACACTCGAGGGGAAGAGCAGCTTTAGGCATGTTGTCTTTAGTTGATTGAATTAGAGCATGTTATTAAAAAAATAATTAGTATGTGTAAGCAAACATTACACTTTGATTACAACTCTCACCAAGAGGTAATATTTAGCCGAGGACAAAACAGCTTATTAAATCTGCACAATTATGAGGCAAAATGTATTAGTATATTAACCACTACATTCTGGACTGTGTTTGTTTAGCTGTTAATCAGAACAAGGATCCTGAACATATTGCATAATAAATATTTATAATTGCAAAGTGATTGCTATGTGGCCGTGTTGGTCGGTAATTAATGGCTTCCTGATTGGTCCTAACCAACCAAATACTTTTTTGACTTTTATAAATAACATAATTCATAATGTTTTCTAGCTCATGTTCAGAGAGAATCGCATAGCAGGGCATCAAACTCATTCCTAGTGCTTCAATTTTACAAGTCAATAAATAAATACAATTAGGAGCAGTTTTATTTACACTTAAAAAGCCATATCACAGCAATATATGGCTTGCTTATCAGTCTAAAGTACACTCACTCAAACATTAACACACACACACACACACACACACACACACACACACACGGCAGCCTTTTGAGGTTACAAGGCTGCATTGTAAGCGAAGTGATTTGCCCTTTTTTCCCAGGCAGGCAATTTGATTCTTGGAGGTCGATGTTGGTTTTGGGGTCGCTCATGTAGCCAGTCCCCACTCTAATAAAAACCAGAGAGCAGCGCGGGACCAGGAGTTGAAAAACGCCCATTAAATCCTATCCCATCAACATGAGGAAGGGGGGGGGGGGTGTGACCTCATGACCCTGCAAAGCTGCCATACTCCCAGATCTGGGAATTGTAGGAGTGGTGACTAGGCAGCCTGAATCAGACATAAATTCATAGAGAAAGAACTGAGGGAAGAAAAGAAGAAGCTTCGCATTGATGCTTGAAAGAAGAGATAATCAACCTGAATAGGAAAAGGATGAAGGCAATTCAGAGACTGTCTGTCTTTTTCTCACCATTTGATCAGGATTGGACTTGAATGTAAAATTTTCCCTGAACAGTTTGTCTCATGCCAAGGAGCTCAACAGTGACCACCTGCTTTCTGAATAGTTCTGGATCCACTTAAGGATTTTAAACATTGAAATTTAATCAACAAGCAAATGAATTGCGACTGTAAAATATTGGATTTGGTGCAACAACCAAAAAAAAAAAAGTAAACTTGAAAGAGATTGTCAGATGACCTGATCTGATGTTCGCAGGGGTGGGAAACACTTCCGTGGTTCCGAGACAGCACTTCTATACTTTAGGAATTTGGTTTGTATAGTTTATGACATGTTCACGAATAATCGCTTCTTCTAAGGAGATTTTCACTTTGGGAACCTTACTGCTGAGCTCTATTTCAGCAATGTCTGTATGAATTAAAGGCATTCATAGAGGATACCCTGGAGGATGAGTCCTGATGTTAGCGGTGATCACTTGGATCTTTCATCAGACTAGAATATTCCATAGGTCAGTACAGCAGCACCGCACAGAGATAGGTTGACAGATGAAGGCATAAATTGAGGCTAGCAGCTCCACTTGTACATAAGAAATATTAAAATCTACACCAGAGAGCCTCCCCCAGAGCTGCATGGACCCTATGGGTTTCAATTTATAGGGTCCCACAAAGGCTGGACGACACCGAACCAACTCAACATGAGACTTTGGGTCATTTGAATACCAAGAATGTTTTCTTTGTCTTATCTTCTCTCCCCCGTTTCTTCTTACCTGTTCAGTGGGATGCCATCACCGAGATGGACGAGCACAACCGACCCATCCATACTTTCCAGGTCTGCAATGTGATGGAGCCCAACCAGAACAACTGGCTTCGCTCCAACTGGATCTCTCGACAGGCTGCCCAAAAGATCTATGTGGAGCTTCGCTTTACCCTGCGTGACTGCAACTCCATCCCGTGGGTGTCCGGCACCTGCAAGGAGACCTTCAACCTCTTCTACCATGAGACTGATGAGGCTCACGGTGTCAAATTCAAACCTGTGCAGTACACCAAGATTGACACTATCGCTGCAGATGAGAGCTTCACTCAGATGGATCTCGGAGATCGCATCCTCAAGCTCAACACGGAGGTGCGTGAAGTGGGACCCATGACCAAGAACGGCTTCTATCTTGCGTTCCAGGACATCGGTGCCTGTATTGCCTTGGTTTCAGTGAGGGTTTACTACAAAAAATGTCCGTTCACGTTGAGAAACCTGGCCTCGTTTCCAGACACGGTGCCTCGTGTAGACTCATCCTCATTGGTGGAGGTGAGGGGTGCGTGCATTGACCATGCTGAAGAGAGGGACACGCCCAAGCTGTTCTGTGGCGCTGACGGCGACTGGTTGGTCCCCCTAGGAAGATGTGTCTGCAGCGTTGGGTATGAGGAGATTGATGGCTCCTGCATTGGTGAGTTTCCCAAGCAGATTTTCTTTTCATTCTTCTCATTAATACAGAACCCATCAAGCTTAGGGACGCTCATGTAAGTGCTTCACACCTTCCTTCCATATAGTCCCTCTGATTTCCCTGTGTGTTTTGGCCAAACACTCTAACAACTAATCAATCAGAAATTTCCGTCTCGTCACCTAAGAGGCAGGTGCTCCGATGCACCATACACATACCAGGTCAGCATCCAGCGGAAGTGAACGAGGAAACAGAATGACGGTTTAACTTTGAACAAACAGACGCCCTGTCTCATGATCAGAGTAACGTCTGGTTCATCTTGCATTTTATAGATTTTTGATTTTCTGGATCCTGATAGCACAAACACTGCATTTTATCAGCTGTCATTTGACTGATCAGTTCAAAACCTTCCTGCAGGTATATTACGATCTATAATTATTTCAATGATAATTCCTATATTTATGATTATTGATAATAATGTTAGATGCACATTGCTGCTTATTGAATATTTAATTATGCTTTTTTCTGTACTTCTGGCAGAAAATATTTAGGACAGACATTTTACTAATCCACAATTGATATGGGAAAAAGAAATTCAAGTGTGGGGGGGGGGGGGGGTGTATACGCGTGTGTCACAGCCAAATGCAGTATCTTGACTGTATCTTGGCTGCTCGCCTTGAATACATTAAAGCCATTGTGCCTGGTGTTTTCCAACTGTGCTTTTGTATAAGTGTCAGCGTAGGGCCCTGTACGTGTGCACGTGTCTCCATGTGTGAATGCAAATATTTGATATAGTAAAGAATATTTTCTAAGAGGCTTATCAAATAGACTTTAATCAAGCACAAATGCAAACAAGAGTTACAGGAATGGTTACAGAAGAATGGTTTGGATACGTGTCAGCAGGTCTGTGTCATGGGTCTGCTCAGAAGACTCCAGGATCTCAAAGACATTTATCAACACAGTTTTATGAGAGAAACATCAACTAATATGGCAGGGGAGGGGGGATGATATCTCACCAACAGCTTTTCTCCCTCCTTCATCTTTTCGGAGGTAACTGCAGCAGCTGTGGAATTAAAATAATTCAGAACGACAGTGTAATGCTACGAAGACATAATAATACTCCCCCACAGACAAATACACAGCAGAAGTGAGCTGCAGTACAGGAGCCACACACAAATGTCACTTGAAACTCTCGGGATGGTGCAGCAGTTTACAATTTGGATAGAAAAGAACAGTGTAAAAAAGGATGAGCTGCAAGGGTGAAGCCCACCCACCCCCTCTGTTACAAACTAAACTAATAACTAGCAGGTGATGTGAGTTCTTACTGCTCTTCCCTGGTGAAACACATTCACTACTTCATTTGGTGACAGAGTGACAGATGTGTAGTACAAACACTACCCCAGAGTACATGTTGATGTTCTGGATGAAGAAGGAAACTTTCACAAGTTAAACTTCTCAGCTAAATGTTCTGCAATAGTCAGTGACTTATATTTAAGTCATAGTTAAGAAAGCAGTATTTTGATAAAGGCCCACTGTGTTTGATCTTGCCATGATTTATTATTTTCTTTTGATTTATTATTATGGTTCAGAGTCATTCAATGCACAGGACTTTTACATGTGAATGTCAGGAGTTCGATGGTTCAGCAGATCCAATTGTAGAGTGAGAAAGTCTCCCACATTTCACTCTTTTCTTTTACTGTGAACAAATTGCTAAACCACTGTCAGCAGTGATTGGTTACATGTAAGAGACATGGTGAGATTGCACAAACCCAGATATTACCGTCCAGATGGATAAGAGAGGTGAAAGCTTCAGTCGCTGCTTAAGGGTTTGAATTTCTACCAAGAGTAGGAGAATCTCTATTTATTGTTCCATACTGTACGTTGTGCTGGAGAGTAAACGTACTGTTTGAAGGTGATCTCAACAAACTAGTGCTTCAAAGTTCACACAGCAAATCAATTGGGGGCAGCATGTTAGCAGAAAGCTCAGAAAATTGGACTTTCCATTCCCGAATATTGATGTCCTTATCAGTTGATCACCCATTGACCTGCTCCACCACTACACCCACCCCCCCCCCCCCACACACACACACACACACACGCACACACACATCAGCTCCACGTGAAAACTGTGAAGAGCCTTCAATAACGCCGTCTCAGCTCTCTGGACCTTCCTTCCTGCAATATTCTACCATACTAAGACACTTAAACATTCTCCCTTGAATCTTTTGTATTTGACTTGAGAGCCTAATGTTATAGTGTGTGTCTAATTTCCTGTGAGCAATATATTAGTGAAACATTGGCTGTGGTAAAGCTCCAGAGTTCTCACAGAGGATTTGACATTTGAATGCAGCCTGCAGTCTGCAGTGTGCCTGTGTGCGTGGGGATGGGGTGTGATTTTTGATATGTAATCAGGCATCTGAGTAGGTGTGTATGTTGTGTCTATCAGTGGTCTACCACCCGCTGTCCCAGGGGCTACCTTGGTGTGATTACCTCAGCTGGCTCGCGAGCGGTTTGATCCCTAACTCTCTGAAATGAGCTCTGAATTGTCGGTGGCAGCACCCCTCACTGGGATTGCAACTTCCTTTCAGACGTTGTAAAGTCCTGATGTCAGGTCAACAAGTGCACGTGTCTACAACTGAAAGAAGACAGATTTGAAATCTGAAAGGTGTCAACACCACTTCCAGGTTTGCATGTAGAGTTTTTGTTGGTGTGTCATTATTCTGTCATTCTGAAATGTAAAATTATACTCCTGCAAGAGCAATTTGGGATTCAGGACACTTTGTTGTAACCTTGAGGAGTCCAAGATGGAACCAGTAACCTTCTGATTACCAGACAGCCACATCACTTCCTGAGCCACACTGCCCTGCAGCTCAAAGGAAGACAAATACACTTAGGAGACAAAAAGTTGTGTTTATGCACACATATTTGGGGTGTGTGTGTGTGTGTGTGTGTGTGTGTGTGTGTGTGTGTGTGTGTGTGTGTGTGTGTGTGTGTGTGTGTGTGTGTGTGTGTGTTTAATCAAGACACTGCTCTGCTACTTTCTAAATGCACTTGCGTATTATATTTAATCCACATCCGACGTCAGCACAAGTTAAAGCTTTGCTTCGTGCCCTTTTGGAAAATAGCTCCAACTTTCAAGTCTCTCCACTGCCCCCTCCCCAACACCCCCATTTAGAAGCAAATATCATTGTACAGTTGATTACAATACATCTTTTAACATGCGTCAGCAAGGTTTCCCAGCTGCACTTACAGCTGCATCACAATCAGCAAGCCATGGGTGAAACTGCTGCTGTGATTAGAGCTGGACTCGACCCAAATCCCTCCGTAATTCCTGTCGGCCCCTCTGTATTCCTCTGCTTTATATATGCATTAATTGTAGTGACAGGAAAAGCTTAGTCATGGGAGATGAACACCATCTTGAGGATTGGGTGAAAGCAGATGGCAAAGTCTGTTTGTTTTTTAAATGTGTTTTCAGGCATGTTCCTCATCCTACAGATGACTCTATGTATGATGTGGTGCGTTCCCACCAGCTGCTCTGCATCATTCAGTGCTTCCATTTCTGGACCTGCTGTATGTGTACAACACAGCTAGAAAGTTTCTGCTGAACCCAGTGAGAGTGGAGTTGGTCTCTGGGATTGGACGAGTCTGAATATATTTTCATTTCTGATGATGAAGAAATCATGAGCAATTGATTTTTCCAAATGTTTTCAACTTATTTGTGTTTTTCAGTTTGAACACATTTTTTGTGTATATACTTGTTTTTATACCTAAAATATTGGCAAGAGGCCTATTCAGTTGTAAGATATCTGCATATAGGATAGCAGCAAAAAAAATCTAATATGCATCCCAAATCTCTCTCTCTCTCTCTCTCTCTCTCTGTCACTCACACACACACACACACACACACACACACACACACACACACACACACACACACACATATATGCTGTTAACCACTGTGTTTTACAGTCACTCTTGTGTGTTTGTACGTTTCTGTTTAAAAGCTCTCTGCAGTTCTATGAATAATGTAATCATAGTGTGTTTGTGTGTTTATTTTTTTATGGCCTCTGTTTGTTTCTGCTTTTATACATCCACACAGTTTTGGTTGTGAAGCCAAGTTTTATGAATCTGGCCCGCGGGTGTCCGACATGAGCTCGACACAGATAATTGGTCAGGTAACAAGACCAGTGTTAATTGGCGTGCTGGTATAAACATCCTTAAGACGTTTATAAGACATTTCCAATTACAGCATGAACTCGCTCAGACAACATTTACTGCACATATCCTTCGACCTGCCAACCTGCCAAATGAGATGTCTCACACGCACATGCACATGCACACGCACACTGGCAGACGCCCATAATGAATCGCACACGGAAGTTACACCACCTGGCATCACTGTCGGCATCAAACTCAACACATAAACAAATGCATGAAAGAACACAACTGAGAGTTAATGCAAGAGCCAGCATGTTGCTCTCAGAACACACACTCCTAACAAATATATACACACACACACACACAGAGGAACGCCAGGGGGTTCGGTCTGGCATCAGCAACCGAGCTGTTTACAGACAGGCCACACTGCAGGGATACACTGTGACATTTCAGAAAAGCATGGCTTCGGTTTAACAAGCATGGCCCTTCAGGCTTAATTGGGAGTGTCTAGAGGGTGGGAGGGTGAGCGAGAGAAAGGGAGAGAGAGAGAGATTGATTCTGCATCAACACAAAGTCAGTTTTGAAGGACGTCTCTGTCTTTGGGTTCCAGTTTATCATAAGTAGTTTCATTAATTTCTCTTTATCCAGTGTGAAGAAAAATCTTCTCTTTGGTTTTCTGTGCCTGCCCATCCGTTACTGAGAATATTTGTCATCAGACGTGAGAACATTTGTAAATTACAATCATTTAGTTGACTTTTTGATGGATCAAACACTTCGACTGAACTTGAATGCAGGCTTTTTTTGGTTTGTTGCCTCTACAGTCGATGTATTAGCATTCACTTTTGAAGCTATTACAAAGAATGTAATTGGAAGCTCTTTGAGTGCTGATGGTATATGCATAATGTATTTCCACTGAGTTGTCATTCAGCTCAGCGTAGCACTGAAAGGCATAGACTTCCACTGCCAGAGGCCTGTTGTGCCTTCAGTAATGCCCAGTTTAAATCTGCTGTCAGTTCACTGCTCTGATCTGTGTTACTATGCAACGCAGTCAGCAACAGGATCAAATCTTGGCATCTTTCCTGCAAACTATACGATTCGTATAATCTCAGCGTTTCTGACCTAAAACTTGGCTGTACATCTACAACCATTTGCAGTACAGACCTCCTGCCATAACCATGAATGAGTGAGGATCCTCACAGTCTTGAGGATATTCTAGAAATTGCGGCAGCTCTGCTTTTGAGACTAGATTCACGTCGATGTCGTAGGATGTGTGGGGGTGCGCTTGAACTATCAGTGATTAGGACGATTAGAAGAAGTCGACTGAGCTTAAAACTCTGAAGTCCCTGTAAGGTGCGGTGCTTCTTTTTGGACCGATCTGCCTGCCCATCCTCCCTCCAACTGCAGACTGTCTTGTTAGACAGAGAAAAAGTTACACAGATTGAAGATACTTTTCAGGTATTTTTGGCTTAGAAATGTTAAATTTAAATAGAAGCATATTGCATTCACCAGTGCAAAATCCACTGGGTCCCCATGATAAACTGAAAAGATTTTGGGGGGGGACTCAAAGGTCAAAAGGCATAGTCACTGTCAACTCACATGTTCGTGCGACATCTGTCCTCTTCCCGAAGACAATATCTCAGTAAGTAACACCTTGAGGATTTATTTTCAAAAAATGCCACGGAGATTCCCTCATGGATGACCTGAAAAGTTTTTGGTGGTTAACGGTCAGGGCCACTCTGACAGGCAAAAAAAACGCGACGTGATATTTAGGGTTAAGAATTGTTTTGATAAACGTTCGATTAAAAAAGCAACAGACTTTTTTGTTGTTTTCGTAGAAAATGATCCTGTCAAATGCAATAAGTGTCCCTGGGATTATTCTTGGTTTGAAAAAACAAATACAATCCCTATTTGTTATTCTGGCAACTGAGCTGAACTACATGTTGTCCCCATGTGAAGAAAACGATCACTGAAGAGGATATGAGACTTTATTTCAAATTCATGTTACATGTCTGGGTCTAATAATGGATGCACTATGTAAATCGCAACGTTCGGATGTTCGACACCAATCAAGTTGTAATTCAACTTTCCCTGTGCGAATACTCACTGGCGTATGAACATGAGGATTAATTTGTGAAGTCATTGTTTCACCCTTTCAACCAATGGAACTGAATCTTTTATACAACAGCAGCGTGAATATGTAGAATGCCAACATCAAACTCCTCTCTGGTAATATTCATTGCTCATACAACATGGATTAATTAAACAGAATATATTTGTGGCCCCAAATGATCACAAAATCCCATCATCCAAGATCGGCGTGATGCAAATGTGCACATCCAGCAGGCAGACGGAAGACTGGGTGGAGCTCGTCATCACTGACAGAGCAGAGTTGAGCATGTGCAACACACGCGTCCTCCTGAGCATGTGCAACACACGCGTCCTCCTGAGCATGTGCAACACACGCGTCCTCCTGAGCATGTGCAACACACGCGTCCTCCTGAGCATGTGCAACACACGCGTCCTCCTGAGCATGTGCAACACACACGTCCTCCTGAGCATGTGCAACACACACGTCCTCCTGAGCATGTGCAACACACACGTCCTCCTGAGCATGTGCAAAACACACGTCCTCCTGAGCATCTGTCCTGTAGTTGAATTTAGCTTTGAAAGGCTGATGCTCATTAGCTACCCCGTGAGCCTGCTACTGCAGCAAGCTTCGCTGGTGCCGACATGAACAGATTCTGACAGAAGAAACCAAAAAAATGTACTGGTCATCTTTTATTGCTCTGTGCAGGAAAAAAAGAAAAAAAGATCCTGCTGTGTCCCTCATGTACTCTGAATAACTTATTCATGTAAACATTACGCAAGTCAGACGACATGATGCAATGACCTTCAATACAGCTCGCAGAGGCAGTTGGGTATCAGGTTTATATCCTTGTGAGGACCAACGCGGTGTACTTGGGAGGATATTATTGTATTTTTTTCACAGTAAAAGAAGTTAAAGATTAGACTAATTGGTTTGAGATAAGATTAGGTTAGAGCTGAGGTTGGATTAAAGAACTCAATTCACCAAGAATTTGAAAAGACAACAGAAGTTTGGAGTGCTCACAGGTTGAAACCACCGTGCTGAAAGTGATCTTTGCATTTGTTTATCCATATGTGTGTGTGTGTTTATGTACAGGCTTTATTGAGATGGCCACTTCATGATGAAACTCTTAATAACATACAGTCATTAAACAAGTTAAGTCGGAGCTGAATGGCAGCCCTAAACGTCACACAAACAAGGTGTGTGTAAAGAAAGAATGAAAGTTTTGAATTGAAAAAAAAAGCATTTGAAATTAAACTTGATTTCTGTATGATTTGACACTCATTAAATATTTGAAATTGTGAAGTGGCGGACACGCGTAGAATCTATGCTGTTAATTTGGGTTTTTTAGAGCTGATGTGACAATTGCTGCTTCTGCTAACAAGCATAGACCCAGAAGAAGAAGAAAAAATCGTGTTAAACTGAATGGACATTCTTAGTCAAGCAAGCAACAGGACATTTAGGTGCAAGGAAACGCTATCTGGAACCTGAGAGGTGTGTGTGTGTGTGGGGGGGGGGGGTATAAATGTATACTGATTCAAAATCCTTCACATTTGCTGAGCATAAGGGTGCTTAACTTCTTGTGTCTTTCTTTAAATCAGTCATCAGATCCTCACATGTCGCTCTTCAAACTGTAATTGAGAACAAATGTGGAGAGGGAGAGTGTTTAATTGGGCTTGTCATGCATGGGGGGGCTTGGGTTGGGGGGTTTGTTGTTGGGCACCTAGAGATCTCTTCATCTCTTTGCATTTTAACTGTTTAACGAATAAATTATGCAGATTACAGTTTTTGCAAGTCCTAGTTGCGATGTGAACTTACGGTGACTTCTGCTCGGCTTTTTTCCCCCCGCTTTCACTGAGAGTTACTTCAAAGCTTAGAACTGATCAAAGACAGTGGGAAAAAATACATTCCCCAGTGTAGCAGCACCCCGCGTACATGCATACAGCGTCTGCCTGTCTCGACACAGCATACTCTCTCACTCCCAAAACAAAAGAATGCGACACCGTCTGATGTTTCGCTTTTCTTTTCTTTTCTTTTTTTTTTCCTTGTCTCCTCAAGGATAGTCCTGTCAGACTTTGCAACATTTCAACTGATTTCCTTCTTCCCCGGTGTGTGTGTGTGTGTATGTGTGTGTGTGTGTGTGTGTGTGTGTGTGTGTGTGTGTGTGTGTGTGTGTTCTATTTTAGTACGAAAGCCAAGCGACTGAATTAGTAATTAAAGTCTATGTGTAGCACGACGTGGCCCAGATAACACATCACAAGCCTGGAATGAGGAGAAGACTTGTCATAAATGAAAGCTCAATTTTGACAGCTCCCAAAGTGTGGTTAAAGAAGAAATAGAAAACAGAAACAACAGGGGTTATCGAAGGTTCAGCGTCAATGACAACTGGCTTTCGTCTTACAGGGGTTTTTTTTATCCTGCAGATAGAGAAAAGACTCAATACTAATACGTGAAACATTCCAAAACATGTAGAAATGAATGATTTTATACGTAACCCTTATTAAAAAGCATTAGTGATGGCGATGTAGTTGTTGCTCCGATTCAAATATCACCGTTCGGATTTCTCTCGTACATTCTGATGTGATTTGATTGCATGCACCTATATGGACGAACTAGCCCCTGCACCGATCTCTGGCTGTATTCACCTCATCATTACTCTTCCATTCCCCCCAAGGCACCAGTCATGTCCTGTTTGTGACTTTGACTGTGCAGAAGTAACTCTGAATTATTGCAAGTTATTTTTCTTTTAATTACAGTGTTTTGTTTTTGTTTTGTTTTTTCTTTTTTAGACATCACATCCACTAACTGAGTTTACAAGTTGACTAAACATGAGCTGGAAATGAATCCACTGGTTTCCTGTTATTTTGTTACAGAAACTTGATTTCTTGATGGTCCTTGAGACTCTAAATTCAGATGTAGCAGTTTGTTGGCACATTTCGTGGCTGCAGGCAAAATCGCCATGTGGTGGGTGGAGTGATGAAGAGGAGGTGCTGGTTTTACAGACGGGATAGTTCAGTACTATTTTAGTACTCCTTTATCATGATGCTGCATTTGTGTTTCTCGCATTTCAGACTACCTCATATGAAAAACTGCAACTTTTTAATTGGTTTTGTGTAGATACAAAAACAAGTCTCTGAACTAATGCAAAACATTGTGTGTGTGTGGGTGTGTTTGTGTGTGTGTATGTGTGTAACATTTACATTAAAATATATATATACATAATGTAAATAAATCCCAGACATTTATTTATCAGCTCCAGGGACAGGAGGAGCCTGTGTGCATGCAGGTGAGTCTGATGCAGCACCAGCTGAGCTTGACTGTCTGTGGGTCACACTGTGATTGGAAGGCATCTTGAGACGACTACAGAGTCGGCCAGAGAACAAGGTCAGAATTTGGATGCAGGTGATGCAGACAGATGATGCCAATGACGACATGAAAGAGATCTCTGAGATCAAAGACATTAGTCAGAGAGGGTTTGTCAGCTTATGAGTTTGGAATTTATTCCAGAAAAAAATGATGTCAGAAAGCATGTCAGTACATATGAGAATCCTTTTGGTTTCAATGTTCTCGCACTTGTACATCCAGTGACAGACAACAACCTCAGAGAAAGAGTTTGAAAGACAAATTGTGACCTGACCAAGTCTATAAGACGCTTGATACGGAAGGAGATGGTTTCAGAAAACCAGGAACTGATATCCCTCAAGATGGCATTTCAGAAGCTTCAGGAAGAAATGCAGGAGCTGAGAGCTGAAGTCTTGAAGCAGGAGGAAGAAAAACTGTCTCTACAGCTCAGACTGACGTCTGAGGAGGTTATCCGGAAGGAGAAGGAAACAATGGTGTCCTACCTGGAGGAAGAGCTCCATCAGAGAACCCTGGCTGTGGATGATGCCAGGACAAAGGTAAAGCACCTGGAGGGCCACCTGCAGACTGTGCTTAAGGAGGCTTGGACCAAGCTAAATATAATGGACCAGGTTATGGGTGAGCTCAGGACCAATACCAGTCAGCTGCAGACTGAGCTGGAGCGCAAGGACCTGGCTTTGGATGAGGCTGGGACCCATATCTGGCAGCTGCAGAATGAGCTCCAACAAAGAGACCTGGCTGTGGATGAGGCCAGAACAAAGATGGAGCACCTGGAGGGCCACCTGCAGACTGTGCTTAAGGAGGCTTGGACCAAGCTTAATGAAATGGACCAGCCTATGGATCAGCTCAGGACTAACACCATTCAGCTGCAGACTGAGCTGGAACGCAAGGACCTGGCTTTGGATAAGGCTGGGACCCATATCTGGCAGCTGCAAAATGAGCTCCAACAAAGAGACCTGGCTGTGGATGAGGCCAGGACAAAGGTCAAGCACCTGGAGGGCCACCTGCAGACTGAGGTGGAACGCAAGGACCTGGCTTTGGATGAGGCTGGGACCCATATCTGGCAGCTGCAGAATGAGCTCCAACAAAGAGACCTGGCTGTGGATGAGGCCAGGACAAAGGTCAAGCACCTGGAGGGCCACCTGCAGACTGTGCTTACGGAAGCTTGGACCAAGCTTAAAGAAATGGGCCAGCATATGGATCAGCTCAGGACCAACACCATTCAGCTGCAGACTGAGCTGGAACGCAAGGACCTGGCTTTGGATGAGGCTGGGACCCATATCCGGCAGCTGCAGAATGAGCTCCAACAGAGCGACCTGGCTGTGGATGAGGCCAGGACAAAGATCAAGCACCTGGAGGGCCACCTGCAGACTGTGCTGAAGGAGGCTTGGACCAAACTTAATGAAATGGACCAGCCTATGGATCAGCTCAGGACCAACACCAGTCAGCTGCAGACTGAGCTGGAACGCAAGGACCTGGCTTTGGATGAGGCTGGGACCCATATCCGGCAGCTGCAGACTGAGCTGGAACGCAAAGACCTGGCTTTGGATGAGGCAGGGACCCATATCTGGCAGCTGCAGAATGAGCTGAAACACAAAGACCAGGCCTCAATTAAAAGGATCAAGCAGGAGAAGGAGACCAAGAAGAAGAAGAAGAGAAATTGGCTGTGGAGACTTTTCAGACGAGGCTCCAAATGACCAGTGGATCAGAAGTTGTTACATTTATTGTTCATTGCAAAGAAAATTGTTTATAAAAGAAAAACTGTTGAATCATTGAAGAGTCTGTGTATTTGCTTCATATAATTGCTGTTTGTTTTTGAAATAAAGATAAAAACAACTGTACATTATCAGTGTGTGTGTGTTTATGCGTGCGTGAACATGCGTGTGTGTGCCCATGTGTGATGGTGTTGTTGCCTACGGGACCCCTTTCAGGTAGAAGTATTCACTTTAGCAGGAGCCTTGATCTTCATAGGGACCAAAGACCAGTCCTAATGCAGCAAAACAAGGAGGGCGTTCTTGGTTAAGGTGTGAGCTGAGTTTAGTCAAGGTTAGGACTAGGGCTTGTACTAATAAGGATAGTAAACCTTATTGTGTGTGTGTGTGTGTGTGTGTGTGTGTGTGTGTGTGTGTGTGTGTGTGTGTGTGTGTGTGTGTGTGACTAACCAGACTGGTCAGATATTTCACAGACCCAAAGTTCACACAGTCATTTGTCATGGAGCTCAAAACTGCTGATCATTTTTAAGGGAAAGTCAAAGCTTCATTTCTTCTCGATCAGGGGTGGGGAACCATGTGCCATGGAGGGCCGTGTGTTAACTTATTAACACTCTTCTGTGGCTGAAGGTGTGTTAATCAGTGGAATCACCTGTTAAATTGTTTGGTTGGAAGGAAAACCTGCATACACACGGCCCTCCATAGCACATGATTCCCCACCCCTGTTCTAGATAATCATAAGAGGTTGTCTGCTTTGCTTTCATGCACTTTTGTTTCATCAGTGATGGATAGTAATGAAGTACATCTACTTAAGTACTGTACTCAAGACTTTTTTTCCTTGTATACTCAACTCAGCCCACTTTTTTTTTCTACTGCTCTCTAAGAAAAGTACTTTTCTGTGGAAGTTGTCATTGTATCGTCGCATGAGGTCAGCTGTTTATTTTCTTTACTTGTGACCTCAAGTTGTGATGCTAACAGGAGAATAAAACCATAACAGTACCTGCTCTCAATGGATTTGATGTAAAAGTGGAAATATGGATCTATCTGTGAATCCTGGGACATCCAAGCATGAGAGAATCCACTTTCAAAGCACACTGGCGGCGGTCAGGGTGACGGCAGATAATCGTCAGGATTTTGAACCTGGGTGCCAGTCGCCACGTCTTAAGTCAGTGTTTGAGATTTCAGAAACGAAAGGCAGCTCATATTGTCTCAGATGTTTACTGTTTACCGTGAACAAACTGCATCAACAAGCCTGAGAAAGCTTGTTTAGCGACATGGTTCTGAGCAATACAGCGATGTGCATTAGCGGTGCTAGCTTGATGCAGTAGCAGCCTTGGAGGGATGATGAGTCCTCAGCACTATCTGACTTAGCACGATTGGCTTCAAAGCAAACATGACTCTAAATGACAGACTATATAAATCGTAAATAACAATAAGATATCAAATTGAAAAGTTCAACCAAATAGCAACGTTTCTACCAGTTTTATGAAAGTAACGATTTATCCGCCTGTCTGCCAGTTTTAACGGTCCCCAGTAAACCGGACCAGTTATAGATTTGGACCGCAGCTGTTGCGGCTTCGTTATTTGCATTGTCTTTTTATTTGCACGGTGGCTTTTTTTTAAAATTTTATTTTATATTACATTGCACCCCATTTGTTTTTTGTTCTGTATCTGAAAATAAAGCGGATCGCCCAACGCTAACTGACACTAAAAGGAATGGCAGTTGTGAATAAGTACTTTTAAAAGCAAGTAGTTCTGTACTTGGAATCAAGTCAGCTTTGACTGAAAAACATTAACTTTTGTAAACCTTCATCGTACGAGCAGGAACCTTCGCGTGCATAGAAATGTGACCAAATGACTGAAAGCGCTTCCATTGACAACACATTTTGTTTGCATATTTCGGTTATGTTTGTTGAAGCCACAGTCAATATTGCATTTGCGATGTGGAGACGCTCAGCTGCATTTCACAACACTGCAAGTACACTTTGACTGCTTTGATGTTTAAGGGAAAATTAGACGAAACGTAGGATTTGTGCTTTTGGGCTCTATAAATAAAATTAACTTGAACCAACTTTGATACTCTTGCTCACCCTCTCCTCCATGTATCCATATATGAGCAGCAACAGCACAAAAAGTGAGCAAATGACCTCAGGGTACAAAAGGCTTTAACTACCAGTTGGTGTCTCAATCTGCCGGACTGCAACAGCCAAGCTTGTTAGTCACACTGGAGGAATTGCGCACGCACGAGCACACACACACACACACACACACACACACACACACACACACACACACACACACACACACACACACACACTTACCTCCTGTGGATAGACTTAATCCAGCCACTGAATGAAGCAAGCAGCGATAGCAGAACTGGGTCAGTTCGAGAGAAGACTGTGTTGTCAGACTGTTCCCCTCGGGACGGATTGAGGTCTGAACTTTGGCTGACCCCCAACAAGTACAAACATACAACGAAGCCCAGAATTTACCGAATGGAATCCGTTTGAATTAATGCTGACACCTTCATTGATCAGGCTTAAACGTGGGCTTAAGCCATAAGAAATGTATTTGAAGCCTGGATAAAATAGAGCAGCTGTAATTGGGGTTTTTCAGATTAAAGAGAGGGGAGAAAGTATAAAGATGAGAAGCTGGTGACCACGACTGTGGTAGTTAATATTTAACTGGGATTTTTTTTTTAAATTTCCTCATAGAAATTAATTGTGGATTAAAGATCCATGTTTTAACTCAACACTCTATGTCCTTTGTGTACAAGCTCACCTTTGACCCTTTCAGATAAAAATTTAATATATTTATCATTTCAAAATATCTTTTTTTAGAAAGTGAAGTCCAAATTTTACAGGACATGCTGTGGCATTGTCTCGTATGTTTCCATTAACATTTGCAGAAGCCCAGAGATTTTCTCAGTGACCTAAATGTCAGATGACTGTCAGGAAACATGTTTAATACCATATGTGTTAATAACAAAATCGTCAAAACTTTTTTTTTCACCAAAATTGCATTACATTGCAGGTAGGATTTACAGGGTAGGCAGAACACGGGAATGATAGACAGAAAAGTTGTCCAACCTATATTTTGTCCACCCTTTAAGATGCAAATGATCCAGTCTTTTTAACAATTGGAATGATTTTTGCAACCTTATATTATCTATTAAAGTAGATGATGGAGCCCGAGGAAGCCCAAGGGTGAAATGTGGTTGAAATAATAAGGAACCAACCCTCAATTACCCATCGGCCGGAAGGCAGCAATGCAACAGCAGACACCTGAATATAATGCCCCTGTATAAGTGGAGACAGCTGTCAGTGTGAAGCCACCAACATATTAAACAAATACATCACGTCTTTCATTGGGGCAGTGTTTGCAATACACTGCAATATTTATACTGCTTGTGTGTGTGTGTGTGTGTGTGTGTGTGTGTGTGTGTGTGTGTGTGTGTGTGTGTGTGTGTGTGTGTATCCATCCTGCCAAGTGAGTTGAATGATGGTGATCCACCATGCAGATAAAGCTTATCTCGCTGGGTTAAACAGCTCCATCTCTGGGCCACTTTTAAAACAATTTGATTGAGCTCAAGCCCTCTGTGGGCAAATACGGGGACTTTGTCGTCCTGACTAAGGCTTCCCCTGCAGTCTAAATTCTTGCTTCATTTGACAGTCGCTTTGGAGAAATTGTAGAGTTGTAGAATTGTGGACATGGTGAACATACAGAACACGAATATAGTGAATGTGCGTTCTGTGTATCTGTGTTCACGCACATTACAGGTCCGTCTGTGTGTTGAGTTGTGCTGTGTGTTTGCCACACATCAGTTCAGCAGTGAAATATTGACAAGTCATGTCAAAGTGTCATTAGACTATGTTGTCATAGTAACAAAACCATTATGCTTCAGCAACTTGTGAAATAATTGGTTCATTCAAATTAATATAATCCTCTAAACTATGTGCAATATGGCCCTTTATACCACAGTGAAGAGACACAATACTTTTTTGTATGTTTGTGCATATTGAAGCCTAAAAGTTTGGTGTGTGTGTGTGTGTGTGTGTGTGTGTGTGTGTGTGTGTGTGTGTGTGTGTGTGTGTGTGTGTGTGTGTGTGTGTGTGTGTTTGGGGATCTAGGTATGTGGTCATGCATCCAAATTTTCTATCACAATCTGCAGTTAATAAGCAGCCCTTCCCACTCCTTACATTAAGCTGATGTATGCTCATTGAGCAGCCAGAGGCAGAGACCGGAGACCTGATTTATCAACCAATAGTGCCTGTTTTATGGGGGATTGATCTGCCCGTGTCTCCACCACTGAGGCGTTCTTCTTGTCTTTATTCAGAGTGACAGCAGGTAATAAACTTGTGCCAGTGAAAGAGAACCATCAAAGTATTTACAATTACACTGTTTAGTGCCATCACCTCCACTGACATTCATATATTAAACCACATTTCAGATATGTCAGAAAATTTAAAACTTTCTGATACTGTAAGGAAAGACAATGGAGCAACACAAAGAGGCTGTATCAGGCTCCATCAATACGACTCATAGCTTCTCCTCTACTCTGTCACCACATTGACATGTTAGACCAGGACTCTGATCCACGGAAGCCTTCACCTCACTGCCTGGTGGGCCGCTGACGCTGAAACATCCCCCAGCTTGTAGGAGTAGTCATAGCAATGCCCATCAGTCCATTTTCTATGTCGGTTACCCGTTAAGGGTCACGGGGGGGGGGGGGGGCTGAGCCTTTCCCAGCTGACATTGGGTGAGAGGTGGCGTTCATCCTGGATGGGTCGTCAGTCCGTCGCAGGGCCATCAGGAGCAATTAGAGGTTCAGTATCTTGTTCAAGGATTCTTGGACATGGCCACTCTACCTCTGAGCCATGCCGCCCTGAAAACTAAAGTTAATCCGCTGAATCTTGACATCGTCTGTTGAACTAGATGACGATGACACTGTCATTTCTTGCAGATAACAATGATAAGTTTGTGCGTTCCCTATTTTCATATATTGACTTGAGTATCGGAGTTATGATCAGGCTTTTAAAGGATCCTGCTGTTTTGTTTGTGCGTGTAAATTATAATAATAAATGTCCTACTTTCGAATAAGCCCTTATCCCAGTGTTGACATGTACTATAAGGAGGAAGTGGAGATATTGTTTCATGTAAACATTTTATCCCATTTTCTGACTGCTGCTGCCTCCATGTGCAGGTAGGGGCATCTCACATAGGGTTTTGCTTTTCTGCAATCAAAGAATTAACAAAATGCACAAATGTGGCCTCTAACCTTTAGATAATCCTCTTTAATACTTTTTCAACAACCCACAGGGAATCTTCTCGTCTCTGGGCAGGAGCAAAACAACGTGTTTACCTACACGCTCCAAAATGCTCTAAAGCACAGTAAAGAACAGGGGAAAAAACAAATCAAATACATGATTTGGGTTTTAGCATATCCAAAGCAATTTCCCAACTACATCTCTGCCCTCAGGGAGTGACCATATTGCATCAAACACCATTTTTATTTTTGTCAAGCAGTATGTTGATGCTCATTTACCATCAGTGGCTGAAAATGAAGTGGCCTGTAAATTGATGTGACTGCGCTCATCAGCAGGGTCGCACTGGGAACCAGATCAGGCCCTGCCAGATGCTAGATGGCCAGTCAGAGCCGCCTCACAAGCCTATCAGCCCTGCCTTTATTGTTGACAGGCCTGTTACTAACAGATGCATATCTTAACTTTGGCTGTCCTGAATCTTTTATAACAGTTATTTAATTTTTTTCTCTGATCTTATCCTTATTCTTGCTCAGTGGGTGAAGATCCACATTGTATTTGCAATCGTCTTTTCTGTTTCTTTGACACATTTGAGAAGCGCTTTGTTCACTTCATGATGTTTTATGTCCTCAAGAAATTAGAAATTGCCTGGAGCAAACTTCTTTTTTAGCCATTCTGCCTTTGACGCCATTGTTTTTGCAAAGATGGCACACGTGTGAGCCAACTCACAGTCTTCATGGCATCAAGATGATGTCATATTATTTTATTGTGGATGTCAATTTCTTGTTCTGTGTCTTTTTCTTCTTTTTTTTGCGTAGATCTAATAAATGGCTGGCCCTGTGCATGACCGCATGGTTTAAAATAGATTTGTTCAAGGAGCCCATTCCTCCTGAGTGTTAACAGTAGCAGGGCAGGATCAGGGGCAGTGATTAACTTTATGTGGATGTCAGGCCACCAGGAGACCCCAGGGTGTCAGATCAAAAGCTCTACACCCAAGCACCGTCTGTCTGTTGTCTTGAACACAAACACACACACACACACACACACACACACACACACAAACACACACACACACACACACACACACACACACACACACACTCAATGAAGAGGCCACTAACTGCATCTGCCTGATTGTTTCTTTGTCTCCTTCCAATCAACCTCAACTAAACACAAGTGGCTGCAGAAGAGAGACTAGGATGTTTCTGGGTTGCTGAGGGGACTCAGCTTTAGTTCATGTGTGGGCATATGACAGAAATAGATTCATTTCATGCTGGCTCTCTGCGTATGTGTGAATGCACACTGATCATCACGTCCGATCATTACCATGTGAAGCCGCTGGTCTACAGTGAATCGCCAAAACAGCGATAGGTCCAAAATCAGCCTCGTGTTTCCATGACATGAGGAAAATAAAAATAGAAATATGCAATCATAAATGCCTGTTCTGCTCTAAAGGGTCGGCGCTTCCTTTCTAGACCCATTTAAGAAGCCGTGACTGACCTGCCACGCCACAGATTTGATGTACTCCGGCTGTGCTTTGCACACTGACATATTTTATTTACATGTATTGCTCACAATCGTTTCCACTAATACATCTGACACAGTTTATAAAAAAAAGCGACTTCAAGCAGGACAACATCTGCCGAGGTGCTAGACTCACACAAAAGCGCCACGGTCTGGCTCCGAGGTCAACAGACCGTCCTGAAATATTGAAATATCGCTCCTCTTGCCTCAGCTGGTGGGAGGTGGGCAATTATTCTTTACTCAGTAACACACATTGCAAGTGAGAATTCATCACACATGAGAGTGTGGGGGTGTGATTGGCAGAACTGTGAGCGTGTGTGGCGTTCTCACACTGCGAGGGGAAGAAGATGCGTGTCCATAGTTTGTTTCTGTTTAATTCTCAACCAAATTTGGAGCAAACTTTGGAAATGTCAAACATGATGTGAACGAGGCGTTTTTCCATCAACTGGTTTGGAGTCAGGTTAGGCAGCGCATACTTTCTTGAGAAGATTGCTGTGTAGGAGAGGCTGTACCTCACAGGGCAGAAGAAGAGCTTGAGTTGGTCGTCTACTAGTCAACAAAGGTCTCAAGGAACTACTTGTAGTTGGGCAAGTTGTAATAATTCCGTGGTGACAGCTTGTACCATCCATGTCTGAGGACCAGGGCAACTTCAGGAATATCTGGGAAGGTGCTGGCATCAGAAACAGCCGGCCCATCACGTGAGTTTAAGAGTGGCAACTTTGGAGATTATTGGTAAACAATGTTCCCGTTTCCCATTTGCGTGTTTACCGTTTTATGAGAAGCCCACTAAAAAAATCCTGAAGTGAGCATAAAACTTTTTTTCTTTTTACAAAAGTTGACAGTTTTCTTTTTCATAAACTTTTCTTTCGTTTTTTTGACCGTTTTGGATACGATACTTCAAAATGTGTGTCAAAATACTCTGATAGAGGGAAGGCCACCCAAAATCAAATCATACCCTCATCATATTGCGATACGGTCCGATGGATGAGTCTTGCCTAGAGGGCGCCGACCATAGTTTGATGACTCCAAGGAGCGGGATGCTGTGGGTTGGGGGTTGGGGTGTAGGACCTTTATAAATGGGAGCAGAGCTCAGCACTGCAGCGTGTGAATGGAAACCTCCTTGAGGGGGTGTGCGTGGACCTAATAGGGACAGGTCCTGAGGGTGAAGCCTTATGAAATCCAACCTACGATCAGCTGTGTGATCTGGGAGGGCGTTTATGCATCTGTAATGTTTCCCTATTTCTTTCCCCTCATGTTTGTCCACCTTATTTTTCTTCTGTAATGGTTCTAACATGGAGTCCATTTATCAGGACGGAGGCATATTCTCTCCCCCAGCCCATGCAGCAGATGGTATGATAGTTACTTTCTTACAGGAGTGATTAGTCATTTGAAAGTAGACCTAACAGGCAGAGAACTTCAAACCAAGGCCCAATACTTTTCTTAGATTTATGGACTTTTAAACATGCTTTTTGTCCTTGTTCTCTCTGTTTCATTAATTAAACCCGAGGACAGCTTGGTCAGGTTTCACAAGAAAAATTATCCCGTGCTTCCAACCTAACTGAATACACTCTATTTCACACCAGGTGGACAGCTGCGTGGGAGAGAGAAGTTCTACAAAGAGAGTAGCGAACTCCCGGAACTCCTTAGAGAAGTTGGAAAAAAAAGAGAGGAAAAAAAGCATGAATTTGGAAGTTTATGACCAACAAATTTCCTGACAACTGACAGTGGGTTCAGGTTAGCTGATAGAAATACAAGCGCAACTGTGAGGCTCCAATAGGGAAATAAAAAAAAGAAAAAGCTTTCAAGAGGTAAAGAGAAAACTCTGGGCTTGGTCTGTTTGTGACGTCTGCATAACCATGAATCATAAATGATAGTACTGCTACCTTTCCACGGCAGTTCTTTTTTTCCTTGTTGCTCTCCCTCAAGCGTTTACTATGATAGAATTTCCATAGAAACATTTCAGTTTGCATTGCAGTGCGTGCTGAGCAATGCTTACAAACCCCACGACCACGTCTCCAATGAGTTTAAAGCATCTCTGAAGGAGCTATACTGTTGAATAATAACTTTAGGTCACAGTTCTTGTGGTTGTAATGTGATGTGAAGTTTAATGTTCACGTTTTCTCCTTTTGTGCGCCTAAATCACAGAATGGTAAGATGCAGGAACTCTCATAATGAAAAGAAATATCACACTGATCAGATTTGAAACCCTTTGCTGGTTTCTGAGTAAAAAGGAGACTCGGGCAACTCAAGTGCCCCTCGTGGTGCCGTAGAAATGATCAGATTAATTAGATGGTTACACATGAGCAATATATTTACATATTAGTCAGCTCTCACCAGTTGAACCCTGCTTCCAATTAACTGCATTTTTATGAGGTATCCATCCAAGGAGTGTTTCACTGTGAACTTCCCATTTCATGCATCCATTCTATTTATTTATTATTTTCTTTTTTGAACTCATCTCCAAAACGCTAGGAATTGAAATGAGTATTGCAAAACCGCAATCTGCCTTTCTCTCGTTTCTAAGCAATCACGCAGATGTCAGTGTGTCCAGAATCTGCCATGTTGAAGGCTGAACAGCCCGCAAACACGCTCAGTGTTCTGATTTGTCTGTCTGATAGCGCTGTCAGTGAGCCGGGATGCCACCGAGAAGGAATCTATCACACCATCGATTTGGCCATGCAATTAGATGGCAATGGGAATTTCTCATTTTACTTTTCTGTCTGTAACCTCTCGGGAGCGTTGAAGGAGGGATGTGAAGTGGCATCGTGTGAGAGCTGACAGACGAACAGAACCAGGCAGGAGCTTAGGAGTAGAGGAAGTGTGTTTGTAGTTCCTTGAGGGATGTGAGAGCTGTTTATGATATCTTAAGAAGCTTGTAATCATGCTTGTGTGTATTTGCACTCACAGGAATGTGATATATTTACTGTGTAATTTGCCTTATACCCATCCCCTCCTCAGACAGCTTATTCTCTCTACCGCTCATCATATATCTCGGACCCGCTCACTAATTAGCCGTCTTGAAAGCCAAGAACTGCACGGCACTGTTTTTTTTTCTGCCATGTTTCAACTGGCTTTACTGGCAGATAAATAAATAGAGTTTCTGACACATCCTCAAGTTTGGAAAGAGCCCAAGCCCCCTTTTTTCCCTGCTGTAAATCACAGGAATTATGTATGATCTGCAAAGGTGTGTGTTCGTATTTAAAAGGAGAGTCTTCTTATCTTCCCTTTCATGTTGTCAACACTCACTCAACTGACATTTGAATATATGGACCTTCAAATAGCGCCAAGATATCTTTTCACATGCGTCCGATGAAGCAAAGATATATTGTCAACAAATCTAGTGATGCTAAGACGCACGTTGGAAGCAGCCTCTTGTCCCGTACTTTGCTAATGTCTTTTAGAAAATAAATGGTTTAAAATGTTCTCTCATGTTGGGATGTGTTTATGTGTAGCTGTATTTGTTGAGGCAGAAATATTCCGAATCAAATTCAAATAAATTGCGTTCAAAATAACGCCGCATGTTTTAAACGTTGAACTCTCCATCACATTTTCAATTCATCAAGTCTCAGTAACACCATCGAAGATGATTTTTTTCTTTCTTTCAAAACTTTTCATTTAGATTTCATTCAACTTTGTTTCAATGTGGGGTTAAAAAACAAACAACTACATTGATTCCTTGTTTCTGTCTGAACTTTTTTTTTTTTTTTTTTTTTAGCTTATTTGTCTTTCAGTTGCGTCTTTCAGTGTTTTACTGGAGAAAAAAAAAACATGTTTGACCAGGGAGCAGAATCGACCACATACTGTATCATAGGATCTTCAAACGTCTTTGAATAAATGACAATAATAATTTCTTGCATTTCAAACTATTTTGAAAAAATAAAATTCCAAAACATCCGCCCCATGTGTTTGGAACAACTGAACGGTTTAATAATGCATTACTTGGTTAGCACTTTGATTACTGAAATGGGTTAAACCTTGTTCCATTGCAGTGCTGCACTGTCATTCACAGTTGGGAACCAAAATCTGGTACCAGAATTACTTGGTACTCAACCCTCGTAGTCAGAAAATTGACAAGCCATCATTAGTGTCAGGCTGAGTGGCAGATTTATTTGATTTCTCCTTGTCATTATATACTTCTACCTAATGGTATTGAGCGTTTTTGTATCACAACAACACCTGGCGGGCTGAAAGAGGCTGGAAGATGTTGTTAATGAAGCTAATTAAAACCTTCCTCTCCCCTGCTCTGTCATTAAGCAAGTTTGAACAGGAAGATGGGAGAGAAGATTGCCTGGGAGTTTTCATTCTTTAACTCAGTTGCAGTGCCAGGTGTGTGTGTGTGTGTGTGTGTGTGTGTGTGTGTGCGTGCGTGCGTGCGTGTGTGCGTGCGTGCATGGGCAGTGTATAAAGGGTGTAAGCACAATATAACTACTAGAAGGCTGATTCTCTGTTGTTTGGATAACATCACATAAAGGATTGGTGCTGAAAATATACACGATTGTTGCCCAAATGCAGCTTGAAACAGAAATTAAGTCCCCCACCGTATTCTTCTCCACGCTCTCCGTGTGCCTGTGGATAGGCTAATGGGCTTCAGCATCATCTTCTGACATGCTGCATTTTTCTAATATGTTTGAACGGCTGGAAGACTCCACTGGGGTTTAATTGCAAGGGAAGCACAGAGATATGTACTTAATTAAATCTCTTTACCAGGACTTATATATTTGCATTTACTTCTGACGTAGCGCTAGACCGTTAACTATGCTGTGATTTAGATTTACTCCTCGGTTCTGTATAATGGAATATTCCCTTTTTATTTCTCTGTTGTTTTTTTGTTTTGTTTTTTTAATGTAGCAGAGACGGGGGGGGGGGGGTCGCGGGTGGGGGCTGGCTCAAGGGAGCTTTTTGGCTCAGTGATATTGCTGGAGAGCTGCACATTCAACAACTTCTAAATGATTTCAATATGCTTATTTTGATATACTGTATGTCTTCTAGAGGGAAAAGCCAGCCCTAGAGCCTCGTGACTGTGTTAGACTTTATTATACAGGCTTGTGCAACACATTAGCCGCATTATGACAAATACACTCAATTCACAGTAGAAAATGGTGGCCTGCAGTGTGAAGATGGAAGTATTGCGCGTCTGAAAACAGAAACGTGTATTTGCGTGAGAGATTAGACGACGCTCTTCATGGCCAACAACCACTTTCTGGTGACGATGGTGTAACAAGCTGAGGCACGCTCCGCACAGAGCCTCAATGGCCCAGGTGTTACTCTGCAGGGACCTCTGTCATATCCTCCCTCACCCACGTCCCCATATTTTCGACTGATCTTCAGTGATTTCCAGCAAACAACTCCTTCCATCTTATTAAGATGATTTATTTCTCCTGGCAAATGTGACATAAATTATTCATCTGTATCTGGAAGGGCATTCGGAGAGTGCAGACCCCCACCAAGACCGATAGCCCGCCTTTCTATTATGTGCACATCCACAACAAAAACCAGCATATGTCTAGAGAGAATTCCAAAACTATGTTCATGTGCTCTCGTTGGAGGGCAGTTGATCGTTTTATTCATTTAATTGAGATTAAAGAGATGATTGTAATGAGGCCAGTCTGTAAACAGTGTCCTGACCTCTGTTTGGCAGCGAAGCCCACAAATATCACAACCATCATCATTTCAATCAAGAGCTCAATCTGTCTAATGTTGTGAATCACTGTGCAATTACAGTATCAGTCCAAATAATCCCAGGTGGAATTTTTCCTCCGAAATTCGTCAACGTTTAATCCAAATTATGAATTTATCAGCAAAGGCTGGGCATTCAAGCCAAAGATTTATGGAAAACCAACACTTAGAACCTCTTTTATTCTTACTCATAAGGTTTCATTTGATCAATACCTTCATTGATTGTTCAGCATATTTTTAGTACAGAATTTATCAGAGGGATGATAGGACGGTGTAAAAAAAAAAAAATTATGGTAATCAGAAATATAAAAGCTAAAAACAAAATTGTGATATTGATTTGAAATCGTAGCGATCAAGTCAGGCTCTATCTTCCTTGTGTTTTTGATAACCGCATTGTTGTTATAATGTTACAAGTGTAATTTGCTAGGGGATAATTTAGTTTGTAGTAGCAGGCTAGTGGATCTTTTTTCTTTGTGACAGGAAGGCAAAAGGAGCTTTTTAACCGTGAATATTGAGTCATATTGAGGTGTAGCTGTGTTGAAGTGTCAGGGAGTTTTACTCTGCACAGCAGCAATGTACCGGCCTGCTGTTCTTCGAGTACACAGGTGGACTGACGTCTCATGTCCCTGAATATTATGTGTACCAGTGACGTGCGGTCAGGGGAGGCAAGTGAGGCCGTGCCTCACCTGTCATCATGGAAAGAAAAAAATTTAAATTGAAAAAAATAAATGTAATTATTGTATTTATCCTTTGGTTTGTACTATAAAGTTATTTTGCTTTTAACTAAACCAGTTGTAAGTTATTTTTTATTCAAAATCACAGATTTTTCATATTTATCGTTCAAATACTGAGAAGAGACGTGCAGTGAGGCACCAGGCAGCTGAGCCTCACCAGGGATTGCGCAATGCCTCGGCTAACTGTGCTGCTTGCTGCGCAGGGAGCCCGTATTGCTGTCTCTTTCTATGTCGCTATTAAATGTTCAAATACTTTTGCTATATAAACTACATTTCTATAGTTTAGCTGGTGAATATAATGCATAGTGTTTTTGTCGAAAACTGTATGTGTGTGGAACGTGTTTCTTGTGCTGAGCGATCATAAAACGGCTGCGAAAAGGTGCCGGGTGAGGCACGCAGTTCTCCTGCCTCATGGAGGAGGCGCTAGTGAGCCCAGGGATTCTGCTTGCGCTGCCTCCGCTCGGCTGCAGAATAAGTGGCAGCGAACTACAATTTACTGGAAGGAAAGTCAAGTGCAGTCAATCAGTTATTTTTTTTTTCTCCTGAGTGGCCGTAATTTCACAATGGAGGATTACATCTCTAAGCTAAAACAATTTTCTAAATTCGATTTTCAATCGAAGCAGGAGGTTCACGCTAAAGTATCCAAAGCGCTGAAGAAGCTATGGCAGACAGAGGCCAAAACATGGAGAACATTTTTTGTCTGTTTTTTATTATTAAATGCAGAGTTTTTTTTCATATGTTGACAGATCTGATTGTGATGAAGTCAGTGCCTCAGCAGCCATGAACCTCACCGCACGTCACTGATGTGTCCTATCTGTCAGATAACATGACCGTTCCATGAGAATCAACAGTCTTCTGCTGGTCTCTTTCTTTTTCCGCAGTTCACTTTCAATGCAGTCAAATACTAAGTGAATATGCTGTTATTTACCTGTGTTTGAACTAACTTTTGGATTTTACTGTTAGTTAACGCGCACTTTTAGAACAATAACCTGAGGCCTCATTAGCACATTGTTATGAAGCCGAATGTGACGTTGACATTGATTTGGAGGAAAGAAGGAAAAAAAGAGGAAAATCTTTTTAAAACTAAATGCACAAGGCCACAATATCTGTATGACAGAATATGGTTGAAGTCTAATTGCTGGGACCAAAGGTGTCCAGCAGCGGCGGTGACCGCTTTAATTTGGCAGTTGGTGGTCAACATAATTAGCAAACCGCAGGAGGTTTTTTTCAAAGTGAACTCAGTGCCTCAGAAGAGGAGGAGGAACACAGGATGAGGAAGATTGATGAGGGAGATACGCTGAGAATGTGAAACATTCCTTGGGTCAGTTCAGTTTCGACGCACGTGTTCTGCGCACACTGAAGCACAGCGATGTGCTCATCACGTCAGACGTGTGCCAAGTGTATACATGCAGATCATACACAATCTTATCATATCTTACACAGTCACAATTATATTGTACAGAACGCACAGTCTACACCCTAATTTCATTTGCAAGCAGAGGACCAGCCACTGCTTCATTTTCCAGTTGGCAGGGAGTTGATGTATTCAGATATGATTTATTGATCATGTTGAGCACATTAGTTTACCCACTGTGTTCAGTTAAAAAGCAATAACACGTTTTACACCCTCTGTTCCATGCGAATGCAATAACACTAAACTAATTACGCAAAATGGGGACAATGGTGTGATTTGTAAAAGTCCGAGCTGTGGGTCGACTTTCAGCCTTGCTGCCTTAGAGAGATCTGGAGATTATTGGAGGTAATTCACAAGGCTTGATTAATTCATTCACATTTTTTATTCGGTCGTTTATTTACGTTTAAGGAGGACCGTGGGGCTGAGAAAGTGTGTGTGTTTTACGCGCCAGAGCAACACAGGTTAAAGCTCCTGTGTACTGCAGTTCTACACTTCCCAACGTCTGTCTCTGATTCCATTGTAGTCACTGAAACCTTGAATCAAGCAACAAAACAGAGCCATCAAAGAGCAAGAGTTCTATAGGTTCCTGGACAGATTTATCTCTCACCAGCAGCTTTAGCTCGAATCTTTTCTTGTATTACCTCCAACACTGAATGGCTTTTTTTTTTTTTATTACACCGGCAAAATATCTGCGTTGCACGAGACACGACGAGCGTCATGTTTCCACTACCATGCAGTTTGCAGAATCATCACATTCATAATATACAACTGAACAACTCAGTATACCTCCTATAAAGCCCCCCCCCCCCCAACAGACGCCCCAGCCGACCAGAGGAGGCACTAGTGTAGTGACTAGAACACAAACCCTCATCTGGTTTTCCATCCTTGGTTGTGACAAATTGGATCCGTCCGACATCTGGGGAAGTGAACCAGCAGCCCCGGGGATGCGCTAGTTCATTAACCAGTTGACATTACCACAGTGAAGAAGTGTAGGGGGACGACTTCATGCTTTCTTTGTAGTTACACAAATCTGATGAATGGACCTAATGTAAACACAGTTGGGTCAGTTTTGTGTGTGTGTGTGAGTTTGTTTGTGAGACGTCTCACTAACCCTGAACAACAACATCAAACCTGTCCGTCAAAGAGCACTCGCACGTCAGGAAGCACAACTTTATATCAGAAATACGTTGTTTTGGGAATGGACAGCACATGAGCTGTTGTGTGGGGGAAGTGTGAGGTTTCTCTTATAAAAGCAGCCACTAGAACAGCCGCGATGAGGAGGAGGAGGAGGAGGAGGAGGAGGCTGCATCCAGTCCGTTGACGAGGACTAAAGAGAGAAGATTGTCCCGGTTTTCTAAACACTGCATTGGTTTCTTGTGCTGCCTGAAATTGGCTCTAATATTTTTGCCTGCTTGAAAGCACTGAATTGCCTTGTCCCACAATTCGGAGAATGCTAAAAGCTTCCACTCAAACTCCTCTCAGGTCATTTGGCACCACTCTCCTTTCTCATCCCAGATATGGTGATCTCTCTCCAGAACCTGCTTTTGGTATTTATGGTCCAAACTGCTGAGACGGCTTTCTTTCCCTCTTTATATGTGATTTTTCTTTTTTCATTTTTTTTTTTGTTCGGGCTCGCTGTGATAAATTGGAATATTTAAATTTTTATTTAAAAGTATGTTACATTTTTTTTTCTGCACTGTAATTATTCATTTTGTCTGTCAGTGAAGCTTCAGTTATGAGAGAAGGTTAAAACTGTGAAACTATACAATGTATAACAAATTAAAATGAAACATAAAACCAGAGCAGTTCCAGCATCCTCCTTGCATGCAGACATAAAGAAATAGCCTCTTACGTTTCTCCGGTCCCAGGACTCATTGTAAGCCAATTCTTATTAATTTTTCCTCATCGTATGCTATTATTGCTCTATAATAAAAACATATATTAAGCTAAAATGAATAGAATAGCAGAGGACTTGAGGAAATGTAGCATCCATCAGCTCTTTCTCCCTCTCTCCCATCAGTGGTAATTGATATTTGAGGCCTTGTTTTGCGCCCGGCCTTCTTTTCTTGAAATGAGCTTTTGGAGCAGAGAGAAAACTGCTGAAGCGATGGAAATGGAATTGGTTGTGTGTCGGTGCATGAGAGAGTGGGATTATACCAGCGTAATGTCAGCCTTATTAAACACTATTACACTCCATAGATCAGGGAGGAATCTGAAAAGGATATACCACCTGCTCATCTGTGTGTGGCAGTGTGTGTAAATTGGGATTATATGATAATAAATGAGAGGGTTTTATCAAACATTAAATTTTATACAGTGGGTATCAATCACCTCTAATACAATACAGTATGTTTGAGGATGTAGTAGTTTGAGTACTAGTAGTAATAATATTCCCACTAAGAATACATTTTCTTACCATTTGCAATTATTGGAAATTAGCTGAAATATTCAGAGCGCATTCATAGTGGTTTGACCCGTCTTGAGTTGAGATGGAAGGGATTGGCTACATTAGCTTTGGTTTGGCTCGGTTTCACAGAGCACAATTCAAGTGGACCAAGTTTTGAAATCTCTATATTGGCTGACAGGGAGCATCTATGAAGTAGCAGAGCCAGAACTGGGCTCACAAATGTCTTTCAGTCAGAGATTTAACGCTGGCAAACTTTTCAGCCCAGACGTCGAGCAAACATCAGACTTAAGCAGAAGTCCGAGCCAGTCCTTGTCAGCCCCATAATCCTCTGTGTTTGGGTTTGCTTCTTGCAATTGGGTTGGATTGGGTTCACACGTCAATCAAACTGCACTAGAGTTCACTAGAGTTCTCTTGGAATTGACAGAGACTGTCTGGAAGAGGTCTTGGACCTGTTTTTTTAGGTCAAGAGCATAGTCACAATTGGTATGGTGGCCCTCTGACCCCCCTGCCTGTGTTCACATTGCTGTAGGACTGAGCCCGTTGACATCATCACAACATTTGGAATATCAAGAACATCACGAAAAATCCCCTCTTGTGTCAGGCTCGGCTGTGCGTAAACTGGCGGTGACAAGTTTCCACTCCAAACTGTAGCTCTCTGCCGTGTTCACCCTGCGGCGGGAGGAAGGCGGAAGACGATCATGGCGTCAGAAACAAACAAGCAAAATTATTCACAAATCACTCCAATCATCACACACAACTTTGTTGATCGTGCTGGGCAGCTTAGCATTTTCACTTTGATGTCAGTGCACACAAAGAGCTAGAGAGTAACAGACACTTTAGTAGTGGGGAGGTGGTCTGTGACAGCGCTACAGGCCAGCAGCCCCAGCCTGATCAAAGCAACTGCCTTCACTGCTCAGTGTAGCGGAGAGACGCACCAGCTGCTATTCTCACTGTCAATTCTGGCTATTTATCAAATTAAAAAGGAATGAAAAATAAATGAAACGCTGCTGGAAAACAATAGAGGGACTGACAAAAATGAGCACATGCAGCTCTGTAACCCTGACAACATATATTAGTTCTTACGTTTCAAACTTTGACAGCTGTGATTTCACTCTCTCTCTTTTTCTTTTCCTCTGTCGTAACACGTTCTTTTTTCATTTAGATGGAAGATCAGCCACACCTCACCTAGGGGACTTTGGTTGATTAAATATTTGGTTAATTCTATCATGACTGTGGGTGTTAGTCTTTAAAAACGTATTTTTATCGAATCCAGATTTAAACCTGAATCTCACGGGGAAGAAGTCAAATCGTAACCCAACTGTTTCACACACAAATCAGCCCTCGCGGTCTTAAAGATCTTAGCGTGGCGGGGTGAGGCGAGGCCGAGGAGACGATGCAGCTGGTACCACGTGAGAGTACATGCCGGAGTGTACTCACGCCATGAGTGTGCTCTTTTTGTACTTGGGACAGTATCCAGCCATGATGCAAGAGGGTCGTGGTGTCCCTGGTCCTGTCGGTGCTCCTTACCAAGGCACTGGCTAGAACTGGAGTCAGGTCCCGGGTGCTTCTACCAGCTATGTTGAGGATGGGAGACATGCAGAGGATGAACTCTATTTCATCTTTCACAATTCACTTCAAGAAAATAGCTGTTTTAGCCTCATCACTCACTCCTTCACAATTAAAGTGCCAATTCTCAAGAGGAAGTAGATTAGAAAGCACAAATGCGTCTTCTTAAAATACAATTGTAGCCCCGCCCCCTTCACCTGTCCTTCCTCATATCATCTTGACATGACTCCACTGGTAATCCTGCACCAACCTGCCACAACACTTTTTTTTTAACTTTTTTTCATTCAGGTCTTTCCTAAATTTAAAGGCCGTGTCCCGGCGCCCCCCCTGTTTACTTGTGTCAGGAAAACTCACAAAACTCTCAGCTCTATTATGAGTAGCGGTCATGCAGGGATCCATAAGTGTGTATGTTTGTCTGATGTTACACCAGTAGCCGGAATATCTGTGAAACACAACGTTTCCCTCAGTTTCAGACCATTTTTCTTTCATATTTGGCAACCAACAACATAATTCAAAGGGCGCGTGTGTGTGTGTGTGTGTGTGTGTGTGTGTGTGTGTGTGTGTGTGTGTGTGTGTGTGTGTGTGTGTGTGCACAGCGGCTCTCAGGAGGTGTGGGCTATAGCTGAATGCTGAATGAATTATAATTCAAAGGCCACAACAATGTGTCTGCACCCCTCACAATACAGGATTATTTGGGGAGATAATCTGTTCAGAGCAGCCTGGAGCCTGGAACACCCGGGCAAATGTCAGGAGAGGCGAGTCTAACCACAACCTGTCCAATGATCCTCTAGCATGGGACCAACATGAGCTAGCTCACCTATAGCTGTTGTCACCGTCAGGTCGGCAGCGTTCCACCTGAAAACCCCACGTGCACCTGCACACCTAAACTGAGCTGGCGGGGAAGAAAGCAGCGTGGGCACATGCACGCGTCTGAACACACACACACAAACTCGGCACCCAGAGTCTCTTTGTCTTCGAATGATAAAAGTCAGTATAAATTGATGTTTAGCAACGCATTGTTAAACTGCGGTGTGACATCAAATAAACATAAATTGGATTTTATCTATATATTAATTTCCAAAACATTGCAGGCTACCCCACCCACCCGTCCCACTCTAAGATATGATCCTGCAGTCCAGACGTAGGCTGTGTCATTAAAGTGAGGAAACTCAATAAAAAAACTGCGGGTTCATTAGTAGTTGGGCTGCTGGCTGATGGCCTCGTAATGTTGTTATTGCACCAGCTGTTGTGTAGCAGACAGAATGTCCACATTAGCAGCCGTCCCCTGATTATAAAGTACAGAACGTATGTTTGTATTTATTAGCTTGTGATTTTCCACATGTTTAAACTTTGGTTCATGTTTTTACATGACACTCATGTGAGATCGTCTGTATTGGGACAAAAGTAGAAGACTTCGGGTGGGGGGGGGTCTGTCCCAGCTGTTATTGGGCGAGAAGCAGGCGGGCCACACCCTGGATGGACCCTGGGCTGACGCATAGGGACAGACAAGCGTTCACACTTGCATTCACTCCTGTATACCAGCAAGAAAGAGTGTCCAATTACGCTAACAAGAATAACCAGCATCATAGAGACATCAGCAAGCCGAAGCCCTCATTTATTAGCTCTCTTTGATCATACCATGATTTTAGACTTAAAGAACTCCAGGACCGCAACCATTTCGCTCTGGTTTTAATTTTGTTTTGTTTTTTTTCTTTTAAAAACTTGAAAAATAAAAGCTGGAAAAAAGTAAAACAATAAATAGAACATTTCCTACTCTGTCCCCGCCAAAAAAAACCCCGACAACTCACCAATACTTAAAGATATACTTGGATGGGAATGAGGTCTGTGAGCGAGAGAAAGAGAGAGAGAGAGAGAGAGAGAGACCAAAGGCATTTAAATTGACTGATCCATTTTAATGCGTTCTAGCTCTATTACATCACTGTTTCTAAAGGGCCTCCGTGTCATTCTGTCCTGCTTTTGTTTGTACCGTTTTCGAGAAGAGATTCTCATTGTTTATTTTCAACGAGAAGGCCTCTATGCTAATGTGACCTCTGCTAAATATGATTTGCTGTCGATTTAACTGCGTGTTAAAACCACAATCAGTTTCAATCATGCGGAAAAGTTGAGAGCGACGGCGTGCTTATCCTCAGAGCCCCTTACAATAAATTCATTAGGCTTCCACACACACACACACACAAACACACACACACACACACACACACTTGACATGCATTTTCCTCTGTCATTTTGCTATGTGGTTGTTAGCTTGTACAGAGTTGCGTTTAGAAAGACTGGAAAGAGAGGAATAAACAATCGTCGAGTGCTGTGCTGGAAAGGAACCACTTAGTTCTACCTGCAAAAGTGCAAGCAAACACACGAAAACTTAAATTAAAAAATGCCTCATAATATCTATTCACAGTTTGAATTGCTGCTGTTACGTATCCTGATTGTTTTATTTCCTTCTCTTGTTTTTTTTTGTATAATGTGTGTTTAAATATCCTTTTATCATGTTCTTCTTTTGCACTTTTGTAAAACATCCTGACTTGCACTTTGGCTTAAATGTGCTCGATAGATAAATTTGCTTTGCCTTTGGACTGAAAGACTTTACAGGGGTGAGGAAGACTCACAGTACTTATTACTGTGATTCCTTGGAATTGCTGCTCTGAAGTAGTCTGAATGAAGTTCTAGTGTGAGGTCGCGCCACTTGACCCCACACTGGACATCTGTACTCGCTGCAACCCTGACACTCAGGTATAAGAAGGTAACATAAGTTGCATCTTCATTCCAAAGTACTGATTCTTTTGCAACCCTCGTGTGCACCGGGCTTAACTCTTGTGTGTGTCATGCGACTCATCAGATTTCTGTGACTCAACAACATCATGGCAGTGTGATAAAGTCCGTTACAGATGCGTACAGATGGCAAAACTCATTCAGTAAAATGCTTCTGACTGGCTGAGTAGTCAAAGGAAGGCTTGGTATGTAGTCACCCAGTATTTGAGTCGCTCATCCTACCCGTGTGCTTGATGGATGTTTGAAGTGCTCTTTCATGTTTTGGGCTTCTTGGTGATGCAGGTTCCCTAAATGAGCCAACACACTCATGTGGATTTGTTGTCCCTGAACAAATGTCACTGAGCGTGACGATTAAAAGATTCTCCGTCCGGGTTTTTCTTTGACCCCAGTGCTTTTCCCACCAGGCTCCTAATACAAGCGACAGATTTATGCGATTTACTTTATGTCTTGTCATCATGCATTGGAGATATCCAAATACAGATCAGGGATGTCCTAGAGCCCTGACGCAGCTATAAAACTCCAGTTTTACAGTCCATCCCAAAGCTTCCGCTGCAGCCACTGTTTCAGTCCCCGTAGAAAGATTTAGAGAGGAACTTTACTTGCTTTTTGAGTTAAAGGAATTCTTTGGAGAGCTTTACTACGCTCTGTTAATTTGGCACAAGACTCTTTGGAAACTAACAAACATTGCTGTGAAGGGATCACAGAGGCTGACCTCTGATGAAGAGCTCTCCACAGTTATGGGAGCCCAAACAATTCACAGTAACAGTATTAATTTGATGTCTAGAAACCATTTGAACAGATTATTAGACATTGTGTAATTAAACGAACTCATTTTAAAAATGTTTTCCGTGTTGGCAACCATTTTTTTGAATGTAATTATCAGTACTTGGTGTCTTTGTTCTGTCTTTGTTAGTAATGAACTTATTTGGATGGTTTTAACCGGGAAAAGGTCAAACAACAACAGCAACTGTGGCACAATAAGCCTCCGAGTCTTAATATGTGATTAAATTAGCACCAATGCTTTTAGAGTAGATGCTTGTTGATGTTTTTGAACACACACGGTACAAACAAATGCGTTGATTTGTAGAGAATCCTCTTTTCCACTGATGTCCTCCGGTAAAGGGAAATTGCATGTAGTCACAGTTCATCTACAAAGGCAACGGGGTAGAGGATCCAAATGTAGACAAACAGGCAGAACAAGTTGAATTTCACTGAAGTTAATTTGCTGGAGTTAATGGCCAGTAAAATGCTTGGCAGTTTGGCAAATTCAGTGCAGTCCAGAACAATCCGGATTTCACTGGGTAAAATGTGCTCACAAAAAAAAGGAGGGGGGGGGGGGTGTTACCAGTTTTTCCCTGACCTCATTGTTCTGTCTTACTTGGTTGTATTGTGTGAATGTTTGAATAAAATATACTCATTGGTAACAGGTAGAGTGTCGGAGGGGGCCTTGGGCAGAAGCAGGGCCGTGTGATCAGCTGAAACAGGGATATTATCAGGGCTGTCAGCTCTCATGCATCGAGTGTGAGACTCGTGCAAATGACCGTCTTCACCGCCTATTCATCACGGGGGGGTAACAATATCAGCTGTTGTACTATTTTAGCCAGAGAATCACTTACCCACTCGCAGGGAAATGTGGACGATCTGACAGCTGGGATGTACGGTTTGTCAGTTCCTTTACTCCCTAAAAAGATTCATTCAAACAATTTGTTCACAAAAATGTTCAGGGCTTGACTGACACTTTCTGAGTTCCCTCACTGAATTGAAGTGGTAACCATCAGTTCTTCTATCTACTTAGAAATCGGCTGAATTATTGACCTCCTGAGCTCCATTTCATACCTGTTCGATATGTACCGGGGTGACGAGATTGGTGTCACTTTTGCATGCTCTGACAACAGAAACAGAGCAGATATGCTGGAAGTGGCCATGTTATGAGTCATTGTTAGAGCTGTGAGTGCACTGATGAAAACAGGACCAGGATGAAGCAGAGGAGGGCCGCAGTGCAGGTGTCACCGTGACAGTCGGTATTTGACGAAGTTGAAGAAGAACTTGCATTAAAGTAGCATTAGCTTGCCTCCACTCCGAGTCTGCAAGTTGTCAGTGGTAGAGATAATTAGCTCTGATTATCCTTGTTAATAGTATTGTCTTTTTAAAATGGCCCGCATTAAAGGAGCTTATTGCTTCTATTACCTGCAATCTTCAATAATGAATCTCCAGTCATTATAACCTAACAAAGTCTGATTCAATGCAATGAACCATCATGCAATAAAATACCAGTCTAATTAAACAGGGTGGGAAAAAATCAACACAATAAACTGAGTTGAAATAACAGTTGCAGGAAGGAACATGAAGGAAATGAACCAGGAATGGAGAATGTTTCTGCATTTTTGTGCCTTTGAATTTGATTCAGAGAAGATTTCAATTCCCAGTTTATTTCAATCTGTTGAAGCTCCGCCATTGATCTGGTTGAGTGGACAGACTCCACATCTGCTGTATAAGTACAGAACATCTTGCTGTGGACCCACTGAATTGTTTTATTCTATATATTTTTAAAAGAAAAAAAGACATGTGAATTCATCTGACCTGCTTTTTTTAACTTTTACATTCAGATTGGTTTGAGTGTTTTCTGAGTCAGCTCTGGCAAGGGGGACATGGTGAAGTGGAGAAAAAAAAAAAGCTCAGTTCAGTGAGAAACTCAGCTGAACTTCAAAGAAATGACATTTACCACAATGATGAAACCAAGCGATCTGTGCGCTTAAATTCCTCCCCTTTCAGTTTCTTGGTTGCAACATCTTGATAAACTAACTAGTGAAGAAATATTAGTGGACAGGGTGCTGCAGGGAGCCTGCAGAACGTGTGAGCTGCTGAAATGTCATTGCTGTTCTATTCATGTGTCAAAGTGAGAGTTTAGAGAGATTTCTTTTGCGTATTTATTAAATATGAAAGCACGATATACTGCATTTGCACTGTGATAGTTAGCTGTTAGCAGCAGTATAACTGCTCTGGTTACTATGGTTGTTGATACATCAACAGTTGTATTTTCTGCATAAGGGAACAAGGTGAATTTGAAAATATCTGAAGGTTACAATCATTATAAAATCATCAGGTTCATGATGGTTTTAAGATACACCTAAATACTCTTAACAGATAATGATTGTCTAATTATCACACTAAATTTCCTCAAACATCACCTTCCTCCCTCATTAACAATTCCAGATTTTGTAAATATATATATATATTTTTTTTTTCACTTTTATCTTCTGGACCTAAGATGTCTCTTACTTCACTATTCTTAACATTTGTTCATTGGAAACAGTAAAGTCTTGTGTGTGCTGAATTTTGGTCCAGGATCAGTTTCCAACATTTTTGTGATGTCACAAATCATGCTCACAGGACCGCCTCTTGAAACCATTTTCACTGAGAGCAGAGGAAATTTCCATTTTCACAGATGAATGTGAAAACCGCCTTTCAGCATCAAACTCTAACCACATTCATGACTGCAGGGGACTTAAGATGTGCACAGTCTGCTACTTCATGCTTTAGTAAAATGTTATGAATGCTATGTTATAATTGAATGGTTATTGGTATTCATACTTTAAAAAATAAATAAATAAATAACAACGAACCAAGCTGACTTTTGAACTAAAAAGAGGTCAGAAAGTGACTGAAATGAGTCTTTTAACTGACTTAAACTTGAACCATTTTCATTTTGGTATTGTTTTGCACAGCCTGAAATGTTGAGGTTTAAGAAAAGGCCAACTGTAAAAGTGTTTTATTGCACTTGTATAAGGTACTTTTGTTGTAATTGGACCGTAGCATCAGGCCTGATGAAGGTCTAGAGCCCCAACGTCACTCATGGATATTCCATTAAAAGGTTAGATAGAAATGAGCAAAAATGAGAAATGAGAACATAACGGTCCAGAAATATGAGCAATGCCCTTTGCAGACTGAAAAGACAGAAGTTGCGTTGCAAATATTGGACGAGAGAGTTTGATGGCTGTGAAAATTCTGATCCAAAACAATTACAAAAGTTCAGAGGAAGCGCACAGTTTTACATCGCTCTTATTAATAAGTTGCTGAAGCTCACAGCCAGAAGCTCAGTGGCACTTTGCTCTCTGACTAAACATCACCAGTCTCAACACTCGAGCAGAGACGTGTTTGAGAGGCTCTCTAATCCTCAAGTGTAAATCAGAGATAGCCCTCACGTTTGCTAATGAAGAGAGGAAGGAGAGTTGACGGAGAGAGAGAGAGGGAGAAGTAAGCGGGCTTTTCATTTGAAGTGTTTGTGAGAGTTTAGTTCCTGATTACATTAAAAACAATTGTATGTTTCAAAGTGCCACTACAGCTGAAGAGGTGTGACTTTTCATCAACTCTTGGGATAATTAGCATCGCACGCTGCGACGCAGGAAGTAGAATAGTTGTGTGAATCCAGGGATTGAGCCTGTTGCTTCGACAACAGTCATGAACATGCATCTGGTGTACTTTGGCAGTCGTATGTGTGTGAATGTGTACATCCTGTTGAGGGAGCAAAGACAGGGGTTGTTATTAGCTCATAATGAATATTATTGTGTCTGGAGAAAAGAAAAGGAACGAGATGACTTTTCTGCTAAAAATGCAATAAATGTGTCGACAAGGTGTATGAGTCAGCACAGGGAAAAGGCAATAAGGCTTTTATCATCATATCATAACAGGAACACAGAGGAGGGTTAATATTCGTCTGTAATTAAACTGGGGAAAAAAGTGCACGTCTTCATTTTTCAGTCTGTAATAAGTCTTGGGCTCTCTCCTGCCTAAAACGCCACCATCTCTGCAGCGATCTCTTATCATTTGCATCGCCTCCTCACCACACTGCTTTTGATTTCAAGAGCTGAACTATTCTGCAACATTTGTTGATGTGGTTCTGCAAGTAAATGCTGCAGAATTGTGCTCCTCTTGGAATTGTTCTTCTTCGCTGACCACCGGGAGAAGAATTCAGCACCATCGGCTATGCACCGCAAAGACCTCCACTCATGCACACATACCTACATGCACATGCATTTGGATAAAGGTACAGATATGGGTTGCATTGAATTAACTGTCAGAAATAAAACTCAAAAGTTTTTGTTTGGATCCTGGAAAACGCTGTTTAACTTTATGGGGACATGAAAAGCAATAGCTGGATGTGTTTTGGGACTCACACTCATTTGCTCTCTTGCTAAGACGAACACCACTCACACACCTGCAGGATGGCCTGGAGTCAAAAGGTAACTTCACCCTTCTATTTCAGCAACTGTTTGTTCTCCTCATATGTTACAGTACATCTTGTATCTTACAATAACTGAAGTGTGAAATTGTAAAGATATGGTTTTGCAGGTGGACCGTTCCTTTGATCAAAGAGGGTTTTTTTCATATGATGTCTTAGGCACAATTATTATTCATGCATATTCTGCAAATGTCCAGCAACGCCAGCGACCTGTGCGCCCGTGCAGCGGTGGCCGGAAGCTTGCTACGGTGCTGTACACAGTAAACCTCTCTTCCACTAGCACCAGACCTGTGCTGCTGCTCGCGGCCCGAGGTTGTTTGCCCTCTTGCTGGCGCGTCCACCTCCAATGCCGTGGTCATGAGTTTGAGTCCAATGCAGAACTGTTCTTGTTGTAACAAAGTATGTTGGGCTGTGAGAATCTCAAATTCCATGTTTGGCATACATTCATTTAAAAATGCAGTATTTTAAGATAGTTATGATAAAGCTCTGATTAAGGTCTGGTTAGGATCTGGCCCAAAAAACATTTGGTTTGGGTCTGGGTTAAAATACAAATAACTGAAACAACCTGAAAAAAATCCTGCTAAAAACCACCCGTCATTCCCTGAAGAATGAACAGACAAATCCTGAATACAAGTTGCTAAATAAATTACACTGTAAAAGTGACAGCCACTCAATGGCCAGCGTGATTACTGTATGACAACATGAAAGTAGGCAAGAAGAATCTGTGATGGATGCTGGGGGTGATGAATGGATAGAAAGATTGGCGACTGTGAGGCCGCTGAGTTGATGGTCACTTGCTCTTTAATTCTGTTTTGTGGATGATTTCATGTCATATTTGGATGCTGTAGATGCCGGCTGGTGACTTCACATCACCTCGTGAGTGGTTGCTTCCTTTTTTTCATCAAAGCGGAATGGGTTGGAGAGATTTTTGCAATAAGAATACGCGATGAAAATGCAGCAACTATTTGAAGTCTGTGTCCCTTTTGAAAGGTTTTCAGGCTGTTTTCTAAACCTTTCCATCCTTTTCTGTCACATCAAGCAACAAATTTCCAGATTCTTTAAATAATATGTCAGTGTTTGCTTCACTACGGAGAGGCATGTTGTGTAGAAATACCAGCAGATGGTCTTAGAGTAGAGAAACAGGCATGTTTTTCATGTGTGATCTGTCTACCAGTTGCTTCTGCATTCAGGTCCTTTGAGTAAGAAGTCCTCACCATCCATTCTACTGCCTCTGGCTCTCAGGGTCCAGGCTGGGGGCTGGCAGAATGTTCTGGATGACTTCCACATCTCATTAACTTAAGGCTGAAGGCCTAAAATTTGATCCGGGCCCCCTAAGGCCAGTGGATAGGAAACTATTCTCCTGTCCCCTACTCACCTCTACTTTCTTCTGAGGTGTACTGCCCCCTAACAGTCAGTTATTCAAATCATCAGTCAAGAAGCCCCCGAGTTGAATCTCATTTTATCAGTGAAATAACTGGCAGCGCTCTCAGCCTCCACACAGGACAGATTCTCTCTGGTGTTGCTCACTTTGAAGACACTGAACAAAGGCATTAGTAATGGCCTTACAATTTAAACATGGGTTTTAGGTTCTGGGATTTGAAGTTGGTGTGAGCTGGCTCCTTTGTTGGTGTACTGAAATGTAGTCTACCATCACTTGGGAGAGGGTGAAAATAGTGTCTGTCTTATAATTGTTGGTGAGGTGTTATTGTAGAGGAAACTACTGTAATAATGATTATTCATTGTGCACTGAAAGTCATACATGCGCAGCCCCGGCGCTGTGAATGGAAGATAAAGTAGCTCTGACTAAGCCATGTAACAATTTTCTTGCAATTTAGCAGCAGGGGATGCTTATGCTTTTGTACTGCTTCTGCTGGCTCCACTCCCTCCTCAGAGACCTTCACAGAAGCCGTCTGAGATGGGGAGAAATCAAAGAATCTTTACGTGCTATGGCCACATTAAAATGCTTAGAGGGTGCCATAAGAGGGGGGTGAAATGCTCGACTCATTTTAAAACGTCTTTATTATGTGTTTTTTGGGTTGGTGATAGGTTGCCCAGACCTAGTGATGTGAGGCAGATGATCTAGGTTACATAGTTTTGTTTTGGTTTGTTTCTCTCCTTCCTAAACCGCAGGCTGCAGTGGATGGTGGTGACTTTCGGGACCATTTATAACATAAAAATGCTTGTTAGACATCAGCATGGTGAACGCAGTCTAGACCTTCTCACTCTGGATTCCCTCCAACATTTTGCAAACTGAGGAAGAACTGGCATGAACGGAGGCAGGCAAGTCAGGATTCTTGACCAGAGGCTCTGTGGGGAAAAAAAGGGGAAGAATATACTTGTTACACTAGAGTGACAATCAGCGTCTTGAATTGCACGACTCACCTGTGAAACTCATCCAGCTGATGTGCTCTCCACGGAAAGAAGGAAATCTAAATCACATCAGAGCTATAAATCTGCCATGTTATTTTTCTCGTTGGTCATTCCAGAATCATTTCCTACCTCTTTAAGGTTAGGAGATCTTCATCACCATGGTTACATGACTGAAAATATTGTTATATGGCAACCGTGGCAAACCATTAATAGCTACTGTGTCACAGGCAGGAGATGATCACACACGACACACCAGCGTCTGGTGTTGTGTTACCCTGACCTCAGGTCTGTGCGTGAGCTCGACTCACAGGTCAGACTGCTGACGTTTCGTCGCCAGATTTCTGTGGCAACAGTTGTCATAGTAGTAATTATATTTGACGTAATGTATGTTTCTCAGTGTCCTGTGTTCTCCCTTTTGTTTACTTAAAGTCTGTCACAGGCTCCAGTGTCAGGATCAATAAATGATATCGAACATGTAACTCAGAGCCAAACTTATTGCAGTGTAATGTCTCAATTTAGCCTTATGTCCGTGTCGCTTATTAGCTAGAAAATGTTGAAATCATATGGATTATAGTGTAATACATTCTGCGGAGTGATGAAGCTCAATGCATTTTCCAAATAGAGTCCAGAAATTGCTCTGAAAGGAGATGGAACCAGGAAATGACATAGTTTTGCTCTTTTCACAGCTTTCATTGTATCGTTTAATTTTTGACTCCCAACCATTAGCAGCCCAATACGCTGCCTGGATCAGGAGTCATATCCCTAATCAAGGTTTATCATTCCCATTTTTACTCTACCATATAAATGCCTCCAGCCCTATGTAATCCTTCATGTTAAAGTCTGTCTCTTTCAGTTCAGTGTGCTGTTGGTTCCAGCTCTCCAGGGTTTCTATGCGTTAACCTTCTTGCCAGCGTCTGTGCGTCCATCCTTGGGTGATGCATTGTCAGCCTTTGCGCAGCACTACTGTGGCCTTGGAGTAAAGCCTGACCAGACAGATTGAGGCAGGCTGCTGCTACAAGGTTCGGAGAGGAACATCACCTCAGTTCAGCAAAGGTCGGACAGAGGCATCATTAGGTTGACAGAGTCTAAAACAGGGTCTAGCGAGGTGGGGGTGGGGGTTGACAGACGGATTCTTACTCAAGGACACACTGGTATCAGAGGTTAATGATGCAGGCAGCCTTGGGATGTCATATTGGACACCACTTATCATACTGATACAGATAGTCTCTGTGTGCGTGTGTTTGTGTGAGTGCACGCATGTCAAGATTCACTTTCCATAAGTTACTGTGCATTTTCATAAGGCGGCAGGTGTGAGAGGCACCACAGCGCCCACAGATTGACCTCTGGCGCAGACCTCCAGCTTAATGTTGCCGTTGGAGCCTCGCTACACAGAGCTTCAGTCCTTCGTCAAGGTGGTGGAGAATCTGAACGTCTTCATGTCCAAGTTTTGCTAAATAATGAGTAATGGTTTTCCAACAATTAGAGCACAGCCTAACCTCCATCTTGCTTCCAAGACGTATGTGACCACCGCTGCACACCTGCCACTGACCGCTGGCACCAGTGTGCCACACAGATGGCTGCAGCTCAAACAACACTGCGCTACTGCCATCTGGTGTCTCCCCCATGGATAGAAGCCATTTTCCCAACTGAATGTTTTAAAACAGCGCACCACTCAGCGTCCCAAAAGAGGCGGCCTACGGTCTGACTCCACAGGGGCCGGCTATGGTGCCACCTCCTTCTCACCACTCTGCAGCATGTGACTCAACATGTCATTCCAGCCACCATGCTCATGGCTCGACCCACCCCCTCAGCCACTGACCAACCCCAGCATGGCTGATCAACAGGAACACTGTGGCTCTTTTCAGGACTGCTGTATTCCAGTGAATAGCTGTCCCTTCTTACTCTGTCTGCATTCATCTCCACCAAGCCCTCTTGTGGCTCCCCTACATGAGGGGGAGAGGGTTCAGCCCTCTGCTGAAGCCCTTCGCTCCACTACAAACAAAGAGATGTTGGAGGAAAGGTGACAAAAGCAACATACATCAACTGTGTGTGTGTGTCTGCCTCCTGCTGTGGTCACTGAGACACCAGCTCTCCATCAGACCAGCGTATATCTTGGCTACAAGGACACCTGCTGCAGGCTTGAGTGTCAGACTCTCTCAGATGATGTTCTTCACCTTTTAGCTCAATTTAAGGGGTTGATCCTCCAAAATGCTCTTGTTTCAAAACTATGGGATGCCAAGACAGCCGTGGCAGCTCCCCTGGCACAGAGACCCTCCACCTCCCACTGTCAGGCTACTGCCTCTGGGCTGAGAGAGCTTGGAAAGATTAGGACACCCCCGCAGTGCTGCACACGATCCAGGGTGCTGCTTACATGGATGGATGTTCCAGCAATGGTATTCACTAATGTTACTCAGACAAATCTGCAGTACAGCTGGGATGGAGCCTCTTCAGGGTGTCTGTGCATGATCCAGAGCTGCAGCCTCATCCAGAGCCCCCCTCAGAGACATCGCCGTGGCAGGTGTATGTGCAGTAGCATCTTGGGTATTTTTTCGTTCTTTCATTTGTTCTATCAGTGAGATGTGTCCCTGTCTTCTCTGACTGATTCAGTTGTAAACCTGAAAGATGGAGAGACCTCAGACGTTGTCCTGTTGTGAACTTGCTGTTAGCATGCTTCGTGGCTAACACGGCTGTGGGTAACGGTTGGTGCAGTCGAGCCTTATATGGATAAAATTTCTGCTTCAATAAGTGAAGTGAGAAAGTTTTGGGGTCTGAGGCACTTATTGTGGTCACACCCATGATAGAAGCAGTGCAGCCTGACTGAGTTACTGCGATTGAGTGCTACAGCAACGGACAGTGCGAGAACAAACAAGTCATTTGACACACAACATGGAAGTATACTTTAGAAGTGAACAGTTACACGCATTGAGACTTTGTAAGGATTTATATTTTTCAAAATGGAAAAAATGGCTAATATTTTTTAAGGAATAGGACGGATGGCGGAGGCTGTATTCTACTCTACTCCCCAGTACTGAATCTATGTTTAATTTGACTACATTTCTGCTCTTTGTAGATTTTGTACCGCTCTAAATATGTTAAGCTTAAGAACAAACTGATGTAAAGGTGCCTGGCTATTTTCCTATGTGTTTTTTTTTTCTTCTCATGTATAAAAGATTTAAATAAAATCTAAGTGACAAAAAAAAAGAAGTGAACAGTTACAGCATTTTAATTTAAAACCATTTTTAACTATGAATGTGGAAAAAATGATTTTGATTACATTTTGATACTTACATTAAAAAAAAGACATGATTGAAGATAAGACCTGGCAACCAAAAGTAGTGTGTGTGTGTGTGTGTGTGTGTGTGTGTGTGTGTGTGTGTGTGTGTGTGTGTGTGTGTGTGTGTTGGGGGGGGGGTTACAAAGCAATATAAAAAAAATGTACCCACAGCATTTGCCTGTGTCAACTTCTTTGCCTCTGTTGTCCTTATTTGAGAGTTGTGGAGTGATTTGTCCTCCCAACAGCTCAGTTTATCTCTGGCAGCAATGGAGACACACAAAGGTGCTTCAAGGTGAATCCCTTCAAATGGACCCACATGTGTTAACCTCAATCGATGTGCTCAATGACAGCAGCAGCAGCAGTGAAAATCGCATTAGAGGGAAAAGTTTTGGACATGTCTCTTTGGCATGGAAGATCTTTCAGTCATATCTTATGTTCCAGCGCATGTAAACTCTTGGCTCTTGCTGACCATTTGGTTTTTGGACTTAAAAGAGGTTTGTTTGTTCTAATTATGTTTAGCTTGTTCATTTTTCCACACTGTTGCTTCACACTGAAGCATCCAGAAATATAATTCATCATTTAAACCCACATAGGACCAGCAGTTCTCTGCAGTAGTGAAGCCCATTCATACGACATCCAGTAATGTTGCCAGCAGAAATCCTCTCCATTGTACGCTCTTGTACACGGGGATGGAAATTCCACTGGACAACAAAACCAAAAAGAAAACACATTTTTGCAACATATCTGTGCACCAAATCAGTGTGTTTGTGAGAATTACAGCATAAACTTTTCAGATGTTATTTCATTTAACTTCAGTCTGCAAATGAACTCTTAGTGTTTTCAGAAACCAGACTAAAAAATGTTAGTTTGCTTTTAATTTGGTATTTTTTGCTAATACACTGACTCTTGTCATTCTTTAGATTGTCTGTGTTTGTTAAGTTTAAAAAGTAAACAGGACAACAATCTAGATCAATGCAATCTGTCCACAATGGCACTGACATATTGATTTTAAAGTTTTTTGTTTTTTTTTAATGTGGCGGGATTCTTTGACAAACAGAAATGTCACCATTTAGCTGTCAATATCATAAATAACATGAGAAGCAACACACTCCCTGTCAGACGTGTTTTAGTCTGGGCTGAATATTGTTATTAGAACAAGTTGATATATGTTATTGAGTCATGCAGGAAGACTAAGAAAGCTAAAAGGAGTTATGGACTAAAGGCTGAACAGTTGTACGTGGTAACTTGGACCCCTGACTGTGAACAAAGGAGAAGCTGTTCACCCTTTCAGCAGCTCTAATGAGCCTGCTGTAATCATGCCCATCCTGCATGCAATCCAGTCTCTGAGCAATTATGTAATGTACAGGGCAATTTTTTTTGTTTATTTATATCCCGTCCGTGATGATAAATATGTCTGCCATCATCCATCACGGTCATAGCTGTGTAAGCGAGAGGTTGATGTACTGTGTATATGTTGTTGTTTTTCAAATGGAGAGGTGTTCAGCTGCAATGTCAGGTGGTGCGGCAACACAAGCCAAACATGACCAGCTAGAAATACGAGTGGTGCTCAAGAGATGCTGCATTAAGAAGAACAAGTGAGGTGACAGCGACCTTGCCCTTTGACCTTTGGCCACCAGTCAGTTCTGAAGTCCTAGTGGATGTTTATTCCAAATTTGAAGAACTTCTCTAAAGGTGTTCCTAGGACATCAGATTAGCAAGAAAGCGACGGATAACGGAAAAACATCATGCATAAAAAGAGGAAGGGAGTCTCAGGGATGAAGGCAGCAGACACTGAGCTCTAATATTTTACTTTTTAAAGGAACACAGGGCCCAGACGCTGGCAGTGTAGCTGATGAGCCTCTGCCATGAACACCTCCGGGACCTAAACAGACAGCTGCCACTCAGAATCAGTAATAGGCAGGCAGGGCAGAGAGGGTCGTCACAATAACTGAGTCTTATCTGTGCAGCAAGCCCACCTTGACTGTGGCCCGGAGCAGCAACATGTTTGTGTCTCAGCAGGGCAGGACTGACAGTGGCTGCGGAAGCACAGGTATTTTGTTCTTCAAGCTACACTGGCAGAGTCCAAATAATAATGTACTCAAAAACAGGGCTAAATGGAGCAGACACAATATGGAACACAGTATGTGGCAATGGCTAAAAAACAGCTTTTTATCCACCGTGTTTCCCGGGGTTCTCCCTCGCCATGGCTGCTATTGCTGTCAAAGATAGTGAGCCCAGCAGATGTCTTCACCAAACACCTGAGGGGTCTCCTACCCTCCCTCACTGTCCCTGTACTGGTCAGGTGCTGCGTTACCTCCAAATTTCCCGGTGACAACACATTATTTGCTTTTTGGGGATTTTTTTTTTTTTTTATCAGTCATTGCCAGTCTTGGCACATTTCAACATCTGTTTGTATTCACTCTCTCCTCTCATCTCTCTGCAGTTGTAGCAGCAAGGCAGAAAAAGTGTTTGCAGTCAATAAAGGGTTGTATGTATGTCATTTAGTTTTTTTGTTTCCTGATCAAAGAGTGGATCACAAGTCTCCTGTTCCTGAATATTCATATGTTGGGGGGTTGGCATCAGAACCCCACCCTCAATTAATACATGCTAGTGCATACCTGTGCAGCTCTGTGAGCAAGACCGTTTTATTGTCACAAATTTGACACAAATAGCAGCCAAAAGTGGTGAATTTCCCTTTTACCAAACAACAAGCTCCAAAGTTTTGGTTTGCTACTCTCGAATGATACTGCTGACACTTACATCATCTCGTCTTCTTGGCGTAAGAACAATATTTAGAATCAATTGAAACAAAGGCATCACTGTCAAAATGCTCACTTTATATTAGGGTCCAGTTCAGACCAATGATTCGCAATGGAAGTTTCAGGTGTGAACTGGTGGTTGAAGCGTTTAAGCTGTACACCATGTCGAATCCCCAAGCTGTTTTAGATTGTTTTCAAGAATAATTATAATGTTGCGAGTAACATCTAGAATCATTGATCTGAACCGGCCATTTTCAGCCGTTGTTGCAGCACAAGCTGTCTGCATTTCAATTGAAACAGCATCTCATAAGGCGAGCCTAAGCACCTTAATAACAAAACAAAAAAAAACAAGCTCACTTAATAGTCTGAATGATTTTAGTCTCAATTTTGGTAAAACTGAAAAAGTGGGGAAGCGTCCAGTTCAAAACTGAACTGGACGCTTCCCCAGCATGCGGTAGACGTGGGTTCGTACTCTGGTGTTCGATGCACTGTATGCAGCAGAAAAGGCTGACATGGTAAGAAAGCTGTCTGGCATCTTAACATCTTTATCTTTAGTAAGAGAAAGCCGCAGTGATTTGCTTGATGCACTGCAGCTGGGAACATGACACTTTTCATTGCAGAGTTTCTGCTTCAATCTTACACTTTCTCTTATATATTTCATTCTTATATTTCCAGCCTTGGAGTCTATAAAATGCATAAACGATAACCCATTTACACAATATAATTCCTTTAACTATTTTTTTTTTCCTCTCCTTCACCTCATGATGCTTTGAAGCTGTAAGAAATAACTGCCCAGCACAGGTTAACTGTGGGGAAGGATTCATCAGTCAAACTCAGGTCAAAACAATATAAAAGCAAATGAAACTGCAGTGTAAAAGCAATCAGACAGGTATAACGGGTAACAAAAATGTATTTTTGTATGAGTATGGCTCACTATTTCACCTGTGAAAATATTTTTAATGGATACATAATTTATGAATAATTCATGTTTTCATGAAAACAGAAATGGTATGAAGGTTTACCATCGCACCAATCAGAGCCAGTGGCTTCATTGTACTTGCCCTGCTGCTTCAGCTTCCACCTTCTTCTATTTTCTAAAACATGGGTTCCTGATAAATGACAGGCATAGTTAGCAGAGCCGATACCAAACTACGTCTATTGACGTGGTTGTTTTAACAAATGGTACAGATCTGGATTTCGAAAGCATAAAACAACTCTTGTCATGTTTCATCCTGGGCCAAATGCATTGAGTAACACTATGATGATATATCATTCAATGTGATATTATCATCTGTTCCCCCCTGTTAAAGTAGCTTGTCATTGCTGTCGCATCCTGTCATATTGTGTCTCTGTCACCCCCAGCGTGCCACCCAGGCTTCTACAAGGCATTTGCTGGAAACATCAAGTGCTCAAAGTGCCCTCCGCATAGTTTCAGCTACGGAGAAGGTGCTGCTATCTGCCGCTGTGAGAAGGGTTTCTTCAGGGCCTCCAAAGACCCCCCAACCATGGCTTGCACACGTGAGTATACCAGCTGAAATCAGAGTTATTGGCGCACTGCACAGTCGAGAATGTGACAGCTATTTGCAACGTTCTGCATGAGGGATGTCCAGACTGTTCACCAACCTTCCACTTTTATGTATCTACACATACTGCACACCATTCGACAGCTACAGATCTTGTGACCAATCGCTCAGAAACATTCTAGTTACATTGCCATATCTGGTCCTAGATTAAGTCTTAATCCTAATCCACTGACTATTGATTGATGGAATTTGAAGCAATCAACAGTTCTCTGCGAACCTGCCAGACTTGGAGATGCCTGGACCTCCCCTGGGACAAAAACGAGTGAAATACTCATTTTCTATGATACGTTGACAAACTATGAACCAAGATAGCTTGATGCTGTGGCCCCATTTTGTGCTCCAGCTAAGACCACCTAGCTCTGTTGAGCTCAGGCTGCTTTTTTTTTTTTTAAGAAAACGGGCGAGCATATAAACCTTCAGTTTTCCTGCATTCTGACTTCTAATCAGTGCCAGAAGCACCAACGATTCAACCCCCCCCCCCCCAAAAACACAGAGTGACCCCCTTTCAAATGAGACCAAAACAGATTTACTCCACACAGTTTAAATGGCTTTCAGCTTACTTTGAGGATACATTTTTTTTAGCCATTTTTAGCAATCCCCCCCCCCCTTTAGGTTATATGGAGTTTAGACATCAACAAGTTTTTGATGAGATGAAAAAAGATGAGAAAGAGTATTATGGACATACTGAGACATTAAGATATTGATATTTATTGACTTTTTAAACTTCACTAAGTGTGAGATGACTTCAGGGATTTCTACAACGTAGCATCCACCCCTATGAATCACCTCGGTGGTCCCTCACCTCTTATCTGGTGTGAAACTGTACATTAGAGAATGAATTACATGCCTGTGGTTCGGCTCCCTAGTCTTCACTGATGATTCACCGACTGCAATTACAACTTCATATTTGCATTAAATTACAGTTTAACCAGACTTATTCTCCTTTAATTAAAAATCCATTTAGCTGTCACTGAGATAGACGGGGGCCATCTCTGGGAGCTTTCCCGGGTGGAAAAATGGATTTGTCTCATAAGACTAGTAAATGTAGGGATATTGTGAGTTGCAAGATGCAACGCTTACAGAGGAAATCTTCACAGTGCAATGTTTCACCTCTAAATTTAGATTCAATATGTGGATTCTGTTAATGTAAACCAATATATTTACACCTGCAAGTTTGTTTTTTTTCATGCAACAAGTCAGTCTTTTACGAACAAAGAGCTACAATAGCCACCCATCCCCACCGATTTATCCAAAAAGTGTGGTCCTCCTTTCAAGTGCTCATAAATAGGTGTCTCAGTTCTCATGAAAAAGTCAGATATGTATATTGAGCTTGTAGCTAGTGGGAACTACGGCGACCAAACACTAGGTCCCATGAAATGAAAAACATATGCCAAATTTATGCCAAAAAATCAGCACCGCAATATTTGCGCTAAATCCTCCTCTCTTCCTGTCGAAAAATTCAAACATTTGAGGAGTTTGTGCTTGATGTAGCATCCAAAGAAAACGCCTTCTCTATCGTCAGTCCCATGATGCACTGCAGCCCCAAGACTTTTTTTTTTTCTCAAAGACTTAACATTACCTTGTTAAAGAAGAGGCTTAACAATGGCACAGACATTTTGGATCATCACACAATCACTCACACACACACACACACAATCGCTCACACACACACACACAATCACACACACACACACACACACGTATTTTTTTGGTGACCATGGTTTCATCAGAAATACATAAATATTCAGAAACAAAAAGCACGCTGACATCAGTGTCACAATCAATTTAAAACCCATCCATCCATCATTTTCTATACCGCTTATCTGTTAAGGGTCGCAGGAGGGCTGAGTCTATCCCAGCTGACATTGGATGAGAGGCGGGGTTCACGCTGGATGGGTCACCAGTCCATCGCAGAGCCATCAGGAGCCATTAGGGGTTCAGTATGTTGCTCAAGGATACTTGGACACGGTCACCAGGGGAAGTGAGGATCAAACCAGCGACCCTTCTGTTGCTAGAGGGCCACTCTACTGTACTTCTGAGCCATGCAAGAATTTGAAACCACGTGATAAAAACATGTGTGAAAATGTCTACCACAGTAACAGCATAATATAGAAAAGAGATGAACTTGAATTTTTGTTTCCGTCCAAAATTGAAGACTCTGGACTAAGTAGACGAACAGGAAGAAGAATAGAACAGAAAATAAATGAATGGCACCGAGTCTGTCCTTCTTGTTTGAGGGCCTTTCAACAGTTGTTAGTTGTGTAACCATCTTCCAGTCTAAAGCACATTTGGAATCTTCAAGGCCACATTTGCACCTGGCACATACAAAAGCACTGTGTAGAGCCTTGTGTGGGTGTTTGACAAGCCAGCACACTAAAAGCAATAGACTATTGTCATAAGTTGGGGGAAGTATGTGTTCACTTACCTAATGCATTTTAATGAAGAGCTTGTGAGCCAAACCATAAACTGTTTGCCTGGTAAAAGAAACAAATGAAGATGAAAGACTAAAGTTAAGAGGAGGAAAGCGCGTGTGTCACAAGAAGAGACAGAGGCGGGGTGAAAATGTAAAGGCTGGCTGGAGTAGACAGTGAAGAGAGAAAGGAAGGTGGATACTGATACCAATCTCCCCCTAGAGGAGAATAGAGGCTGATTGATGGCAGCAGGGTTGCTCTGCAGGAGGGGATGTGGGTGGATTCTCCTTGATGGGGAGAATAGAGGAGGTGCGATGATGGCTGATAAAGGCAGAGGGAGATAAAGAGAGAGAGAGAGAGAATGGACATATGCTGACAGAAGTGGAGGAGGAGCTTTGCTGTCTTCAGAGATTTTCAGCAAAGGTGGGAAGGCAGAGGGATGGCGCGGCGGCGAAGGATAGGGAAACATCCTATTGTCTAGACAGACAGTGAGCTTGGCAGCATCGGAGTGTTCAAATCCCTCCAGCCTTTTAACTCCACCCTGTTGACAGCTGGCTACAGCACAACACTTTCCTAGACACTCACATCCAGGGAGCACAAAGAAACCTTACGGGAGTGAAATGTGAGGGAGGTGAAATAATGTTTACTGCAAAAGAGTACAAAGCTTCATGAAGACTGACGTAGTTCAGCAGGTATGCAGTTTTATAGCGTGGGATGCTGTCATATATTAGTTGGAATATTAGAGTTCAGCAACGGTATTCCTCAAGACTCAATGTTAGGTCCTAATCTTTTCATAGTACTTGTGTTACATTCACCACTGATCACAGAAGCAATTAAGGCATAGCGGGTTCTTTCTCCTGGGTTAGTAATGGGTTAGCTTGGTTACTGGGGCCTATCCCAGCAGCCTTCAGGCGAGAGGCGGGGTTCACCCTGGACAGGTTGCACGTCCATCGCAGGGCCAACACATAGAGACAGACAACCATTCACACTCACAGTCACACCTACAGTCAATTTAGAGTATCAATCAGCCTCGTCCCCTCTTGATGTCTTTGGACTGAGGGAGGAAGCTGGAGTACCAGAGAGAACCCACACAGGAACAGGGAGAACATGCAGACTCACACAGAAAAATCCTGTGCTCCAGCAGGGGCTTGAACCCAGAGCCTTCTTGCTGTGAGGGGACAGTGCTGACCACTGCACCACCGTGCCGCCGCATACTTTAATTCATTGTTTCTATGTTATTCTTGTGAGGTTAAACCCACAACAACAAAACCTCTTCATATATGAAGAGTTTGTGATAAGTTTAAGTTAAAATATGTAAAAGATTCAGTGATATTTGTTAGAGAACATGGGATCTTAGTACCATTTTGCATGTTATCTGTACAATGTGTGTTCACTTTTGGTCCTTTGTCTCCCATTAATTTTGGTTTTGGCCGACCACTGTTAAGGTTTGGGTTCCCCTGCTCCAATGCCTTGATGATATGATGTGATTAAAATGTCCAAAATGTTCTGTCGCTTCATCAAGATGATACATTTTTGGACTTATAGTTCCTTTCATTGATTAGAAATTCCCTCAAGATCAAATCATGACAGTCTTCCAGTTTACATCAGCATTTACTGTCATATTCCACAGATTGATGAAGAACAAGTTTTAATTGGACCCTTTCCTCTGCTTCCTAAAAATGCATTTTGTGTGAAATCTCTCTTTTTCTGACAGGTCCTCCGTCTCCTCCGCGTAACCTGAATTTTAACCTCAATGACACATGTCTGATGCTGGAATGGTCGCCTCCCAGCGACTCCGGTGGCCGACGGGACCTGACATACAACGTCCAGTGCAAACGCTGCGGCCCCGAGCCAGACCATTGCCAACTTTGTGAGGAGGATCTACGTTTCCTGCCACGACCTTTAGGCTTGACCAACGCCACAGTCACTGTCATGGACTTCTCAGCGCACGCCAACTATACCTTTGAGATCGAATCGCTCAACGGTGTGTCAGACCTGAGCTCCTTTCCTCGCCAGGTGGCATTCATCACCGTCAGCACGGATCAGGGCGGTAAGTTTGAACTTTTTAAATTTAATGCTTTAATTGCAACATGCAAAAGATGAAGTGTTACAGACAAAATATGCAATTTATGTACACTATGAGAGAGATTATAGTGTACAAAATTATTGTCTTCAGCAGGCTTTTTTCATGAACCTTTACTTACTTTAAAAAGTACCTGTACAACAGTTTTGCTTTCAAGTTTTATGGTGCTACATGTGCTTTAATGCGTGCTCCAACGTGTTGAAGATCAGTTTGTTATTTTCTGAAGACAAGAGCAGCTGTTCCATTACACAGCCTGAAGTGTGGCATCACACTCTGATAGGCTATTAATTGCATGATGAATCAATTAATTATCGCTAATTCAGAAGATGAATTATCTGTATGAGCTGGCTGTATATGTGGTGGTTTGTTGCCAGCCTGCCAGGGTGGAGACAGAAGCGAGAGACGACCTGATGTGATTTAAACATGCAGTCAAGTTTCATCAATCAATAGTGTGGCTTTGCGCAGTGACGACTCTGAGTCCAGCAGGTCATGTTTTTTAGCCTCATATTTGTGTTAGATTAGCAGGATAGCTCCGACACTAATCATGTTTTAGTGAGATCTGATGGACTGCCTGGACGCTGTTGCGGGGAACACATCATTAGTTTTTACTGGGAATACATGAAGGGCACTTTTTTTGATTTGTTGCTGCTCTCTCTGAAGAAGAATGCTCAGTGTTTTTATTTTCTGGTCGCGAGTTTGTTTGTCGGTTTTGCACGTGCAGGGAATTTCTAGCCAAATTTGGGGAGAGAATTTGATGAGCCAGAAGAAAGAGATTTTATGGTTCTTTTAGAGAAGGCGAGCCTTTCCTGTAGTACTTCTGCAACTCACCCGTTTGCATAACTTGTCATGACTCAATTATTGTTGCACAATTTTTAACCAGCATACCTTGATGAACATTTTGTGAAGATGGATGGAAACTGCAGACTTTGAAAATAGCTGTCAATTAAAAAAAATAAATACACTTTCTGGAGGCGATTTTTACGGAGAATATGTGCAGAACCAAGGACGGACACTGTTTTGTTTTTTGTTTTAATGACTAAGCTGTGATGAAGTGACCCACATAACTAACCACCTGTTCCTGCTACTTCCCAAATCCCAAAATTTGTCTGTGTCTCCAGACAGCATGGGACATGACCAATACTAGCTGGACAGAAAGACAAAATTGCAGCTGAAGGTAATTTCTCAAAGGTCTTCTCCTCCATGATTATAGATGACCAAGACAACTCGTCCTCTACACTGCTGTCTTATTTCACCATCTTCTGATGCGTACTTGTTCATTCGTACCGAGTCTGATGATGGGAACCTGTTTCACACTACCTTACTGAGGTATTTTGGAGGGTAGAAGGAGCTCTGTGCTCTCTGAGTGTTTTCAAATGAGAAGTTCTGGTATTTCACGACTGTCATCTGGGCTTTGATGCGGTCTTTTCTTTCCATTATTGCTATTTGTACCGTGAATCGCTGCAGTAGATGATGGCAGGAGACAAAGGGAGGGCTCTGTATACCTACTTGCTCCAAATAAGGTTTTTATGCTGGAAGGCCCATGCTTCCTCTGGGAGATGGTTTGGCCTGTAAAATGCTTATGCTTTTAATTTGTGTTTTGCAAACACTTTTTTCTGTGCTCTCCCTCCTCCGTGTCTCCTCCCTATTCACTCTGTCTTTCTGTTGATTTTGTCTGCCTTCACACACTTTCTCTCTCTCTCTCCATCTCTCTGTTTCTTGTTTCTGTTGTTTTCATTCTCCCATTTTTGTTCTCCCTTCTATTCCCTCCATCCCTGAGTTGTCATGGGAGTCAGGGAAAAAAACACATTTCCTCATACAGACACAACACATTAAATGCATTATTCTGTGTCGCTGGGGACTTTTCTAGTCTTTACAGGTAACACAGTGTTTCACCCAGCCTTTTTATTTCATTAGGATTCCCCAGTTCAATGCAGAGTCACGGCTGTTCCCTAGGCTGTACACAAGAACCATTTCATTACAAATATACTCAGCGTGAGCTTTTTAAGATGCTCAAGGGAAGATGCAGATTCGTGGAACTTGCTAGTCATATGCAGACTGATGGCATAAATGTATTTTACCTCTGAAAAGCAGGCGGAACCTGGCAAATGGTCAAAACCTGGCAAATTAATGAAAAGTTTGGCTTTGATAAAATAGATTTGTCATCATATGATAGATCTGGATCTCCAACAAGTTGCAGAACAAGAGTACATATTTTCGCAGAGGTAATGTTATTAGCCAGGGTAACACAGCTGTAATAATTCTGGTATTTTGAAGCTTCGCAATTATTGGAATCTTTCCAGTACTGAGCAAGATTGCTGAAACTGGAAACCACACAACAGCCGTCTGTAAAAAGATATTTTTTGTTGCTACCAGGAAAGCCGTCACAGTAACTTTCTGAAAACATTCATTATTTTCCTATATCCCAGTCATACTGGTCAAAGCAGTCACTGCTAACATGTTGGTGCAGAGTGTGAAAGTGGGAATGTGTTGTCATCCTTGTTTGACACAACTTCAGCATGTCCTTGTCACCCCACATGTTCTGTAAAAGCATCATGAAGAGCGTTGTATTTCCTTTTCTGTAAAAATTTTAAAACGCACACAAATAAACTGTTTCTTTTTTTAATCTTTCAGATAACACTAAGCTAGTCTTTCTGTACTCAAACTATCCCTCTGTAACTTCCATTCCCTGCTGTGTTCCTGCCACAGCTCTTGAGACTTGAGTCACATCCCAGGCTTGTATTTACCCTGTGGAGATCATCTTCATAACGCTGTCAAACACATTAAATAACTGTCATTTTATAATATTGTCGCTCAAAATTGGCTTGACTCCAAGGTCTTTATGAATCACTTGTTCCCAAAAACATGGGAATGGGGTCTTGTGTTTCATTTAACAGCGGTGATATAAAAGTCATAAGGTAGGAGTAGACGAGACAAATATAACTACACGTGACAAATGACACAGTAGCTGACTGTAATAATTGTAGTTTTCTATTTTGCTGCTGTGGTGGTATAAGAGCAGTTATTACAAGAAGATACTTAATAAATGTGCAGCTCTGTGAAACCTGCATTTGCCAAGCCACAAAAACGCCTTCAGTATAGGATGTTTATTTTTACCATCATAATAATTATGAATGGTTCACCAATGCCAATTTCCTATACCTGTAGTGCTTCATCATATCTTACAGTCCTGAAAAACGCAAAACTGCAACACGGTGATGTAAACTTGTAGCCGTATTTAAAAAGGTTTTGCTGTGTGTTCAAATTCAAAAATGCGAACCCTCTCAGGTATAGCAGAACTTTCATGCTGCAGTTTTCAGTTTGGCACTGACATGCGTTCATCCAAATAATTTTGCACATACGCTTCCCAAGACACTGAGCTGTAAAGCTCAGAGATGAGCTTGTTTGGAAAGGTGTAGGGAAAACACTATTAACATAGCGTTCCCATCAGCAGAAAAGAGATAGCTATGAGAATTTCTGTGTGTTGAGAGGAATATCAAGAGTCTCCTGTGATAATGTGCAGAAGCCATAGATGAATGAGACTTCGTCATTAAAATGCAGATGGGCCTTTTGGTAAACACTTTGTGCCAGTGAGGTTTGTGTATGATTTGCTGCGTCTATGATGGGCTGCATTGGGAATACACGCGCACATACACACACACACGCACGCAGAAATATCAGAAACTATAGGCCTGTGATCATTTCCTGTCAGGCATAACATTTCAATATTTGGGACTCATTTGTATGCACAAGCATTAGTTTTTATAACACATATACATGCACTGAGAATTTGAGATAAAGCACAAGGATTATCAGCCTTGCGGTGTCTTTGCCTCCAGTAAATCTCTTCATATTTTGAGAAAGAGAAGAGAGGAGTCGGGTGATATCGTGTTTGCATATGTAGCTCTTGAAGTTTGCACCAGAAGTTTGCTAATTCATTGTCAATTTAGGACAGAAAACAGCCACAAAAGATATTTTTTCCAGGTAAAAACAATCTCCTCCTCTTTTGACTCCACTACATGGTGGCTCAACAATTAAAGCTAAGGTACATTAAGCAAACCCATGGTTTCCCATAACACCATCTGCACACTTGCTAAAAAGCAGCATTCACCTGAGCACTAGACACTTAAGTTCTGTTGCTACAGGGAACCCTGGGTGCCTTCATGATGTGGATCCATGGGTCAGGATAAAAGGGAAGGAGCCAGAGGCAGCTGGAGGACAAGTGACAGTTGGATGAGGATGTGAAAGGTTAAGTGGCGAGAGAAGAAGTGAAATGAGGGTGTACGCCTGAGAGAATGAGACATGGGCTTGTTGAGAATAAACATGCATGGAAAGAGACGATGTTTGACTGCGTGCAGCAGGAGACAAGTGGCATGGAGGAACAAGATGTTTTGGAGAAAAAAAGCAGGAGGATAGAGATTGAGAAGCAAGGATGGGGAGATGATTTAGTGAGGAAAGGATTACGAGAGCAGAAACAGAGTGGCAGGATTAAAAAAAAAAGGGTAAATTAGATGACATGAAATGTGGGTGGATGGTAAAAACAGGAAATGGTGCAGACACTCGTCTGGCCACTTAAGCAGCTGGAAATACACTCTCCATAGCAATGTGCAAGTAGATCATTGAAACTCAAGCTCCAGGATGGGGAACTACTTTCAAGAAACATGACACATTTTTTTGAGAAATACATTTATTTGCCATCTTCCAAGAAGCTCAATACCCCCCCCCCCCCCCCCCCCCCCTCCCGTGTAGGTGTGTTAGTGAGCTGAGACACTGGCTGACTGCTAGTTAGCTTAGCACAGTCAATGGTCATTGCCTACATTAATGGAGCCAAGGGTTGTGCTTAACCTTCTCTATGTTATAACATGAAAGATGACTAGATTTTAGATTCAGATTTAAAGCTGCAACCACTTTCAGTGCAACTTGAAAAGTTACTATTACTACATGGCGGAATGTGTGACTCAGGATGAGACGGATTGCCGGACAAATCAGGCACACGTGCTGGATTTGCAAGTGTGTGTGTGTGTGTGTGTGTGTGTGTGTGTGTGTGTGTGTGTGTGTGTGTGCACGCGCGCGCTTCGATGTACTGTATTTATTTAGTTTGAAAGTATAATGTATGTTTATGCAACCACTATGTCACTCTATTTATATGCTGAATGGAAACTGATGTATAAGTCCTGAGAGGGGATGGACAGGTGGGTGAAGGCAAAAAGATGAGAGGAAGAAGAAGAGGAAGAGGAATAAAGTTGCTTTAATCACGGGAAGCAGCTGGCTAATTGTGTATGTCACTAAAAGCAATCAAAGAGAGATTGGCTTCTCAGTTGCAGCACAGCGACACATCGGTGCAGTGACTCCAGACTCTAATCAGACACTCTTTTGTAGATGAAGAGCCAGTGGGTAAAGCTAACAAACATGCGTCCTGATATGAAATGTGGTAGGAGAAGCTTGCTAGTGCTCATTGACTTTAAATGACTGCAAGTGTCCAGATAATTTCCATTGGATTTCCTCACCTGCAGGCAGATGTAGAAATGCATCCTCAGTGATAGCTGATATGAGAGTGCCCTTATCTGGTTGTGAACACATTACAGCGTGAATGACTGCGGGGTTGAATGTATATCGTATTGTTTGTGGTTATGTGGGATGTTATTATCTCAGCGAAACAGGATGAAAGCGCACAATGCTCAAAACAAAAATGCTGCCAAATGGTTTCCTTGTCTCCACAGTGAAGAGAATATATTTCACACGTCTAACTTCAGAATATTACGTCTTACATATTTCTCTCAATAGGGATTTGACACAAACTAACTTTGCCTTTTCATTTCCATGTCAGCCACCTTCTCCAGAAAACCACACAGATATGCCAGCGTGTTGCATCATCAGAAATTTCATCAACTGATTTGAGAATGTGCTTACACCGCAAGCGCAAGATTAAAACGCCACGCACGTGTACAGTTAAATGGTGTGAGATTAATAAGAAGGATGATCTCTCAGAAAATGAGGTTATGTTGGTGTAGATAGCTCAGGTCCCCCAGACAGTGGCAGCCAATCTTATCTACACTTTATGGCTGAATGTATTGTGTGTTTTTTTTATCAGTGGTGTATGATATTGTCTGTGTTAATGTAAAATATTTTAAAGGGTCACAGCACTGTGGATGGCACAAAGGTTCTCACTGCGTTGAAAGTTGGTGGGAGATGGTTCGTTAGAGGCGTGGAAGCCCTCGTCATGGATCAACTAATGGATGGGTGGACCTGTGTGCGTCAGGTCTGGCGTATGTGGTTGGAATGAGTACAGTCGAAAACAAAACTAATACACACAACATGAAACCATTGGTGTTTTTATGCTGAGATCTTGTCTTCCAGATATACTTGTCAGGCTGGCCTCATTCGCTCGAACGAACAGTGACGCACTGTAACTCTTTAAATCCCATGATAGCGCCTCCTCTAGTTTCCGCCCACATGCTATGTCATCCTCCTTCTCACCCAACATTCTCACTGCTCATGAATCCCACATGTTGTTGGACATTCGTTGGATTAATTCTACATCAGAAGAATGTTTTATGGCCAAAAGTTGATCTTTGCTGTTTGTTTTCTGCTTTTTATTTTTATTCATGCTAATGTGCAAAAAAAAAAAAAAAAAAGCCATAATGGCACAAAGGCTCATGTTCTGTTCTTGAATTGCGGGTCTTTAGTTTCCAAATAAGACAATTTGGAATAGATAAGTGCACCATTTAGGACTGTAAAAGTAAGAATGACTCTTTAATTGAACTGAATAGGAGGCAGATGCTGTTCAGGCAGGTCTTATGAGCCAAAAGCACGCCTCACATTCATCATGGTGGCGGCAAATGCTGAAAGCCCTTTCACAAATCACGCGGTTCAGCTGTAAATTCCGTCATGGCCTTGGCTGTACAAGGTCTTTTCTGTTGGCATGTTCTCCTCCTGACTGTTTGGGCTTTTCACCGAGTCCTCTGGTTCCCTCCACCATCATGGACTGACCCTGAACAAGGCACTGGTGGCTGCCCACTGCTCCCATTAACGTGAGTCAAGACTCTTTTCACCACTGGAGCCACATAAAAAAAAACATGTTCAAGGAAGAAAATTGTAAAATTGGCAATCACTGGAAAACAAATCTACAAGTGTTAATGATATATGTGTGTGTGTGTGTGTGTGTATATATGTATGTGTGTGTGTGTGTGTGTTTGTGTGTGTGTGTGTGTGTGTTAAAACATAAATCAACTCATAAATTCAAACTTTTTTTGCCCCTAAATCTGTAAACATGCTTTGAAATGTCTTCATTCATAGAGGAACCTCTGTAATCTGTCTTTGAAGCTCCTCCTCCTCCTATTCATTTTTTGCTCTGGTATTTTACCTGTTGAAAGAAAATGAGCTTTTCCCCATCGAGTTCATGGTAAGCTAGCAAAGACAAGCTAATCAGCTAGCGGCAAGCTGAATAAGTGGCCTGTGCTCCCTCTGAAGTGTTCCACACAGACATTCCACAAATGTAGGTGATGAAAAACAGATGAAATCAGCCTCTCGCCCCGGGCTAATCAGCAGATATTTCTGTCACCTTCCCAGGCATATTCTGTCTATTATACCAAATTACAGACAGCAGACATCTGTGTATGGAAACAAGGCGTTAGGGGTCGACACACCAACTTGTTGATAATATGCTGCCTCCTCATGATTGAAGTGTGACGCGACGCGCTGGCTTTTACAGATTCACTTCAGATCTTACCATTAACCTAACGGACCTCAATCATAGCACAGTGTTGAAACATCATAAAACAAAATTAGTTTTGAAGACTGATTTATTTCCTATTGGAAGGTGATATGCTTGTCGAAGTGAAACACAAACACAGCGAGCAGCTACATTTGAAGAGCCGGGATTTAGAACGTGTTGATAAATATGTATAACATTCACACATGTCATGATGCGATGACATACTGAGAAAGAGACTATTAAAGGAAAGAAAATTAAATCAAACTCCCTGGATCAAATTTCCTAGTGAAGAATACATTAAGATGACATCAGGGAAAGTAGATTTATTTGAACTCTGCTGCTTTTAAATGAAGTTTTGCACATTTATCTGTTGGTGATTGATAGTTTTAGTTCATAATGCGTATGACATGAGGCATGAATGGGCCCATGGTGAGTTAATGAAGCTGCAGATAATGTTTCTTCTTATTTAATCCAAAATCTGAAGTTGTTAAGGCTGTGGTGTAAATAGTTGTGTGTTTTACTGGGTCTCAAAGAACATACTTGTCAAACTCCCTGTGCACAAAGTCATCCTGTGTTGAAGGGAAAGGCTCTCTGTTGTGGCTCGGCAGAGGTGGCTATAAATGAATAGTGTGTACTATACTCCTGGCCTTCTCAGCCACCACACCCCCTCCCACACAGCACTTTCCCGGCATCGCGCCACACTCTAACTAACTATGACAAATTAGCCGCACACTTAATTACAAGCCTGGGAAAATCACAATGATGTTTATTAGGCGAGGCATCATAAAGCCTTGTGTCCGTGCTCCGAGACCAAAGCTCTCTGTCGGACAAACACTGATAATAACGGTCGCACAAATTGGCCGAGTGGAATGACCGGGGGCCTTGGGGCTGTGATCGGGGTGGGTGGAGGGGTAAGGTGACTCCCTGTGGATTAATCAATACTCTTCTCTGCTGTGCTGCGCTCCAGCCGTGTTTGTGTTTGTTCAACTACATTTGTGGGGCCCGAAAACTTGGCGTTACTTGTGGGGTCCGATAGGCTTTGCGGGACTAAAATGCTGAACCTCACAATTGCAAATAGCTGTTTAGTGTCAGTTTGAGGGTTCAGACTTGGTTTTAGGGTTGAGCTTAATGAGGTTATGGTGAGGGCCAGGGTTCAGCTTTCTGCTGTAATCGTTAAGGCTAGGGTAAGGGATCCAGGGAAGGAAAATTAACAACAGAATCTCAATGAAGACTAACCCACAAAGATATTAACTCTGATTCAGTGTGTGTGTGTGTGTGGGGGGGGGGGGGGGTGGCAGTGTATCACCTAAAATCCTTCCCCTATTATAGGTTTACAGAAGAAAGCAGGCGCTGATGAAAAATGCTGAATATACCACATTATCGGAAAATAGAAGGTTTTTGTATGCCTTGATATACTCTACAGTTATTTGTGTGCATACGTGCATGCATTCGTGTGTGTGTGTTTGCATGCGTGTGTGTGTGTGTGTGTGTGTGTGTGTGTGTGTGTGTGTGTGTGTGTGTGTGTGTGTGTGTGTGTGTGTGTGTGTGTGTGTGTGGCCACAGCTGGTCCACTGGCCTTGCAGAGTGAGCGGTCGTAAATACACCCTCTATATTTGCTGGCTTATTAACACTTGATTTATCTGCCTCTCGGTCAGGAACACCCGCCCTTGGTACCCGCGCCCGGGGAGATCACCGCCGGGGAACCTCAATTACCAAATACCATGCGTGAATGTAAAGATGTGTCCAAGGAATATTTAGTGTCATTGCTTTGTGTTGCTGTGAATGTGATTTTTCAGGCAGGGTCATCCTCTCTCCCTCACACACACAGGCGCAGACACACATTATGTCAATGGTAGGAGGGGATACGGGGGAAGCAATAGGATGGGATTAATATATATTTGACAGCCCCCTCACCACCTGCGTGTGCGACGATCTACCGGAGGATTTGTCCAAAAGATTTGCCTTATCTGTCTCTTTTTCTCCCTGGGTCCATCTCTTCGTGTCTCTCCCTCATCTTTTATTGCTTGCAATACTTTTATATTCAGCCCATGTTTGTATTATTGCTATTAATAATTCAAAGTCCAGACCCCACATTTCTTCATATTTTAGTGTCATGTGACAGCTGTTTGGCATCTATAACAGTGGGACCAAAGGCCTTTTTTCATTTAACTCCTAATGTCTGGCTTGTTTGCCTTGTTTCTATCTGCTGCCATCTATTTTTTATTGAAGCGGGGAAAGTTCATCTTTAATCCTGCCAGTAATTTGCCATCTTGTTCAAATGTGGGAAATGTTTTGTATTTTTTCTGCTCGTCTGATTATTTTTGTCTGGACTGGTAGGATCAGCACTCGGAACTGGATTGTCTCCAAGCAGCTGAGTGATCAGTTACACCATTGGGGGTGGTAAAGTGTTTCTGATCCTAATTTGAATTGAAGATGTTACAGCAGAGGGGGTGTGTGTGTTTGTTCATTTCAGTGACAGCAATAGGCCAGACCTTTTTAGAGCTATCATGACGGTTCAGACCCAATCTGGAGTCTAAAGTTTTTCTGCCTCGAGTGAAGTCTCAATAATAAGAAACATGACACATCGGTCATCAAAAAATGATGTGAACAGATCAGCTCGGTTCTCTTGCAGAGTCCTCTGTGACAATGTCAGACACAAATGTTTCCTGTCAGTCCTCTGTTCCAGACTCCCTCTAGAAAAGCTGGGATTTTACTGCAGCAGTGTGTGATGGGCTGTGCACTCAGACCTGGCTCAGAGATTGTCCACCTCCAGGAAGCCTGTCCTCTGCTAGTGAGATTCAGGTTGTAAAGCCACAAAAACTGCTGCTCCCCTGCAGCTTCTCTCCATCCACTAGCAATAGAAGTCGATTAGGAGCAGGTGAAGCTCCCCTCCTGGAGCTCTGCAGGTCAAAAGTGGCAGCGTGTCTGCAGCTCGGTGTTTGGTTAATGCTGGTGCAGTATGTGATGCTTTGTCACAGCAGGGGCGCTGTAGTTTTGGAGGTTGCCAGTAGTCCGGTGGAAAAAATAAATTCCAGACACTATTACAGCCATTGTGTTTCCAGTGAAAATCGTTTACTGAAGCAACAAATAATACTGGAATAAATACAGTAGATTGCAGGTAATATCCAGGGAATTCACATTATACACACACTGACTACATGCCAATTATACCAATATTGGCCAAAGTTTCACATTTAACATATATGGTCCAGACTGACCAAGTCCTGAATAAAGACAATGCTTCCAGAAATGCAGAAAGTGTTTGTTTAGAAGAAGACAGTTGAGGAGAATATTAACCTAATGAATTGTAAAATTGATTTATTAGGAACTACTGTCATGTTTTCATTTTTATTAGTTCATTGAAAGTGAAATATTGCAAGGACAAAGTTCTCTTCAACATAATTATTCTCTTTAGCACACCAGGGCTAGTGATTGCACAAACTTGGTAACAAAAATTTTCCCAAACATTCAGAAATAATTGGCGGCACGGTGGTGCAGTGGTCAGCACTGTGGCCTCACAGCAAGAAGGTTCTGGGTTGGAGTCCCGGTTCGGGCACGGGATCTTTCTGTGTGGAGTCTCCATGTTCTCCCTGTTCCTCCGTGGGTTCTCTCTGGTACTCCAGCTTCCTCCCACAGTCCAAAGACATCAAGAGAGGATGAGGTTAATCCAGACTGTGCAATTTATTTATTAATCTGTTTATTTATTACTGGAGAGTCAAACATGAATAATGTTGTGAGAGTTTTTTTGCTTTAACCCCACATTACATATTGCCTGCCTGTCAGTGTATAATAATCAGGTCATAAACCAATTCGTAATGCATGCAAATGAAAACTGTCAAAAAGGCTTTAAAGTGGCGGTAGTTCATCAGTTAACACTGAACAAAATGTATGTCAGAATCTATTTTATTTATTTAAACTGGATTCGGTGTTGCAACTTTGTCTTTTTCATGAGAAAATGTGCATGTTGGGCTTCAAACCTGGTCGGTTGTGCTTGAGGTGCAGCCGTCGGTGACGTGAACTATGAGATGAAAGGCCCAAATTACACCATGAAAGTGTTGCCTGAGAGGAAGTGAGTGTCTCTACACTTTGCAGTGTGAAAGGCCATGGCAGTTTCTGTATTAAGTGTTGTTTACGCAGTTAGACTTTCTTCTCAGAACTACTGTGAACCTCGTCAAGTGTCGATGAGTGTGTTTCAGCACATTAACTGAGAATGTGGGGTGGAATTGAGATGAACATCTATCTGTAACATCTCAGAGATCCAAATGTGCAAGACTGCGATTGTATTTTTCAGGCTCCAAGCTGAGATGACATCTCTGTGCTCCTGTTGCTCCTCCTACTTTCAGCAGTGTTTGTAATTATAGTGCTCAGATCTGCACTTCTAGCAGCTGCACACTCTCTCTGGCACCGCTGAACCCTCCTTCTGCTGTCACCGGCTCTATTTAGTAATTAATTTCATTTTCAAACGAAATCGGCTCACTCAATCAAAATTCATCTAATATCATTCCAGTTCAGCTAAATTTGCCGCTACAGTATGAAGCAGAATTATTTCATCTTTGTCTTTTGGGAAATGGTGGAAACGAAAATTTCATCTTCTCTACTGCTCGGAGCTTTCTGATGCCAACTGGTCCCTGTGGATGGTGGGAACCTGAGCGCTGAACACATGGTAATTACATTCTGTGGCATGTGCTGAACTTAAAGTGAAACTGAAATTCTCATTTTCATCATGTCATTTGTCATTTCTACTTTAAATCTGAATTTGCCAATCTATTGGAGAACCGCAGTGCGAAATATTCAACAGTTTTCATCTTTAATGCTGGATTGACCTGCGATCGATCCACATCATGACACATGACTGTTTGGCAAAACAAAAAAAACAACACAAGCAGCTGAATCACTCTCTGACTGCACAAACCAAAGGTTTTCTCTGGCTTTGGGCTAAAAGTAAAGTGAAATCTCTGCTGCTTTGAAGGCATTCACCCTCTGTGTAGCATTGCCCTCCAACAGGACCTCTTTTCCTCTTCATCTCCGGGGGTTCTGTCTACTGCCAAACTACAGTATATCTGTGGGTGCCCCGGCCTGTGATCATGGCTGCAACCTTTGAAGTAGGACACAAACAGATGAAAGTGAAAGTAAAGACTGAGAGAATAGAAATAAAGGAAGAAATAAATGGAGGCCTGTAAAGACGTATCGATACTTTACAGTGTAAGTTTGTGCTGTAGGATAAAAGTTGAGCAAAGAAATGTTGCTTTTTTTTTCCCCCCCGATGTGATGCTTCTGCATATTATGCAAACAGTTTAATACATGACAAATCATCAGTGAAACATAAAATTGTGTCCATACCCCGAAACAGCTAGAATATTGTTATGAATAATAATTAGAGATGTAAGTCTTCACTTGCCTGCTGAGACAGCGATCAACAATTCAAATGTTGGATTCTTAAAGTATCATATTGTCGAGCTCAGCATCTACTCCTGCTTCTCAGCTGAATGATCCCTCAAGTACGGATCGCTTCATCCGCTAAGCTGAACATCAGAACTTAGTCTTTCTGATGATCCTGGTTGTTTGTCTCCGCTGACTGAAGGCTGACTTTACGTTCCATGGTTTAAAAAAAAGAAAAAAAAGAAACCTCGTCTTTTTTGCTTCTCATTAACATGAATTTGTGGTAAAAAGCTTTGTAGAGAAGATCTGTGCGCAAATATTATTGAAATTTTAATCTATTTCTGCTAAGGAAACAACAGCATGAATGACATTTTCAGTTCACAGAGGAACCCCACCATCATGGTTCTGGTGGTCCAAATTCCAGACACTCTCCCCCACAGAATTATAGAAGGCCAGTTTACAGTGAGATATGGTGATTTAATAAAACATCCTTTTGGTTATTTGATGTAATGCCAAATATAACATTTTGCAAGTATTATCATATCAATCGATTGAAGAGCTGGTCGATTATTGCTGCATCAGTAATAATTGATTCCTATTTTTAACATGAACTGTTCACTGCCTGGTTGTTTCCTTTGGCGATCAATCAATATCGCATAATTAAGAAACAACTGGATAATCAAAATATGAGAGTAGATGATGGAGGATAGATTAGCTTAACTCATATTTTGGTTTCTTTTAACATCTTTTAAAACTTGCCATTTTGTTCAGCGTGGTATACGTAACACTGCTGTATGTACCATAATAAATGCTGCGGATACAATGCAAGTGATATAGATTAAGATGGTTGATGGCAGGGCTGCAGAGAGCTTGATATCGCTGAAGTACCAGAGTGATAAAGTAAAAGGTCTGCATGTCAGTCTCACAAAAGATATCATGGCACTAAACATTCTGCTATTTGACATGAAAGCATCAGGGAAAGCTTGTGTTGAGTCTTAGACGATGAGGCTGCTGGTGGATTTGACTGAATGCAAAATTGCATCATTAAGGCAAGCCAGGCAAATCAAGTTTATGCAAATTGCACCTTATCATAGACAGAGGTCATTCAATGTGCTTGACGTGCTAAAGATAAGAAAGTGTCTTTAAAAGTTTAGGTACAGGATAAAACAGATAAAAGTGGAGTGAAGTTTTTAAAGAGTACAGACCAAATAAAAAAAAAAAAAAAGACTTGCATACCATAAAAACCAAAGCCATACCATAAAAGCTGATAAATGAAAACCTGCTGGAAAGACAAAGTGCTCAGTTTATAGTTTTAAAAATGACTACATTTGGGACACTTTTACTCAGCAAGAATATCTGTGATATATTGTGGGACCATGGACGGACTTTAGACCTCCACCGAGGGAAGTACAAGCCAGTACAACACCGGAAGAGATGAGCTGAGGTTGGCGGTTCACAATTAGGGATCACGGAATTCTGCAGTGAGAACACACGGAAATACAAATCCGTCATCAAGTAGTCATTTTAAAACTACATACAATATGGAGAATAAAGATATAATGGGACTAGGGGAGTAAAAGTTCCTGTGTGTTTTTGGGACCCCAGAGGTGACTGAGGGGTTTGATTCTGGTACCAGACTCCTCAGCGTAGTGGGGAAAGTCTCAGGTTGTCCTGCAGATTTGGGTTTCGAATAAATGAAAACGAAACGAATAAATGAAGTTGGCTTGATAAGTTGAAAATATCCATGACGAGGACAGAAACAGGTCTGATTTAAAGATCCTCCTCGTTTCCATCTCCCAAATCTGCAAAAAATGACTTCTTTTTTTTTAAGTTTTGCCATAACTGCCAATCTTGTCGATTGTGATATTAAAGGTTGAGCATCAAAATAAGTAGTTAGAAACCTGCCCGTTAACTATTTGTGGCTTACAGTTGCAAGTGTCGAACCCCTAGATGTCAAGATGCGTATTAACTTTTCTCCTAAACTTGAAGTAATTCAACCAGCAACCCAATTACTGGTCCTACATTCCCCGAATTATGGGGCCAATCACACAGTTTTGTCCTCACCGGTCTAGTAATGCTGTATTCGTAAAAAATTTGCATGATTGAGTGCACTTGTCAGGAGAGACCGCTCTATGTATTAAGAGAGCGGAATGCTGTGTTCGCAAATGTGGAAATAGCACTGTGCACACAAACACACACATGCATAACAAACTCAAGAGTAGAACCAGGGCTGTGTGGAGAAAAAAACCTGCACCTGTAATGGAGTGATAGTGCTGAGTAAGACAGATACACACACAAATCACACACACACACACACACACATAATTGCTACAGCTCCATCAAACTGGCATGGACTGTTGAGTAGTGACCTAAATGGTTTGGGATTGCGGCATCATTGGTGATTACCATTGAAAGTCTGGTGATATATAGCACCTATAAACAGATGGTGGGACAACACACGGGAGCACAGAGCTACTGTGTGTGTGAAGCTTTGCAGTCACACAGTGTATATCCATCGTTGAGAGACGTCCCCGCATTGGCTACACAGAGTTACATCATTAACTTTTAAAGTGAAGCACTTGGAAGTCTCTTAAAGAAAATGCTAAGTAACTGTATTGATTTGCCACAAACATTGGTTCATACAAGGGTGCAGTAAATATCAATTGTGAACTCATTCCCTGCCAGAGGCTGGATTTTCCATGAATCCACGTTTAACACTGTAATCAGTGCCATTGCACTCACCTTGTGGATTACTACTGCACCTCCTGCTCCAAAAACAGGGACAGAAAAAGAAAGTGGAAGATGCAGCAGGTGGATGGATGATGTTGTTCTCCAGGGGTTCCGTGACATTTCCATCCATCTTCTTCCACTTGTCCTGTTAAGGGGTCGCCGGGGGGGGGGGGGAGCCTATCCCAGCAGCCTTCAGGCGAGAGGCGGCGTTCACCCTGGGCAGGTCACCAGTCCATCACAGGGCCAACACATATACATAGGCAACCATTCACACCTACGGTCACACCTACGGTCAATTTAGAGTATCAATCAGCCTCGTCCCCTCTCGATGTCTTTGGACTGTGGGAGGAAGCAGGAGTACCAGAGAGAACCCACACAGGAACATGGAGACTCCACTCAGAAAGATCCCGTGGCCGAGCCGGGACTCGAACCCGGAACCTTCTTGCTGTGAGACGACAGTGCGAAACTCTGCACCACTGTGCTGTGGCCATTTCACCGTTTCGCCAATTACTCCAGCTTAGTTTTCATAGTGGGCAACTGAAGTAACCAAAACGGAGAAAAAACAAAACAAATACATACAAACCTCACATCAACTCTGCTTGAAAATGACGTCTTAGAATAATTGATTTTTCTAAGCTTTTAGTTAAAAAATGACTGATGAAAACAACCATCGGTGATTGAAAGGAAATTTATTAAATACAATTTAATGATTAAAAATGGCTACCAAGTATGTCACATATCAAAGCAGTAATGTACAGGAGGGTTTGGTGTCATGCAAACATGCTAATATCAATTTTTTTTTTTTTGTGCATTGTACTAAATGTATCAAACTGAAGACTTCCAGTTAGCGCAGCAGTCTTTACCTTTGGTGTTGCTGGCAAACATGGAGGCCCAGTTGAGTTCCCCATGTTAGATCCAGTTTGACTGAGCTTCAGTCCAGACACAGCAGAAGGCCATCCCCACTGATCCTAGATCTGCTCGACGTTCCTGCCTGTTAAAAGGAAGGTTTTCTCACCGCTGTTGCAGGATGTGCTTGCTCATGGAGAATTGTTGGGTGTGAATTCATTGAAGGAGTGTGGTACTGGACCTGCTCTACTGTACTTGTTTGTAAAGTGTCATGAGATAACTTCTGTTGTGATTTGGCGCCGTAAATAAATTGACTTGACTTGACAAATGGCCAAATCTGCAGGGGACAAACCGGGTGAGAGCACGTATCCTGATCCCAGCACTCGTACCTCCCCACATCCAACCTTACTTGGCATCCTCCTGGTGAAGCTCCTCGCCGGCTGACGACTCCACATGTAACGAAGGAGGGTGGGTGGTAAGGCGGTGGGGTGACCTGGTCCTGTACAATTGGGGAGAAAAATGGGATAAGAAAAATCCATCGCAAACAAAAAAAGTGTGGAACTAGAAAGCAGTCGTTATCTTCTTGGTAGAGGAAATAATTATTTTCATGGTACAAAATAATAATCTGTGCACCTAACTTATCAAAGTTTTATGGGGGGTTTTTTCTTCAGTGCTTCAACTTAACTGTCCAGGAAACACATTTTTCGAAGGGAGCAGTGCTCAGATTGAAAGACAACAATAATTCCAATTTATGGCCATCTGACCTTCAGTGTAAAAGTTGCAGTGTAACAATCAATGCCATTGCTGGTCTGGCAGGAACACTGAATGTAGCATTGTAAAATTGTGCAGTCAGCAGTCAGATGTAATGGAGGCTGCCGATGAAGGACATTGTACTTTAGTTTCGTATGAGAGTGAGGAGGAGTGTTGTGAAAGGAGCAAGTTTAGAAAAAGAAAGTGCAGTCAGAAAGTTTGAGGGGTAATAACACCGTTGGGGTAGAGTTCAAATTTCTTGACACATGCATTCCAACTTCAGTCATCACATTAGAGTTGCTTTTTTTCTGATATCTAGTTTTCTTTATTTTGACTGATATTGTGACAAGATTAGCGATATTGGAATGAAGTTATATATATATATATATTTTTTTTTTTTTTTTTTTAATGCTGTGGTGTTTGAGGATCTGCATCGAACGAAGAACATCTCTGCAGCACCACGGATGTTGAATTTTAAATCGTATTTGATGAACAGTTAGCTTTCAATACATGTTATGTCTTCCTTGGATTTGAAAATTGCTGCAGGACATCCTGAAGTTTATTAAGTTGCACAGACCTTTGCCACCGATGATCACCTAGTCTCCACCCTACAGACTTCAACGGATACTAGATATCTTCTCTAATTACCTGCACAGCTGCAAACATCATCATGTTTTGCTTGTTTGTGGAGGTTGTTGCCCTCAATATAATTTTTAACCAGATTAACAAATGCTTGGAGGGCTCTGAATCCTGCAGTGGTGGTTCAGGGCGCTCTCGTGCTGCTCCAGAGCACGATTGTCCCTCTTGCCCCCCTTCACCAATGGCCTATGCAGACATTGCTCCACATCTGGCCTGGCCTGAGCACTCATTATATACCTTGGTATGTGCTCACGCTCCGTTGGTCAGAGTTCGTTTTATCCTTCATGAAGATTAGATGGACAGACAAACCTGTTCTTCCTCTGGTTTTTGTAGGAACTTGTGTAAAGTGATGGTTAAACCTGTGTAGGTCAGCACATGTATTCCTCTTTGTGTGTGTTTCTCTTTAAGCACCTGATGCATTATTGATTCTCACACTATCGTCACATTAGAGTTTGCTGATGGCCAGGCGTCTGCATAGATCCTCACGGAGAAAACGCATCACTTAGTTCTTGCATGTGTGTGTGTGGACATTAAATGCCCATCTATTAATGTAATTTGTGTGTGTGTGTGTGCGTGCGCGCGTGCGCTCAACAGTACCACAGATGGATGACACACATAACTCACACACACATGCTTTGTTGGCAGTAAATCCCTGCAGACTAAACAGTCCTGTTACCAGAAGGTTTTCCTGTCCAAGTGTCCTTGAGTATGACAGCCGACCTCTACCTGATCACTCATTATACGTCAGAAACTTTGTGAAATATTATTTACTTTATGAATATTATTATTTTGAGCTGCAATGAGAGTCTACAGAGATTAATGTGATCCAGAATAAATTGTACCTCTCTATCAAATTTTGTCAAGAACTTCACTTTGGCTGTGCATCAAAGATTTTGACTGTTTGTGTTAGCCTAGTTATCACAGCCCGTGATTGATCAACTTTAAATATTATCTCATGTATGCATCAAATCACCTGTCTTTATTTATGCTTTGATAGTTGAATGCTTCATATGTTTTTCCCTTATCGTTGATATTGCAACCGTGTGCATGGTTAGCTGCTAATGGCGCTAGCTGCCCACTGTAGTCCAGATGTTTTAATGCCCTTTATGTAGTGGCTCATTTGATTTCGCTGCTAATTTCTCTACAGGTACTCGTGTGCACTAATATTTTATGTGCTGGATTTTAGCTTTACACATTTGTCTTTTTATTACTATTTTACGAGCTTGGTTTTACTCTCTTTTTTTGGCTTTTCTGTTAAATTGAGCTCACAAAGACAAATTCCTATCAACCACGTTGATATGGTGTTAAAGTATTAAATGACTGAGTCTAATGTGGGGAAGTGTATTGAGGCTGGAAACGAGAAAATCAGCTTTGTAACATCTGAAACAGTTTCTATGTGTCATTGTTTGTTTCTGAGGAAGTTACTCTTTAGAGGAATCTACATTAGACAGCACCCTTTATTGTAACCAAAACAGCTGAACCTGCCAATTTGGACCTATTAGGCGCTAATGGAGTAGGCTGGCTGCATTAGCCTCTTTCGCCCTGGTCTCTCTGCCAGCTAGTCTTAATGCGGGCGCTTGAGGCTGTGGATGTCAATGCCAAAAAGACACAGATAGCGGATGGTCATGTTAGGCTGCAGGTGCTATTTGGCACACGATAAGAGTGGATGTAGTGTAGCGCTATGAGGGGCTCCTGACAGTTTGAGGGTCCAATAAAATTACTAAGGATATATTTTTAAAATACGCTGAAGGTCCCATGATAGCATTAATTATGAAAAATGGGAAAATATGAAGATACAAGGAATGACAACACAAGTGTACTCGATTTTAAAAGCCATCACAGCTCAAAACCACCAACGGTATCATAACAACTAGAACTGAGAAAGGGGGGATTAGTGTTTGTTTAGCTGCTGTTACTTTAATTATTCTAGTTTTTTTTTTTAAAATCATTTAAAAAAGAGAGTGGCAAGTGGTGCACTGTCACACAACACCGGCAAAATCAGGTGTTTCGCAGTCAAAATTCGATCCATGTGGCTGATAATACTTGGAAACTCTGAAAATTAAACTATTTCTCCCTGTTCGTTAGCCGAGAGCTAACCCCAGTTAGCCAGTTTGGTTTGGTGTTGTTTACACCGACAACACATTCCTCCCTCGGTGTCAAGATTTTACTGGAGATGAAAGCACTCTGACATCCGTGTCACTGTGACTCTAAAGTCCATCTCTGGAGAGAGACTCAAATGAAATGTGTCCTTTGTTTATCTGTCATTCTATATTTAGGAATATTTCCACCAATGGCCCTGGGAGGGAAATGTGTTTTGGGAGTTGATGGAGGGAAACAAAATTGACATTTAAGAAAAGAGAGAGGGTGCAGAGGAGTGAGAATGGCATTCCCTTGTGTGATGGGAATCCAGGGAGAAATGAATTGAGACGTAAGGAAAATAATAGATGATCCACCATTGAAGTGTGGTCAAATCCAATATGTAGTAAATACTTTTTTTTTCAGTATAACAAGTCATTTCAGATCCATTTGATATTCTGTAATTTTCTTTCATTTATAGAAACAGACCAAAGCTTTTTGTTCAAAGGAAAAAATATTTCTAGAAACAGAATTAAAGAATATAACAAGTCGCCATATTTGTGCATCATTCGTTGCCGGGTGTCTAAAGACCTCAGGTGCAACACGACTGTGTGCACTAGCTTGTGTGATAACTTTACACAGTCAGACAACGTTAATCTGGGGGACCAGAGGGTGTACAGATTCTGTATCTATTATTTAACAAAAGCAGTGTATCAGCCCAGGACAATGAGCAGAACAAAGCGTTTCCTTTCCTGAACACACACAAATCACACAGAGACTCAAATAGCATCTCCTTTTTTTGCATCCTTTTACGACGACATGCTAATTTCATTAAAGTGTGATTTTACATGAGGGAATTTTTTTGATTCTTTCTGGGGAGTTGGTGGGGGTAGAGAGTGAGAGGGAGTGGGAGAATAGAGATGAGTTAGCGGCAGTAGATACAGTGAGAAGATGTCAGACAGAGACAGTGATTCGGATTCAGTGGTGTGTAGCGGCGACTTGTCCATGTTGTCATTGACAGGAAGTGAAGGGTGCAAGCCTTCCTCAAACCAGCTTATCCGTCTGACCTCACGGGGGGACTGTGTGTCTGTGTATGTGTGTGTTATACAGAACAAGAGAGAGACGGGTGGGGGGGGAGGCAGGCTTCACAGTTCAAACCCCCCCCATCCCTTACGGGGTTGGAATGAATGATGTACCCAGTGGCTTGAGTTCACATCAGTGAGCACACACACCGGAGTGTGTGTGTGTGTGTGTGTGTGTGTGTGTGTGTGTGTGTGTGTGTGTGTGTGTTTGTGTTTGTGTCTGTGTGTGTGTTTTCGACAAGGGATTCAAACTTCTACTTACTGCTACACATGGCAGATGATGCCTCACTCAATCCCTCAATTTCTTATTCAGACTGGTAAACCAAGAATGCACACAACATATACATGTTGTGTGTCCGTCTGTCTTTCCACCTGTCTGTCTTTTTTCCAGCACAAAGAAGCACATGGAGCAGGCATCACTGCTACTTTTCAACTGATGCTGTTTAGTATTCGCAACATTCCTTAGTTAGCAAATGAAGTTTCACTGAACTGCGCACCCATGGGTGGCTGTACCTCAAAAAGATGTGCCCTGGCAATTGGTGGGCACACTCCTATTTTGATGCTGCACAAATCATATGCACCATTGACCTAAAAAGTTTATAGCTTATAAGGGCATTCTTTTCATACACAACACATGGCTTCTTATACAGTACACACGAAGCGCAGCAGCACAAAGATGTGAAAGAAAAGTTACAACTCTGTGAAAGAGTATGATTGGGAACATGATGTCTGCTTCACCTCAGGAGGCTTTGGTGTGCTGCTGCACCCAGAATATTCATCTTTGAAAGGATTTGAATGGTTTGGACTCGATAAGGCCCAAGCACACACTCACGCTCTGGCCAGCATCAAAACTGATATATTTCTACTCGTATTGTTGTGTGTGTTAGAATGTGAAACTCACACGAGGAGGATGCTTTTGTTTTAATGCTGTTCAAATCCAAGACACTGACTAATGTTCAGTGAATAAGCCGTCTTCCTCTTATTTTCTTTTTTGAAGTGGATATTTTTCTCCTGGTGATTAATATGATTTATGGCTGTCCTCAGAAACCTTTTTAATGCTAATAAGTATAATTACAGGGATTTCACAGAGCTCATCTTGGGCTCACGCTTGAGTGAAACCTGGCTGAAATGTCACATTTTCATCCAATTAAGTCTGACATTCGGTGTAATCTTGATCAGTTCCACAATAAAATGTAATAACAGCAAGGAAAATATATCATATCCATATCAGAAGTGCCTGGACCTGACTGACTGGATGAAATATTTAATAAAAGGACAAAATTAGAATAATATATCCATCTAACCAGAGTACAGAGAAACCCTCCCTGTATCTTGTTTTGGGAGCACAGAGAAGAACGGCTGGCTCTTCTCTCACTCCACAAGCATGTGGGTCCAAAAATAGAAGGTAAGAAAAAAAAAAAGAGGTTGCAGGAATCTGCAGCTGGATGCAAAATGTACTACGCGAGCAGCAAATGCGCGACGCTTAGGAAGCAGGTCACAGGATACAGGACGGTAATTGAGTTTCCAACACCAGTGATACTCTACCTCCAGGGAGTGAGTGGCAGTAATAATCAATTCCTGTGAGTTAAACATTTCTATTTGTCAAAGGAGGTTTCAAAGTAGTGTTTTAACTAGCCTGCTAAACTAAATCTATTCTAGGAGTACCTGTAGCTCTTTTAGCTACAACGATGTCACGTCCCCATCACTCTTGGAGGTGGATGGACACTGTCAGTCAGAAACAAATAGACTTTTGAATCCCAGCAGGTGATTTTCAATACCCTTGGCTCCGTCCACTTACCCACATGGAGTATTGGGGCTCAAGTCATTAAATTACCAGCATCCTGCTCACTTTTCCTCCTCTTTTATTCCGCCTCAATTGAGGGACAAAGCTGTCAAACCAGTATTTTGCTTCAGGCTTTTAATGATTTGTCTTTTTATGGATACATTTGAAAGCATAATGAGAACCCCCTGTACCACCTGAACACCCCTGACCGCAGCATATTCTCGTCTGTACATGCTTTTCAGATTTAATAAGATATAGACCCAAGAATAAAGTGAATATATTTGCAACTTCTTACTGTTATCTACTGGGAAACCCCTGATATTGTCCTTCAGCAAGTTGTATGAAAACCAGGCACATAGTTTTTGCGTAAAACTGCATTTAAACTGTACCCTCCTCAGCAGAGGGAGTCAATCTTTCAGTTCCATTGTTGCAGCTTGAGACTCAACCTGCAACAATATATCATGCAGAAGAATGGAACCAGAAAACCAAAAAAAAAATGGAAATCCTGCACACTTCCTGTTTTTAAGAGTTGCCAGATTAAACAGTAAAAGTTTACATCAAACTCTATACAGAGTACAATAACTCTGTGATACGTGTAATGACTCGCTAGATTTATTCCAGAGACCTCCATTATGGAACAGCAGCAGCCAATTAAATCATCCAACAGCTGTACAATAAATTCGCAAAGAAAGGCTCACATGGTAGTTTGAAGTTGTGTTCGTCCTTCCTCAACGTCACAGATGTTGGTCAAGGACACAGTAAATAGGATGCACAGTTCCAATGAAAGCATCAGATGCAGGATGCAGAATTTCAGATTCTTCAAGGGTGACTGGTCTGTGCATTTATGTGAGTATTGCTGTCATTCTAAATAAAAGAGTGTGGTGGCTAAACTCAGGAGTTACTGCCAGAGACGCCCTGAGATCATCCGTGTCTTGTAAACTCAAAAGTTGAGGCTTGCATTTGGTTTGCCTTGACTGACAAGCTCCTTCCGCCAGTCAGCAAAACGAAACATGATAGACTGGCGTGGAAAATCCAGTTGGATGAAAACCTGTTTTCCACTTAGAAACCCTGCTAGTGAAGCCTCTCGCTATTATTCATTTGCTGTTATTGAATCTGTTTCTGCCGTAACTGCACCTGCCGCTGTGTCCGTAACGCTACCATTTATGTCACCCCTTCAATTTTCTACTTCTGTTTTGCCAGCTGGTCATAAACTATGAGAACCAATCAGGAGTCGCATCACTGTTTGGTGACAGAAGAACAATTAGAACGCAAGTCTGATTGATGCAGATGTAGCTGCAGGGTTCAGCTCTTAAACTCGCATGATGCAGATGATCACACCAGATGTTTCATTCACTTGTGACGGTGAGAGTTCAGGTAAGGGGCTAGAGAAAGCAGATGAATGTATAAACGTGATAACATCTGCAGTTTGTGGGGAGACAAACCACCCTAGCAGCTCATCCTGTATAACGTGCGACTGTGAGCAAAGGCTTCATCCCGAAAGGAGTTATTCTAACAGTCTACACTGGACAATGAACTCATTAGACTTTTACCACTACACAATCTAACACAATGAAGTCATGCTTTGCAAAACAAAATGAACTCGCTGAGTAATTATGTTGTCACTAAAATGTCTTTTGTTAGGACTTGGCCTCTTGTGGCTACTTCGTGTCAGAGGCAGTAGGTTGCCTTCATCATTTCCTACTGGAAGCTTGCTAGTAAGTAAATTCACATTTTAACAGGTTTTATTTTACACCTTTGAGTTTATAAGACACAAAACACAATCAAACTCCATTTTCAGGATATAGGACACCCTAATGACGACCTATTGATCCGGTAGTTTGGGAGGGAGGTTTTGTAGTGCTAATGCAACCACTTAGGTACTTCATCATCTTTTGTGCCACAGTGAGGAGTTGCAGCACTAAGACACAGTCTTGCATCATATTTCCATTTATAAATACTGATGCACATGCTTTTGTGGCTGTATGTACAGTGAATAAGAGCGTGCATGTGGAGAAACACATCCAAACACAACACTGACCCTTTCACAACAGTTTAAAGTTGTGCAGCGCAGCCTTTCTGCCCTGCAAATGTACGTCGGACCACACAAGTGTAGTGGACACCCGGTTTTCAGTCCCCACAAATATAGTTGAAGGAGTTTGACTGTCATACTCAAGGACACTTTGACAGAAAAACCTTCTGGTAACAAGACGGCTTGGTCTGAGGGGATTTACTGCTGACAGAAACGTGTGTTGAGTTATGTGTGTCATCCATCTGTGGTAATGTATACACACACACTCAGGCACACACACATATACTGTATCTATAGACTACTTTTGCAAGGAGAATGAAAGCCATGATATTTCGTCAAGAAGTGTGATTTAGAAGCAAAGACAAAGAACAAAATTCTCTATGTGCATTTTTGTTTTGTATGTGTGTGTGAGTGCGTGCGTGTGTGTGTGTGTGTGTGTGTGGGTGTGTGTGCGCACGCGTGCATCAATATGACAGCCTTCAGAGCTGCACTTCTTGGCCAGCTGATTCTCTCCCATCTGAGATCCTGAGCGAGGATTATAAAACCAATCAAGACACGGTGATTGCTGCAGCCAGTCTGTGATTGGATCACAACCCAGCCTCTGCCATCGGCGCTGTAAAGAGAAAGAGAGAAGTGAAAAGAGGGAGAACCCATGAAGAAGAAAAGCGCTAAATAAAGAGCCATCCGAGCTTGACAGGTAGAGGCTGGAGGAGAAACAGAGATGAACAGACAGAGAAAGACAGAAACATAAGATCAAGAACCCCAGTTATTTCCCATCAGCGTTCATTTTCAGTCATATGTACGAGCAGCAGCACACACAGCACATTAACTCCTAATCGCTAACCCTGGGAGTTGTCTTTTTCTTGTCCCTGCTTATTTAATTGCTGGGGTGTTTTGTTCTGCAGCTTCACGGCAGCAAGGTCTTTAATTCGAGTCTTTACTTTGTGATGTTTTCATGCTCTTTATGTGTTTTGTCTGGCTCTCCTCAGGGTGCCCGGTTTATCACCGTTTAAAGCAGATCAGGTTGACTGATGACTGCAAATCTCCAGCAGGTGTAGCTCGGACCACGTTGTCTCGTGCTGTAACAGAAATAACTCCCTGCATACTAACAATACTTACCTTCTGCCCTTGTGTGTCTGAGACTGTGTGTGAAAATTCAAATTTGGAGGTAGTCCATGTTGAAGCACAACCATCGGCAAGCAGAGGCGGAGGTCTCTGATGAAATCAGTGGTTCTTATCAAACCAGGAAACATACGTCACAAATCGTGTTGTCGGTTGAGGTTTGTGACGGCAGCCGGTGCGATGTTTGAGGAAATGCCACCACGGAATAAAACAAACGACTGACAACTTATTCAACAGAACTCTATGACTGCAAGATGAGATTTCAACAGGTTGCAGCTGGAATAGCCGAGAGCTAATGAAGGCCGTAAGCACTTGAGTAAACTGAATGTTTGTCAGTTTCACCTTGTGCACGCTGCTATGAAAGCTTATAGCGAATACGCTAAATGCAGTTGCACACACAAACCCCAGGTGTGCTTCAATTTGAACTCTTAATAGGTGTGATTCCATTACACAATCAACAAGTGATCAACAATTGTGCACTGACAATTCTTACACATCATGTTTAACGGTGGCGTGAAGTTGCAAAAACTCACGTTTAGAGAACGATCACGGTTTCAGGAAGCGTTTACGCTGGCGGATGCATGACTCATATGGTTAACTCGGACAGGGCGCCTCTTACACCTCTATTAACAGATGCGCGGTGAATTTATGCATTTGTGATACGTTAGCAGGTGTTTGCTCACTTTATTAGTTGGCAGGTTTGTTTATCTGGCTTCCCATGGGGCTTCATGCGACCCGGGGCATCTGTTGCCCCCTGCCCTTATTCTGCCCTTCAGCACCTTTTTATTTGTTGCCATGACCTGCAGCTAACACACCCACACACACACACCCACACACACACACACACACTCATGCACACACACACACACACACACACACACACACACTCATGCACACGTGGACACAAACTGGTTTTAAGTCTGGAAAACAGCAACAGATGCGGAGTCAATCAATTAGAATGCAAGAGGGTGATGGTCATGTCTTTGCCACTCTAATACTGAATGTCTTGGAGAGAGAAAGTTTAGGAGGGAAATGATGATGTTGAGGCTGTTGTTGATTGGATTGTTTGGGGGGGGGGGGGGTGCCGTCAGTGAATATGAGGTGAAAGTGGCACAGCTGGGCCCAGTAAGGAGCTCTTTATCCTGGCAGTCTCTCTATTTATATGCAAGTCACAGCTTACAAATATTCAACTGAAAGTCATCTGTGACAAAATGGGCCATTTGGTGGGTTAAAGCAGACTTTGAGGGTTGTTTTTTTTTTTTGTCCATACAGCACTAATATCATTTAACATTAGTCTTTTTACACTTGTGGCTCTTCTACATGCGTTGTAGTTACAGGAGGACTGCAACAGCATATTACTGAGCCTGATGGCTGAAAGTGACGGGGAGGCAAATATTATATACAATAATATATGAAATGGAGTCATTTTTATTAAGATTGCACATAGAAAAATAAGACTGAGACAGCAAGGTGCTCAAACACTCATTAGTGACGATGACAATCTCACATATTAGCATTTCACTCAAAACCATAAATGTCAATGTGGCAGTAAAAAGGACATTAGAGGATTACCAGCGGTTATAAGGGCTCATCCCTGGGTTAGTGGTCAGCACTGATCGTCGACTGACAAGTTGGAGCACTTTATTACACGTTCTTACTCTGGCGGCAGTCGGTGCAATGGAAAACCTGTTAGCACATTCACACATCCCTGTGGCACCAGGAGCAATCAGAGGGTCAGACTCTTGGTCAAGAACTTGGTCATCAGAGGAGCCGGTGGTCAAACCGGCAACCCTTTTAATACCATTCTAACCATATCTGGACTATCCTTGATGGACCTAAGCAGATAGATACACATCACCATCATCATCCTTGGCCCAGGCCACACCCCTTCACCAGGTTTGGTGGAAATTGTATCCTAAATGTACGTAATCCTTCTAACAGACAAGACAAAAGGATGTTTTTGGTCAGAGGGTTTTTTTTTTCTATCACAGGCTTTCTGATAGACAGCTTTCCAGGTTCACTTTTCCCAAAACTCTTGTGTCTGGCGGTCACGTTTTCCAACTAGAGGGCTCTCACAGTGTGAAAACCTCCAGCCAGACAGACAAATAAATAGATAAATACAAAACTCCTGCGCTTTTGAGGAAATGTCTAAGATGAAGTCAGTAAATTTGCTGTGTAGAATTGAAACTAACACTATTGCAGAAATTGTTCGTCATGACAATGGTTGCCAGTCTATTAATTATAATGCAAATAATGTGCGTATAATTGAATTTATAGGACAAAAAAGGTGTCAAATTAAATCATCTTACCTTTTCAGCAGAGATATCACTTCAGGAATAACGGTACTGCTGCACCAGCTTTTTAAAATGTCATATAGCTCCTTTGGGAAAAGCCCAAAATAGACATCAAATCGTATGTTACAATCTCTGCTGCCACTACGAAATGTGTTTGATCAGACATGCAGCATCTGGACGCCGCTCCGATCTTTTATCTCCAAGTTTTAAGGGCTTTCATGGAGCTTCATGCTAGTTTTGTTGTGTGTGTGTGTGTGTGTGTGTGTGTGTGTGTGTGTGTGTGTGTGTGTGTGTGTGTGTGTGTGGTTGGACAAATCTTTAGCCAGCACTTCTGAACCCTCCAGACTTACAGTGAGTCACCTATTCACCAGTCAGCGGTAAGAATAGCTATTCCCCAGGATTGCTATTCAGCAGTGTTCAGTGCAGGTGGGGAGTTTGAAGGGAAAGAGATTAGCTATTTCCACTCCACCAAAATGATTAATGTCCAGACTTTTATCAGGAACCCCCCCCCCCTCCCCCTCCTCCCTGCAAAGATAATTTCCCCTGACTTCACCTCACAACGGGACCTATTTTAAGAATTAAGCATCATTAATACAGAGTGATTGGATTCATTGTTCTGCGATCCTGATGGATGTCCTCTGAAGTTTCCTCTCTCTCAACTCCCAACTCAATCCCCTCTTCAATCTTCGGGTTGAATTTCCTCTCAAGAATGCCGCCCCATTGTCTTCTGAAAGTTAGATAAATCAGTTGCAGAAGCCTTTTGTCGCTTCAGTCGCTTCAAATGAAGCTGCATTAGCCTCACTCCATCAAACTGCTCATAATGACAGCAGTTCTAACTTAAATATCCATGGACCTTTTTCCAATTTAACAGCCACTGAGGACACTCTCACGGCTCAAAGGGATCATGTATGAGAGCATAATTTTAGACTGAACAAGCTAGCACCAGTCTGTCTTGTCTCGTAATACCACTTTGTTCCTCAGGAGGCCATAGGTGAGTCACTGGAGTGCCTCTACTCACGGAGTTACGGTAATTATCTCCCTCTGGAGCTGTCTAGCCAGCAGTGGTGCAGATCTGCAGCAGCGGTGCAGCCACCCTCGCATATTTATTTCAGCAATCTCGTTTTTTTTATTTTATTTTATTTTATTTTTCTGTGTCCACTTAAAGCAACAGCTAAACAGTGCTGCAGGGATGCGGTGTTTCTGTAAGCCACATTGGTGTTGGCTTTACCATAATTGTTGAAAATAAGATCCACAACGCATATTTTTATGTTGCTTTATGATTCTTAAAGCATAAATGCAGTAAAAGAACTACAAGATGGATGCGTCCGTGACAACTGTTTTTGTCTCACAGAGCTAAGTTTTAGCAGCCACCGGTCTCAAGGTATAAAAACAGAAAAGTTCACATGTGCGATTCACTACATTCATTATGTAGAACAAAAAGTAAAAATGTTTTTGGCGAGTGTGAACCACAGGCCTTATTTCAGGCATTTAATTAGACATCTCTAAATAACCCGACAATACAAACTCATTTTTAGTTCCAGGACTCATTCTCCCTTTGTTGGGAGTTTCGCTCTCACCCCAGTTTAGGGAGTTCATGTTTACTTGTCTCCTCTAGATTTAGAAAGTCAAATATGAGGCACCAGCTTGACTTCGTCACTCAGCCTCAGTTCAGTTTTCACTACTTAATTAAATATATTCAGTGAGACATCAAATCTCTGACAAGCCTCCTTTTATTAGACACGTACATGACTTCATGCCAGACACTTTCCCTTGTTTGTTCAGTCTTATATCAGGTAATTTTTCAATGAGCAGGAAAGTCATTACTATGACTGTCGGATACTTTTGAGTTTCTGTCTCATCATCTCAGATATTCATGTCATCATTTTAAATTTGTATCTCATAATTTTAACTACCTTTGGAATATTTGTACGATCAAGGCCATACAATTGTCTTTAGTTTTTGTTTTCTTTTTCTTTTACAGGAGGAAACTGCCTCCATACATACAAGTCTGTTCTCCTGGGCTGATAAATTATTATTAGTAGTCAAACAGGCACTTGGTCACACTTGTGCTTTAGGATGCTTCTTCTGTCCTGTTTATTCAAGCCATCCGTTCTGTTGCCTCAACATTGTGGTCGGCTAGTTTGACTCCAGGATGGTTGAGACTGTGACAGCAGGCGTGCGTGTGTGTGCGCGCGTGCGTGTGTGTGTGTGTGTGTGTGTGTGGATAGCCCTGCTAATATTAGACTCTATAGGTTAGAGAGAATTGCCACTCTACCTGCCGCGTGTTCTGCTCATCTCAAGTCTGCTGTGAGTGCTATAGGAGGTTCCACCATTAATACTGAATCTCTTCTGCAGTAGTGGCACTTTACCGTACACTGCCACTGGCAGAGGACAGGTGAGGTTTTTTTTGTGGCTTATATTCAGTGATTTTATAACTATTCTGACTAGACACTGACCTACAACAGAACTTAAATTACATAATAGTGCATTATTATCCTTTTATAACTACAAAAAGCATCAACCACTTCCCCCTCATCATCTTGACATCCACATGAAATCAATTCAGGTTAAACAACGACAAGCATAGTGAAGCAGTGATTGAGTTTGAGCTAATAATTTCAGTCTTATCACGACTGTGTTGTTAATATTTGTCCCTTCAACTCCTCTGTTGCCTGAGTGGAGTAATAAGCTAAGAGGCTGACAGAGGATTGTGGAGTCACACTCAGTCAACACATATTTTATTGGTTTTGCTAAAATCAGAATGCTCCTGCGCACGACTGCAACCTGTTGGGCTTGAGAATTTGAAACAAAGGTGTGTTTACCCCCAATATTCCCTAACCTTAACCATGGGTACCTAAACCTCACCAGATTTTAACCAAAGCACTGACAAATCATAAAATGTAACTATTAAAAAGAGGTTGGGGGGGGAGGTGTCGTGTGTGGACTGGTTGTAAATGTGAAACTCGTGATTGCAAAAGAAAATTGAAGACACTTCGTGAGACCCTCCGACTACACCATCCTATCTCGCTTTCTCGTTATATGTAGAGCTGATTGCATCTGATTAAAACGCAAATGGGTTTACACTGAAATTAGCTGAAAGGTGTCTTGTACCAGAGCTAAATGGTGTCTTGTATGGTATGAGATACACGACCAGCGAGAATTTGATGAGCCGGAGCATCGTTATTTGACATTTTAAGATGAGGAATATCTTTTAATGTTTTAATATTTCTCAAAATGTTTCTGACAAACTTGTATCTTAGCCCCTTTGATCAAGTTGTTTGGAAATGAAATGCTAAATAGGCTCATGGAATGGGTCTCAGTGTGGCTCTGTATCATTAAAAATAATAGCCAATGCTAGATCAGGATGGAATTTGTGCAAGTGTACAGGACCGTCAGTCAAAATGTCCAACGACAAATTCTAATTCCACCTCTTCACTGAGAGGTTGAGCATGACATATTTCTTGGCCCTTTTTAATTTTCATACCTGTAATAATACTAGACATGAGTCAGCCCATATTTTTTTGTCATTTCTAATTCTGAATTCTTGGTTTAAATCATAATGAAGCTTTCAAGTAGCAGCATGAGAGTGGACAGGGTGTTAACGCCCAGCAGGGAAATCAGCTGTCACTAGCCAGATCCTTCACTTCTTCTCATTAATTACTTTTGGGGAAAGCAAGGTGGAGGACAAATGAGTATTGATTGTGGTCGGCGAGTATAGGACCGGGTTTACTGGCCTTTCCCACATGTCATTTCTTCTCCACATCCCCATTAAGTGGGAACAAGAGGGATCAGTTGCCAACTGGGACCCTATTAAAGATAGGACCTTAGAGTGTCAGACAGGCGAGGAAGCCAGCAAAACTCCTCTACTTGACACCAGAGGAGTTTACACAACACACACAGGCACTTTGCAAGACCATCCAAAGTAAATTTTTGTCTCACAAGGCTTCTCTGATTTGCTTCTCATTTCTTCCTCCTTTTGTGTCACTTCCCCTGCTTCTATTTTCTCACTCTCCACCGCTTAAAGCTGCTGAATGAGGGAAATAGCCCAGAACTGAAGGGCTCTTTTCTCTGCTCGTTTCCACTCCGCCTCCCTGATCTCTACTTTTGTTGCTTGAGTGATGATTTTAATTACCTGTTAACTCCCTGTACTCAGCAGATACACATGATAAATGGTGCGGGTGGCTGTTGTAGCTACCATCTGGTTAGGGCAAAGGACTACGAGAAGCTTTCCTCCACTGTCATACTAAAGACAGCCACAACAGCAGGGGGGGGATTGCAGGTGTACCGAGGGAGAACAAGAAACTGTCCCAGTTTAGATCCACTTGACAGCTATTTAGTGTCATAGGGGTCACATCCATTTTCCCCCTCTGAGGCTCGAAAAAGACGCCCGAATCAACACAGTAGGGAGAGGGGGAGAGGGAGAGAGATTGCTGTATAGTATTGGCCGGTGGATCGCAGCACTTTATATGGAGATTGTAGTGAAGGAAATGGGAGGAAGAAATGTGAAGCTACTATGGCTACACAGTGGGATTGATTCTGAAGCAGGTTATTTATGTACTTGTGTACAAATGCTCTGTAATGACCAGCACGGTCATTTAAGACCACACCAGAAGCTCCTATCCTGCCAGAAACTTGGAAACACTGCAGCAACCTGAGCAGAACACATTATGCCGTACAGGAAAGTATGGAAGCTACTCCAACAGTGAATATATAACTGGACGTGCCAACATTTTTCCCCACCGGCTTGCTCGTCTGTTAAAGGTGCAAAGCTTCTCAGTGTGAACTCTGTTGATTGATGTGCCAAACTTTCGGATGTGAACCATGTCCTGTTTGCGGTTGATGGATATGAAAGCTTGCAGCACAGCACTTAGGATGATCAAAGGGACCGTTCTTGTTATCAACACAAAATAACCTACTGTGTGTTTGTTCGTATATTAAATAGTAAAGCAGTGAAGAAGTCATGATTTCAAAGCACTAATGGTTGAAACGGAGCCGTGTTTGTCCGTCCATTCCATTTTCATTCACAGGATGTCAGGAAATTTGGCACCAACGTCCACGATGACTCGCGCATGAACAAGGAACGAGCTATCAATCAATCAATCAAAGTTACTGTGACTGCACCAAGAAAAACATCATCTCTCCATCGCTCCAGAATTAACACGCTACTGATGATGACCAAATTTCACAAAGACGTGGAGCGTACCACGATGAAGGATGACATTTTCTGATCAGAGGTCAACTTCGATATGACATGATAATATTTAGAAACATTTCTAGCCATATTTAAATTCATCTTAGTAACACCATTTTTTTATTATTATTTTTATTTTTATTCTTGGTCCTAAAAAAAGCTTGCTTAAAACCTGCACCACATCCAGTTTACAGTGATGAGTCTGGACAAACAGGAATGTGAACTGCGCTTGGACCAGCTGGCAGAGGCATGCAATAACTCTGGTCAATAATATGCACAAAGAGAATATTAAAATGTCTGCAGTGCTGTATTAGACATTCCAGAAATTCCCGCTAAAATCACTCGCATATCATGGAAACGTCCTCTTATCAAAGCAATGTTGAAAACTCCCCCTATATAGATTATGTACCCTGAACATTTTTCTTTTTATTCAAAGATACAAGCATAGCCTCTAATTATGTAATGGATATTCCCATTAAACGTTCATGGATATTTACTTTCATATCATCAATTGAACAAAAATTAGAAACGACACCTTTTGGACACTCTAAGAGTTTATCAATGTCTGATTCTTTTTTTCAGTATCTCAGACATTTATAAACTCATTATGCCTGAGGGGTGTCAACCATTGTCCTTGGCAAATGTCAGCTGGTGCAAATTTCAAAGCTTTATAAATACTCGGCCCCTTCAAACCTCTCGCCAGCATGCAGAAACCACGGACTCCTCCAGGCAGCAGTTTGAGAGCAAATAATGCCCACAATACAGGGGAAGGGCACAGAGACGGTCGGCACTCAGCTTCCACATTGACGTGTGGTCACGGTGAGATCTGGAAGACTAAGAAAGCTCTCACCGGAGAACTGTTTGTTTACTTTGAAGAAAAGGCAAATCAAAGTCCCCATTTGGCACAATTTGTTACGTTTATGAGTCATTGTGTTCATCTTGATCTAACATGCTCAGTTGTGAATTGCTGCTTTGCCGCACCGTGCAGCACTCTATAACCAGGTTGCACGTGTGTATGGTACATAGTTTGAGCCAGCTCCCGGCCGTCTCTGCTCCTGTATCCAATGACCTGGCCTTCCCATCAGCTGGGTTGAAAAAGGAATTTGTGCTCTTTTTGTTCAGCTGGGATATGACTTTTGTTTCCTGCAACCTGTCATTGCCACTGATGCCAGTTTATGGGATGTGGTTCAGCAGGTAGGTCGGGTCAGGAGGATGCCGGCCGCTGGCTCTGGCAGTAACAGTGCAGAGACTGTTGGGTCACAGCTGCCCCGGAGCAGGTGCAGGCAGAGGCACAGCGATGGCTGCAGAGCCTCACCTCTGTATGTGGGACTCTTGGCGTATCTGATGGCTCAGCTACAGTGCAGCATGGCTCCAGGAAGCGTGTCCCCTCACTTATTCCGCCTCCTCAGCTGCTTCCCACAGCTGAGCCGTGGTGCATAGCTCAGGAGGTAGAGAGGCTGTCTAGTAACCAAATGGTCGATTGTTCAAGCGAGATATACCTCTAATTGCTCCTGATGAGTAGGTTGGCTTCTTGTACAGCAGCTGTCACCATCAGTGTGTCTGAATGGGTGAATTAGGCAACACCGAAAAGCTCATTTGGGCCATAAAAGTAAAAAAAACTCAGTACAAATTAAAGCTCATTTACCGTTTAACTTAGCGGTGGATACAAGACCATACAGCTGTGCTCTTCTGATTGAGGAGGAAGCTGGAGCGTGCGGGGACAGATATCATTGTTTGTCTCGTCATTCCTCTGCACAAAACCACTAATAGAGCCTTGGTTGGAGGAGACATTACAGCGTTCCTGATGTCTGACTAACTCTTTGCCGCAGCTTCCAGAGCAGCACGCTAATTCCAGTGATCACTGAGGCGAGGATACACCTGTCCCATGGAAACGGTGACTTGGGTTTATGCCTGCCAAAAGAGAATCCCTTGGGGAGCAGGATGGGATCTAGGCTGAGCTCTGGTACCGGGTGATGAGGGAAAACGTTTCTCTGTAGCTCCACGAACCGTTGAGAGGCTCACAGTGGCTTTGAGATACTGTAGCCTTTAGTTTTCAGGGGTCACAAAAAGCTGCCTCCAGGAGGGGCCAGAGCTCTATGGAGCAAATCCCATACACAGGGGGGTCAATTCTGCCCCTTGTTTTGACTGCTTGATCCTGAGGATTCTGGTTTTACAGATCCAACTTCAGGTATACGTTCAGACCTGAGGGAGGCCGCAAAAGAGAATTGATTTGTTCCAGAGGTATAAAGTTGACTGTTCATGAATAAAACTTCTGTTTTGTGTATGCTAGAAAATGGAATTCATACATTTCATATTCATGTTCGTACACAATTTTTTTTTTGCGCACCTTCTTGCTTTTTTTTTTTTTTTTTTGGGACGCGTTCAATTCCATTTAAAAGACGAGAGGCAAATGTTGATGGCTACAAAATAAAGGTCAGCCAGGTGTTGCTTCCTGTCTGTAAGAATCAGTTGAGGTTTAAAAAATGTCCTATCGTGTGTCAAAATAAATTTGTGTGTAAGAACCTGGTGATTGTGTCTTTAGTAATGAGGGCTACAAAATCGTGGGCGACCTGCATCCAGTCCTGGTCCTGGACCCACCACCAGTGTAGATACTAAAGCACTGAAGCATAGGATGTCCCTGCTTCACAACTTGTGTCTCAGCAAGAAAACAAATTCCCAGGATAACTCACTTTTCCGTAATTGTGTGCGTTGTCCAACAGCCGTGTGAAGCAGGTATCCAATTGTCATGCAGGTGACTCAGAGGTCGGAGCTGAGTTATGCTGCGTTTGACTGAGTTGAGCAGATCTCTTGTTTGAGTTGCATCTCAACTCTATTATGAGACTTAACAGCTCATTGGGCCGTTGTCAGGTCTCAGTGGCGTCTTTGTTTGTACTTTGACTCCACTGCAGAAAGCAGCTGACCCACAGTGCAATGGGAGTGACCTACAGCATTAATGAAGGGTAATGATCGTCGTCCCCAAAGCAGACCCCGTGCCACTGTCCTGTGGATTGGATTGTAAAAAGAGCACATTCTGCACACGGACTCACGTGCACATGCACACAAAGACCTTAGAGATTCAACAAATGTGGCTTTGCTCAGACTGATTACTTACGGTCCCCGTGGTAACGTAGGAGATGAGACCAGGTCATTCATTCATGACTCTGACTCGCTGGAGCAGCTATCAAGTGCCTCTGAAGCCTGTCACGTCATCAGTGAAGGCAGGAACGGCTGGAAATTTAGTTAAAGGGTATTTGAAAGCATAAAAATTCTAATGAATGTAATATTTATTTTTACACAGCATGCACACTCATGTATTTGTTTGTTCTAGTAAATCTTTTCACTCGTGAAGATGCATTTTCAAAGACCAATTTGGAACTGCCGCAAGACAAACACAAACCAGACCCTTAGAAAGGAGACGGTATTCTCAACACGGCCGTAAACAGCAGCACCTATATCGTGTATGTATGTGTGTTTCTCACAATTCTCTATCAGCAGTGAATCAGCGGAGTGTTAGGACATTGTTTAAGCTCTCGCACAGCATCAATACTGGCTCTATTGATTTTTTTAAACAGTTAATGGAAGCCTTTGGGGCAGGAAAGCTAATTAAAATCATATGCAGGTCAAGCTCATTTAAAGACTCCCCATTAGTTTATGTTGAGCTTAACCACGCTTGACTGGAAAATCTATCCATCGGGCATTGTAATTGACTGGTGTTTCTAATGGCTTTCCAATGCTCCGGCATCTCAAAGAGAGTGTGTTCCTCTGGCAGGTTTCATGCCGCAGCTCTAATAATACACATACAAATCATTACAAGCGGTTGCTGTGTGTCCTGTGTCCTCGAAGTATCCTGTTAGCACACTGAGATGATAATGAGATTCATACGCCTGCCTTTGGAAATAAACGTGCCTGCTGTGCACAAGAGGCAGAATTAGAACACTGTACTGCACACAAACAAGTTTTTCTAACAGATTACTAATAAAATATTTCAGTAGCTCCCCAAAAAAATAACTAGTTACAACCTGGCTTTTGTTGAAGTACCCAGTTCTTTTATTTAAAGCTGTACTACTTAAAATGACATCACCAACTCTATTGTAGGCTCCATCGTTACTTTTTTGACTGTAATAACGGTGGATAAACTGTGTTGAACGTCGCACAACCCCTGTAAAACGACATGTAATTGGATCAGTTTGGCATGTAACATTTAGACAGTTACTGTATCAGAGCCGCACAGTTAAATGATTTGTCCAAATTAAAGTTAACCACAGATTTCAACTCAATTTACTGTGAAATTAGCCGACCGTGATGAGTTTAATGAGCATCGCAAGTGCTCGTATGGTGAGGGATTGTAAGGGATGTTCATTTCTATGAAACTGAGGCTGCCTAGCTTTAAGTAAAAATAAAAACACCTCGCTAAAATAGTACTCTGATAAAAGTCTCGCTTCAAAATTCCACGGAAGGAGAAGAAGTTTTGTTTTCTATGCAGTGGTATGTGGCGTGCAATCCAGCGCGTACAGACAACTCAGGTCTCAACAGTTATTTAACCCTGGAAAACACCGAGCAGCATCAGTCCTCAAAAACACATCAATTCTGATGTCTGATCCTAAAATCTGATATGAGTCCAAAAGTCTGTCACACACTCATTATAAAACTCATTACACATGTAGATCATGTAGGTCCACATGCATGTCCTAATTACTTCGTAAAACATCCAAAAGGGAAATTAATCTGAGGAGGCTTTAATTAATCTTATATCATGATGAGTGGCAGCATTTAAATCAAAGAATTGATTGAAGCCAGATTCTCCCAGACAGTAAAACCAACCACCGTTGAAATTTTAGAATAGTTAGTTTTTGGTCTTGTTCTGTGAGGTCGTCACAGCTTGTCTGTCCGAATGCAAGCAGAGCTGCCAGGTTTCATTACTTGTGGTTGTCCTACAAACAATAATTTTTCGCATGTTGGCTTGTGACTACACCGTGAGTGTGTGTGTGTGTGTGTGTGTGTGTGTGTGTGTACATATAGATACGTTTATTTATATGTATATATACATTTATATATGTATTTATAGATATGTACACATTTATATATATATAAATGTATATACACACATACACATATATAAATGTGTATATACGTATAAATCCATATGTAGATAAGTTTATACTCTGTGCATGTGTGCCCCTCTTGTTTGCACATCATGTGTGAGTGTGCTTTTTGCAGAGCCTTGCAGGAGGAGGCTAAATTGAATCTGTGAGTCAGACGGAGATTGAATTCATGCCGAGTTTATTGTTGATCTGTATGCTAACAGCAGATGCTAACCCTCATGCTGTGTCTTAGCTTGATGCCTCCATGACTCCTGATGCAAAACCCACTGTCCAGCTGCCGTGTTAGCTGGAGGAAGAAACGTAGCAAACCCTGCAACATTGCAGCGTTTCACCAGAGTTCGATCAGATATAATCCCCCTGAGATGAATTTTCTCTGCCACTGAGGACAAACAGAGGATATGATCACACTGGGTAGAAATGGAGGTTTTATGTAATTATAAAACCTCATAAGACATCAGCAGCGTGGCTTATACTGTTGCTGAAAAAGTGAGGGTTTTATTATCGACTCCTCCTGCTCCATAGTTTGTTAGATAAATAAAATGCACACAGATAAACCCCAACATATAAACACGTGTCATGGCCTTTGTGCTAACATTATTAACTGCTTTCACTCATGCATGATATTATGTTGTTCCATTTTCACTAAACACTTCATACCCAATTGTAAATGGCTATTAAGTTGCCAGTTATTAAGGAGAACTCAAGCATCCAAATGTATTTCATGTGCGAGAGTTGTTTGTTGTGTCGTTTCTGCACCGCGCCCTTCTGGCCCTGTTTCATCGGTCGTCACGTTTTGGCTTCACCAATTAGGATTAACTACTTTTTGTGGCCATTTGTTATCGTTATCATTTGGCATCATGCATTCTGTCCACAGTCTGGATTATTACCTCCGCCGAGGACGTAATGGGATCACCTGTTCATCTGTTTGTAGAGAACTCAAAAGGTTGTGGACGGTTTTTGAAGGAATTTAGTACAGTGATTAACTTTCAATTGATTCAATTTAAGGAGAGATCCGGAACCAGATCCACATCTGATCGTATCACCTTAATGAAGGTACACCCTCTCTGAGTGCTCTCTAATTATACAATGAAGTGCACTAAATTTAGGGTGACGGTTAATAGTGAATTTTTATCAGTTTTCTTTCGTGTTAGAGCCCCAACACATTGAGACTCAGAGCTTCGGGAGGTAAAATGTTGCTCAGACCAGTTTGGATTGTTTGAAGTTCTGATATCTGATGATTATAAATGTGCTTGAACCAAAAGAGCAGAGGACTAACAGATCAAACTCTGAGTTGTAACTCAGGCCATAAAAAAGAAACTTGAGGGCACTCAGAGAGCGCATATATCTGCCAAGACGTCACTACGCCGCTACTTTATCACAAGGATGGAAAAATAAAGCCTCACTTACACTCCGCCAAACGTGGACAACCTTGGAGGAGCGTAGAACCTCATCTTAGGACATTTTCCTTTTCTATGTGTGTGCACATCAATCTGTATTTACAACAAATGCAGTAATTGTTTGAAACATATTCTCCTACATCAACACTCGCACCAGTCAGTGGCGACAGGAGATCACATGACTCACAAAGCAGGAACAGTAAATAACACAGTTGTGCTGATCCACTGTGATCAAACCCTCAGGCAGCAGCGGCCTGGCAGAAATCCCATATTAGACAGATTCTCCGATGAGTGACATTCCTCTGGGTTTGGATGATAGTCGGTACGGACTGTCACACTCAATAAATACGTCTTCACACAGCCTCCGATGACAAAATGTACTCCACTGGGACCCTCAATGATGTGGAAAGTATGACACTGGCTTGTGGAACCTCAAATTTATGTTTCAGGATCCTGAAAAGCAGAACAATTTGATTGGGGGGTGTAATTTGAGTTTAAAACGGTTGGTGACAAAGGCAAGAATTAAGAGGGGGATGAAGGGAGTGGAGGTGGTCACTCTCAGATCCGATTAGTAATCCTGCATCTGGTTAACAAGCTCAAATCTCTACAGCCGAAAGCACTCATCTCAATTTCTGCAGACATCCCCCCCACTGATACGATCCCTCATTTTCCTCTTGAACCTGAAGCTTCCAGCAACAGTGAACCCAGCAAAGAGCTTCCAAACGACTGTAGTAGAAATTAGTGTCATCGTTTCACTTTGAATACACATGAGAAAAGCAGGCTCACATGATGAGTCAGCTCTGCCACATCAGATGGTGTAGTCTATAATGACTCTCAGGGGCAGTTGCATCTGCTGACCTCTCTTGGGAACTCAACGCAATTATTTACCCTGCGGAAATTCATAGAGCAAAGCAAATGCAGTTCAGCCCAAGAAAAGACGTTGCTTCCTCAGCTTGTTTTCAATTAAAATAGGATGATCTAACAGTGAAGGGAATTAATGGTTTTTCCCAGGAAACTGAAAAGACTAAATCCTGCTTAAAAATACAATCAGGGAGTGTGAGAATGGATGTGTGATAACTGTTGCTGACGAGGTTGACAGGCGTTAATATATTTAGTGTGTTTCTTGTGACTACCGCTGAATTTCCGGCTGTTGATTTCTCGTGGTTTCTCCCTCCGTGTGTGTGTGGAGCCGAATGTTGACCGAGGTCAGCTGCTTCCTGTGCGTCGCTATCATCTCCACGGGCCTGGATGTAGTCACACTGCTGCTCGGAGCTAAATGTCAGCATTTTATCGCGCTCACAAAGTCAACACGCTGACCCGTTTCATGTGTTGCACGCTGACATTTGTTTATTAGCACATCTGGGCAAATAGGAATGTGATTTGTAGGTGTAGTAGACATATTCTTCTTTGCATTTTTTTTTTCCCCTTTGAAAATCTGTTACGCGTCATGAAAGTTCATCTTAAAAGCTGTAGTACTTTCAGGTGAAAAGGGATCAGGTTGCTTCCATCAACATTGGTTCCCTCGACTAAATGTCATTGGAAATTTTACAGCAGATTTTGGCCCTACAATATCATTAAAAAGAATTCTTCACCATTGAAATATTGTGGGATTTTGTTGACCACCTTATTTGATACATGTAACCAAAAACAAATTGGTTTTGAGATGGAAAAGGACATTCCACAGTCCTAACGTATTCAAGGACTCATTCCTCTGTCTCTCAAAAGGAGCTACAGTGTATATTTTCTCTTTTTTATGAATTGCAATCCATGATCAGATGAAACACAGAGATTCATCCCTGTCCTGTTGGAAGTGACCAGATATGCTCACACAAATACCAACTCCATTGAAACAGGATGTTTCATGCGATGTAAACAAGACTTTGACCGAACTAGGAGGCTCGGTGTCTCATTGCAAAACTAAGTTAAGGGTTCAAAAAACACTTGGCAAACAATTTGGGTTGCTAACACATTTTTTTTCCCGTCCAGTGTTTTTACAGACTTTCTGTGTTTTGTGCTTTCAAACCAGGTCCGTCTCTGGTGGGGGCCCTGAAGAAGGACTGGGCCTCTCCCAACAGCATCGCTCTCTCCTGGCAGCAGCCTGAACAAACAACACTGCCCATCGTCGACTACGAGATCAAATATTACGAGAAGGTACAGAAACGTTGGTCCAGTCTAAAACCGTAACTTGCGCTGAGGGTCAGACTACAGGGCCAGTGCATGTGAGCTACCAGTACAGTAATAAAATGCTGAACCTTGTCTGAGTGTGTAAACAGGTAGAACAGGTTTAAGGGTTCTGGTTTAAGGACCCCAAGTCACAAACACAGTGGATACACTTAACACTCAATAAAAAAACCATCTAAATATGCATCTTAAGCATAAAAGGCAATTCACTTGTGCTTTCTCTGCACAGATTTATTTTATCTATGCAGCGCTGTAATTGATTGCATAATAAAATGTGCTGCAATAAAAAGATGTCGATCACTAAAATATTAAAACGTCTTATGAGTTTTCTGTCGCTAGTGGATTGTAGCTGGGAGGCAGTTTTTGTCGCTGGCTTTGTGAATGATTCATACAGAATAATCTGTTCGTCACTAAGTAGAATTTTTTGGGGGGATTTAAAAAAAAAAAAACTCTGAGCCCTGAATATGCACCCCCCCCACAGGAACACGAGCAGTTGAGCTACTCATCCACAAGCACCAAGGCCCCCAGTGTGATCATCTCAGGGTTAAAACCAGCCACCTGGTACGTCTTCAGTGTTCGCTCCCGCACGCCGGCTGGGTACAGCTCCTACTCCCCGAAATATGAATACAAAACTACAGGAGACTGTAAGTACCTGTGTGTGTGTGTGTGTGTGTGTGTGTGTGTGTGTGTGTGTGTGTGTGTGTGTGTGTGTGTGTGTGTGCGCGCGTGCGTGCGTGCGTGTGCATATCAAATTAATACTGCTGACTTTAAATAAATGAATTTAATGCCAATATTGTCTTGAAGTACTGTACACAGGACACACTGATAACCCCTAGATACTTAAATAAGATTTTAAAAAATGGGATAAGTCCACTTCCAGATGTACAGTATGTCCAAGGTTCCAAAAAACAAACAAAAATTGTCAGGATTATGAGGACGCTATGAGGAGAATTCCCACCAAACATGCTGGAGTGGTATAGAATTGGAAGAATCCATCAAACTCTGGGGGAGATCAGTCACAGAGCCTACTGGCAATGGTTGTTGAAGTCACATGTTTTATGTATTTATTTTTTTTAATTCTTACGCATTTTTTCGCCTTGTACTCCTAAAAACTTGGTCAGGGGCGACTGTGAGGGCTGACTTTTTGGTGAGCTGAATTTCAATTAATAACCACAGAGTAGTTACAGGGAGTGAGGCTGATATAATAAAAACTGGAACATCATACCAATCACTGCACCCTTGGATGTCTTCATGTGATCGTAAGTGTGCGTTCTCTTTAGCACCGTCTAGTTTACTTACATTCTCAGAGCCCTCCAGCTTCATTTGACTACACAACATCAGGAGTCACAGATACATTTGAATCCCATTCAGAGAAAGCAACACAATGAGCATTCTAATAATGACCCGAGATATGAAGCCTGGTCACAGTGTCAGAGGAGATGCTCAAATGTTCACGGGTGTCATCTTTGTCCAGTGTGTGCAGCTGGAACTGGAACATTTGGTTTATCTCCAGTTTCATATATGCTGCACACAGGAAATCCTCCACTCCTAAATGTCAGGATATCCAACGCGATGGCAGTTGAAAAATTCAATAAAATCAACAACAGTCTTTCAATACATATTTTTAATATGTTTTTGAATCTGTGTGTGTGTGTGTGTGTGTGTGTGTGTGTGTGTGTGTGTGTGTGTGTGTGTGCTAGCTTTATTGCGATTCTACTCATAAAATACAAAGGTCCAGCTGCCCTTTTATGTTGGGTCAGGTATTGTTGAGGGCTGATTTGGCTTCACTGTGACTCTCACTCTCTCTCTCTCTCTCTCTCTCTCTCTCTCTCTCTCTCTCTCTCTCTCTCTCTCTTCCAAAGCTGCAGAGCTTTGCTTTATCTGAGGATCAGACAGTGCTTGGCCAAGCCTTTGTGCTGCCTGGCCTTTTATCTGAGAGTGAAAGCAGATTTGGCCCGTGTCGCTCTCTCCGTCTCCGTCAGTCAGTCTGTCGGTCCGCCTGTCAGTCACTGGCTCCTGCATTTGTTTTCCCATCAGTCTTTGTCACTCCTGCTTCTCTCTTATTGGTCTTTATCTCTCTTCTGTCATCCGTTTCCTCGTCTTTCACAGAGCATTCCTCATTCTGCCCGCCGCCGACCGTCTCTCTCTCTCTCTCTCTCTCTCGCTCTCTCTTTTCCCACACGCTTCGTTACAAACAACGAGTCACGCGCATGTTTATTTGCGGCACTTGCATTCTAATGCTGCATGTAAACTCGCGTGTTTTTGCCAGGATACGTTTAAATCCCGGTCTGACACGGGGCCATTAGAGCAGCATCAATCTGACACGTCTTTGGTGTGAAGAGTGTGTGAACCCTTGAGAATTGTCTCAAGTGATCTGGTGACTGTCACTTTCTCTCTGAGTGGTGTGTAATTATTTCATCCAGCCAAACACACATTTTCTCGACACATCACATATTCTTGACTTCGCATACTGTATAAACTCATGTGGCTGATCTCCAATTCATATTCATTAAGCATGAAATATGATAGAAATAAGTTTGGTAATACAAATCATCTTTCAATTATCTGGGATTCGTTAGCCTTGTGACAGGACACAGAAAAGAGAAAATCATGAATATCAAATGGGACCAATTTAACCAAATGATCATGAACTAAATCACAATTTCATGAATGAATAATATTAATTAAACTGGCAGGCGTATGAATCATTCCAGTAAGAAACGTGACGGAGGGCTATTTGCATTACAAAGCAGTGATCAAACATTTTTCTGTAATATCTGAGGGAGCGTACTTGGTCTATATATAGTGCACTTACAGAGATGAGGACCTGAGATTATGGTGAATGAAAATGCTCCGTTTTCTCTCTTCTCACATCCTCCTTTCCACTTTCCCATTTCCCTCTTTCATCTCCTCGTTACAATCAATTTCCTCAAATGTATCTTCCCAAACCATATACCCTTCATCCTTCTCCCTGTATTTCCCCTCCATCCACTCTAATTTACCTCCTCCAGCATCAGACGTGGCGTCTGACCAAGGCCAGGTGCTGGTCATCGTCACGGCAGCGGTGGGCGGCTTTACCCTCCTCGTCATCCTCACCCTCTTCCTCCTCATCACTGGAAGGTAAGGCGACTGCCTGGCTTTTATTTCGTGAATGTCACGCAGTGTGATGTTGTTTTATTTTAATTTATTGAACAGTTGGTTTATATTTATATCAGTCGGTCCGTGTGGCATCAAATATAGTGATATGAATGGAGAATTATCAAGGTCAATGTGCTGTTTTTGAAAAAAAAAAAAAGACATCTTTTTCCACAGTCTTCTAAAAGTTACAGCTTCACTCCCAAAATGTAACAGCTAAATGCACCACAATTACTTTATTTTTTTAAAACTTTTTTTATAGTTTGCGGGAGGGAATTTGTTTCTCTTTTATTTAAAACACAAACACAGAATCTCTTTGGGCTTTTTGCATTGTTGTACAAGAAGGACCTTTTTGTGCCGCTAAAAGCAGCAGCAGCGGTAGTTGGAGTTCTGCTTTATCACAATCTGCCATATCTGTAATCCCTCTGCCCTGTGTAGGAGGGACTTTCACTCTCTTCTCTGTTTTAAAACTGCCAAATGTACTTGAGCTGCCTGAGAATGATAAGAGCTTTAGGCTCTCATGGATGTAAGGTTGTACACCACAACTGAGGATAAGAGGACCTTCTGTACGAGGAGTTTGTCCTTGGTGCCCTAAAAGCATCCTAAATTTACATCTGTTCCTGCTAAATTCGGAGAGATGTAAGTGATGCATGACAAAGATAAAGCCCAGCTGAAGAGCCTGCCTCCATGTGTTCTAGTGGTGCAGTCAAGTGGAGTGCTGTGATAACTCCCCTTGCCTCACCCTTTACTCCACGTGCACAACACCTAGGAACCCCATGTCCACCAGCATAACCACCTGCGATTCCAAACAAACACGTCTACTTGTTAACGTCTCAAAGATTTGTTCCCTGTCCTCAAATATTACCCACACATTTGTTTATGTTCTTTATATCCCAGTGAGCATTTCTTCATTGCCAAGATCATTCATCACTTGCACAGGTGCAGAACATCAAGATGCTGATGAAAAGCTGTGATCACTACACAGGTGTTCCTAGTGATGAGGTCAATAAATAACCACACCGCATCCTCCAGATCTGGCCCATCACAATACCACAGATCAACGGGGGGGGGGCAATTGATAGGCTGCAAGCTGGCATGTCAATTTTGCAAATTGCTGAAGCTGTAAATGTTAAAGAAAAATAGCCACCTTCCAGGTAGGTTCCAGCTGCTCTGCATCACAGCCAATCAGCTGCCTGCACACACAGGATGTTCACCAACGTAGCGCAGGATCGTGACGTCCATCTGTATGAGCATCAAGACCACAAGACCAGCTAGTTGTCCAGCTGATGAAGTCAGTGGTTACAAGACACAGAGAATTCCAGCATAGACAGTTTGCAAGCTGGCGTACGTGACTGCTGTTCCCCCAGAGGTGTCGCCCTGACTGCTTGGGACGCACTTCAGTGTGCTAACACACATATTTGATAAAGTGTGTTGGTGTGGCGTCGGTGTGGGTGACCCATGGGGCTGGTGGAGATATGATAAGAGGTCGCATATTGTACATGGGGCGCAGCTACAGATCCTCCAAGGAAACACAAACACATTGTTTTGCCCTTTGTCCAACTTAACATCGCTTGGTTCTGCACACACTCATTGTTCCTGGAAGCTGAAAACATCCGTGTTCTGCCTCCCCGCGTCCTCTATTCAGCTTCTGTAGGACGTTCTGGACCGTTGGGTTCGTCAGCGTGTCCCTGTCTCTGGGAATATCCTTGCAGCTCCTGTGGAGGAATAGGCGACGTTCTAATCAATAATCTTATTCATTCTATGTAAAGGAGGTAGACTGCACCGCCAACGGCAGCCGCTGGTGTGTGTGTGTGTGTGTGTAACATTTCCCCGTTCTTGCTTGTTGTTACTTTTCTGTGTAACAGAATGGGAGCTGGGGAGGACGATACAATACTTGACGCTTTGCTCTCTTCTGATCCAGTGTTTGTGGAAAAAGTCGCAAAATTATGTTTATGTTCGCACAGTTTTTGGATGACATCAGGTAGACTGGAGTGCTGGTGTGCTCCCTAATTCCAAAATTAAGGTGACACTGCACCCAAAAAGTCTTGACGAACCTGCGTCACTTCCTCGTCACTCCAGGATGCAGAAAGAGCCAGCTAGCTAACAACTGTCCTTAAATGGTCATTTTGAAGCTCTCAAGTGCATTGTCTGGTATAATCCACACCATCTGTATTTCCAGCTGTAATCTCATTTATCAACAAACACTTTGATATGAGCTAAAAAGGGAGAAAGTATACACTCCTGTTTAAGTGTTATAGTTTATGGCTTACTTAGCAATGTGCTTGACAGTTTGTGAACATGCTTGTGGACAGTTTTGTTGTCAGTCGTTGGATTAGAGAGGCAACATTAATCAGTGTACCTGGCTGACTCTTTTTGCATTCTGAATTCACAAAGAAATGACGCAGCATTGGAAAAATACTTCAGTGAGCGAATGCTTGAAAATCAAAATAAACTTTTTGTATGAACTTGAAATGACAAGTCTGCAACTCCTTTTCCTCATATATGAATCCTTCTTTCTTTTGTGACTTCTGCTCCAGAGAGAGGCGCCTCGGTGAGGTGACGGAGGTTAGGGCAGGAGAGGAGTGGCTTGAATTGCATTCATGCTTTGATTAGGGATCTGGGCAAGGTGTTTTGACTGTGGAGTGTGTGTGTGTGTGTGTGTGTGTGTGTGTGTGTGTGTGTGTGTGTGGGTGGGTGGGTGGGTGGGTGGTGGGGTGTGCGTGCGTGCGCGGGTGGGTGAGTGAGTGGTGTGTGAAGTACTCGTGCGTAATATTTATGCGTGTTTGTATGTGCCCTGTAACAATACTCAACAAGCCAGAGAGCAAGGGAGGAAGTGTGTGATAACAGTTTGTGTGTGTCCACTTGTGTGTGTGTGCGTGCACACGCGCGGGTGGGTGAGTGGTGTGTGAAGTACTCGTGCCTAATGTTTATGCGTGTTTGTATGTGCCCTGTAACAATACTCAACAAGCCAGAGAGCAAGGGAAGAAGTGTGTGATAACTCTGTGTGTGTGTGTGTGTGTGTGTGTGTGTGTGTGTGTGTGTGTGTGTGTGTGTCCAGCTTCTTTTCAACGTGAAAGCCTGTGAGACAGAGGGATAGGCAGATAAAGGGGATCAGAGGATAGGACTGGAAAAGACTGATAAAGGCACATGCCACCATTTCTTTAATGAACAGCTTGACCCCATCAGCAAAGGTCAACAGTAGCTGTCTAAAGCCCTTTTTCTCCTCCCTGCTGGTGTCACCCGCCATCTTATCTGCTCTGTCTATCAGTGTCCAGGATCCCACTGACTTCACTTAGCTGAAGCCTAATCTGGCAACCTGTGGCACGCAGCCCTTTGACACCTGCTCTAATCTGGCAACCCAGATTATCTTAAGCCTTCACAGAGAGGTTCACATGAACCCATAAAACAAGGAAGCGCTTACACGGTCGCTCTCTCTCTCTCCACTCCTCTGGTGTGTGAATTTCCATGTATGCAAAGCGGTTGCCTTGCACCATACTAATGTGAAGAGGTTGCTTTTGTTTGCTAACTGAGGCAGCATCATGTCATCTCTTCACTCTGCCAACAGAGGAAATAAGAACATTAAGAAAAAGAATGAAACATAAATAAAAGACAAGCAAAAGCTAGAAAATATGTCAGTGCCTGTATTGTGCCACTTTTGTCTCCCTCTACTGGCGGTGACAGTTATTACTTGTGCTTTTGTGACCTGCACTGTGGAGATCGGGAAGCATCAGTTGAATCTGGATGCGAACCATGTAGCATGGCATGGGAGGCGAGTGCTGCTAGCATTTTAGGAGGCTAACACCCATGGATGATAGCATCAGTTGCCAATATGTCTCTTGTTGTGATCGTCAAACAGTGGATAAGTTGTCACACAACCCTGATTAAATGACACCTCAATGTAAAAAAACTGATCCATTTGGTCTGAGAACACTTACCCTCATTGACGTTTGCAGAAGGCTAACTGGAGCCAGCTCAGCGGTCCCAGGTGCAGCTGCCCCGCCCCTGGAGCAGCTCTTCCTCGGTGCACTCTCCCTCTATCTTGCGTTCTCCCTCTCCTCTCACGCTGTTTTGCTATCAGTAACCTCTCATAACTGCCTTATTGATGCAATACTTCATTGCAAAAGTGTCTTCCAGTTCTCAAAAATAAGTGCCTTGAGCTTGAAAGACTTTTTATTTTTTCCACTGTAGCACTGAACTGGAAGTTTGTTTTGATATAAAATCCTCCAAAAAATGTGTATGTGGAATATTGAGCATACGTCTGGATAAAGAAGAAGATGTGGATTGTACATTAGTGGCTGGGAGCTCGGGTCGCCATCAGCTTCAAGCTAAATGGACGTGAGTGGCCCTCGCTGCCTGGAGTCACAAACAAGTGATGCAGCAGCGAAAGAAGTTTTTGTGAGAGGTCAAATAAACAATTGCAAGTGAATTGATATGAAAATTCTATTTGTGTTCTAGACATTTTATGACAAACAGTTCCCTTAACTCTCAGTTTTAGTTGTCATGACGCGCTTCACACGTGTCTGCCTGCAGTGTCTTGAAATACCACAGCCCATCTTCACCTGGGTGTTCAAGGATGTGTGAGGAGAAAAAGTGTGAAAAGAAACACAGCTTGTCAACAATTCCTCCGAAGTTTGTTGTTTGTTTCATGTTTTTGTCATGACTTGATTGTTAAAAAACAACAACAATCAAACCACTCACACTGAGCGCGCAACAGGTCCTTCATAATCTGTTGAGACAAAAGTTTGCGGTGCATGTTGTTATCATGTCTGTAGACAACGTCTTCTCTCCTCTTTCTGACGAGTCTGTTAATACGAAGAGCAGCATTGGCTTGAATCTCTGCACTCTGGAGTCTTTGCGGACTCGCTTTCCTTGCAACACATTCTGCTTTACACAGCCATAGCAGCTGAACCAGCAGATGAGCTTTGGCGGTGTTCAGTGTAGACCCTCACATCCAGAGATATTTTGATGCTCAAATGTCTGTCACAGGCATTTGAACACATCCAGAATGATCATCAGAAATAGGAGTTTCCTGTAACTACACATTTTTTGCTAGGTTTGTTTTTTTAGGGCCTGAGCCCGGAGGTCCTCCGGGGCGAAGACCCTATTGTGTTTGTTTTCTTTTCTTTTTTTAACAAATGTTCCATTTGTTCTTCTGATGGTTTGGTAAAAGTCTAGTTTTTCTTTTTGTCATTTTATATTCTTGCTAATCACCTTCCGAAGTCAAACCAGGTGAGATTTTTAATGAAGGCAGACTTCATTGTTGTTCAACACCAGTCTTGTTCTCACACCTTAACTTTCTGTTGTCAGTGTGTGTAGGTTGGGCTGCTGTTCGTCAATTGATTGGACTGACAAACCGTGGAGAATAAATCAACACTCTGTTCTCTGATAACGGATCTCTGATGCAGCTTGAATTGAAACTACAGTGAAACCCAGCGACTGATTGTGAACAATCTTCTGGCTTCATCAGATCCTCTAACTCAATCCAACAAGACTCCAGATTAAATGTTTACAAGTATGAGATGACATTCCGCCGGGGTTGATGTATTCATACTAACGTTATCATGTGAAGCTGCCTCCATACTTGCGCTGCGGTGATGTGGTTGCATTTATAGTGTCTATTTTATAAAGCACATGGCTGCTTATGTTTTATGTCAAATTGTTTTCTGACCTTATTGCTGCGTTAAGTCAATTTTCCACACACTTATAAGGTCATTTACTCAGTTTTATCACCACCACCTTAACCCTTTGTGCTCTATATTTTACATTCATTTTTAATTCTCTCTATGTACCTTAGTGCTGTACACTGAATGCACAATAAAGGGAATTTGAAGTTAGTTCTGCTACTCTTTGTTGTTGTTGCACATTCACCGATGATTGAACTCTGCCCATCGATCTGTGTGTCTTCCAGGTGTCAGTGGTACATCAAGGCCAAGATGACATCAGAGGATAAAAGGAGGACCAGTTATCAGAACGGACATGGTGAGTGACTTCATGTTGGGTTGGGTTGGGTTTTTTTTACACTCGCTGAAACTTTATTTTGGTGTTTTGATAATGTCTTTCCAACCGTTTGTTTTCAGCAGCAAAGCATAAACACCATTCTTTGAGTCGCTGCAGCAGCAGCAGCAGCAGCAGAAGCAGCAGCTCGTCGACTTGCCATCTGCTCTTGTCTTTGCATTCATATGTGCTGCTGTATAGATCATTCACCATGTGTTCCTGCACTGTGCATGCATATTTGAATATTGCATGAGAATGACCCAACCCAAAGCTATTATAGTATGCACATACATGGAGTGTTAGTTGCTAATAATACCAGGAAAAGTAAAGCATCCACTGTGACATTTATATGTTACAGAAATGAATGAAGATCTCAGACAAATTTGCGGAAACTCCAAGTCTCCTGATTCCTTGCCCGTCTCATCTCTTCTCATATTTCGTCTGATGTTCTTTATACATTTTCTTCTTCTCTTTATTCATCTTTGCTGCGTTCCTGAGCTTCTGCACTGCTGCACCGATCCGACTACTTTGTTTTTAATACCCAACTTTTCATTCCCGACATGAAAAAGAGAAACTGAAATGAGGGCTGTTAGATATCGAAGGTTTTTTGAAAGGGAGCCTTGACAGGAGAAAGTCGAGGGACGAATACAAGTGGGTAAAGGAGACAGGAGGATAACCTAGTGGAAAGGTAGAGGGAGAGAGTGAGAGGACAAAGAGAAATGAGAGTTGTGAGAGGATACTTGGATTGAGGCTACGATGGCACAAAGAAAAAGAAAAAGGTGAGAAAAGCAATAAACAATAAATTAACAAGGATATGTGTTCAGTCTTTTGGTATTGATCCTCTACGCCCTCTAACTCCGGAGTCCTGTCTCAGGCCTCACAATGGAGTGAAGTGTTGAGCAGAAGCTTTGAGACGAGGACAAGGTCCTGGGGGCGTCACTCTTGTCGGTTCATGCATCAGAGACAACTGATTGTTGTGGTTTTTCGTGATACTGTATTGATCACTAAAAGAGAAACAGCCTGCATGGAGCCCCCCCCCCCTCCACTGCTCGGTCAGGGTCAGCGCCAGAACAGCAGCAGTCTGTTAAAGATTTCCTGACTTGCTCAAGGACACTTCAGCAGGCAGGAGGCTCGCTTTCAGGAAAGGCGGAGGTGTTCCCAATTAAAAGACTACCTCGCTGCTCGGTCCACACCCTGCTGCTTTCCTCTGTGTGTGTGTGTGTGTGTGTGTGTGTGTGTGTGTGTGTGTGTGTGTTTAGGCATTTCAGCGTAGTAACATACTGTTGTCCACACGTCTTCCGGCTCATAATCAACAGTTTCAACTTGACTAAAACAAAGGTACTCAGAAATGGGCATCTTGAGCTCACAACCGTGCTTTTTCCCCTCCTTCACTTTGACTCCAGAATGCAGAAAGAGCCAGCCACATATATTTGGCTTGAGGCTAATGTCATCTGATGGCTAACAACAGCTACAGCAATGAAACAACAGTAAAAAAGATTCTCCAAATATGTCTGTTTACAAACTCTCAAGGACAACGTCTACTTATTTAATGCCCATCTTCTTCATCCAGCCATATGCTTTGTAATTGACGAATACTTTGATTTGAGCTAAAAACAAACACTTTTGATTTCAGTGCTATCGCAAATGAGCGCACGCACACATGCAAGCGAGTTGGTTCAACTGAACACGGCAGCTGGTCAGGCTCAGCGTGACTGTGAACCAGCGCCAAACCAGAAAGCATTGTGGCTTACTGAGCACATGGCTGGAATATACCAGATTATGCTCTACAGAGTTTGGAAATGGACATTTTTGGGCAGTTTTGTGGTTGTTAGCCACATTAGCGTCAAGCTACAAATACTGCAGTGTGGCTGATTCTTTCTGCATTCTGGAGTCTCAGAGAAGTAAAGCAGGAGGGGTGGTGTAGGTAATTTAAAGACTAAAATCAAGTTACGGTTGAAGTATCTTGTGATGTACTGTTAAAGCAGAGTGTAAAAATAATACTGATAGAGACATTAAATGAGTGAGTCTGGTGTGGTTAAGTTTATCTTTTTTAGGATTGTGTTCACATCACCTCTTTCCAAGAGGGGCTTTTTATTTTGTTCGGCACCATATTGGCTGTGTGCAGCTTACAGCCAAGCAGTAAATAAGGAGATCACACTTCAGAGGTTTGAAGGGAAAGGTGCGCATGGCATGTGCTTTCCCAAAAAAGTTTGTGTTCTATGGGCTGACAACGAAAGATATGGTAGAGTTAAGTCTCAAAAGCATTTTTCTTTCATAAGAACTCAAGAAAATGTCTGAGAATAACAGCAGCACCCTCTAAGTGGTCTGGGAAATGACTTCAATCTGCTGCTGCATCTAATGTACTCTGGAGCTGGCAGGGTAGAATCCATAGAATGTCCAGTCCAGCCGATTTAGACATTTGACATTCATATATTCAGGCTCTCCCGGTGAAGTTGTCAGGTGTTAAGAGCATGCCAGAAAAGCAGCAAGCTGCATTAGAGCCACCATGTTGAGTGGAGCTGCAGCACTCCATTCATTCTCATTATGTTCCAGTAGGTAGTGGGTGCCATAATGAGGGTTGCAGGGAGCTGGAGTGGTTCCCAGCTGATATTGGGTGGGAGGTGGGGTAAACGCCCTGGTCGACAGTCAGTCACAGGGAGACAGACAACCATCAACTCTCACTCTTACTGACAATTAACTTGCACGTGTGTTGGACAGAGCTGGAACGCTTGGAGAAAACCTAGAACCGCCACGCTCGGAGGCGTCTGTGCTAACTGCCGTGCTAACCGCTGTGCTGACCGCCGTGCTAACCGCCGTGCCAACCGCCGTGCCACTCTGAATGAAGATTATTCTCTTATCTCTATCATGTCAGGATTTCAGTTCGTCTCTCTGTCTTACATCAGGAGATCAACTATTTAATCAAAATTCATGTGGAAATGATAATCACCTGAGTTCTGTTAGTTTGCCCTTCAGCTTGCTTGCAATGTTTTGTTTTTTTTAACACACACACACACACCTCAGTTCACTTTGTCTGGACCACTCTCTCTCTACAGTTCCTTTCCCTGGGATAAAGACCTACGTGGACCCTGACACATATGAAGACCCAACACAGGCCATTCACGAGTTCACCAAGGAGATTGACCCTTCCCGGATCCGCATAGAGAGGGTGATCGGAGCTGGTAAACACACACACACACACACACACACACACACACAGTTACACCACTCATATCTCACGGACTTAAACAGGGGGAGGAGAATTTCATGTTGCTTCAGAATAACAATTGCTTCAACTGTGCTGTGGAAGATGATCTGTTTTCCCTCCACTCTTGTAATCACCACAAACCCTCTCTCCTACGGCGTGCACTTAAAAGAGGAAAGGCCATTTTATTTTCAAATGTCTCACTATCATTGTGTGCAGGAACATTAAAGCTTTAACAGGTTTGGAGTACAAGTGAGAGTGTAACAGATTCAAGCCAAAGAGACGCCATGGTGTTGAACCAATTACAGGCAGTGATGCTGGATGAGAACTGCAACACTGCCCCCAGGTGGCCCACCGTGGTACTTAATGTGATGGTCAGAGTTGATAATGTATTTTTGTGTGTGTGTGCGTGTGTTTGTTCCAGGTGAATTTGGTGAAGTGTGCAGCGGCCGTCTGAGAACACCAGGAAAGAAAGAGATCGCCGTGGCAATAAAGACACTGAAAGGTGGCTATGTGGAGCGTCAGAGGCGGGACTTCCTGCGTGAGGCGTCAATCATGGGGCAGTTTGACCACCCAAACATCATCAGGCTGGAGGGCGTGGTCACAAAAAGTAAGCAGGATTATGCTGTTTAGATGCACTGATGCATCTTCTGCTATGAAACAGTGAAAGTTTCTCACCTGAGACTCTTGTTTTCAGGTATTTATTACAACTTTAAGCTGTTCCAAATGACAAAAACAACATTTAGAAATAAAGAGCCATGTTCTGGTTTTGTTACAGGAATGCCAACTTTGAGCAGTTTGTGCCCCTCAAAGCAATTATATATCTTTCCCCACACAGTCTTTGCATCTGTGTTGTCATCTGTTTCATTTTTAACTTGTTTCTTTCCTTGTTGGACTTTTTAGGTGTGAGTTTTTCATTCTCAGAGGTTTGGCTGGTTCCTGTTTGACTTTAAAGTATAACAACCTTGTATGGCTGTGTCCAAAATCCCTGACTTCACCATACAGTCCACTTATTTTGGTGAGCTTACTGTTTTGTAGTGCTGTCAAATGTATAGTGAGATTTATCACACCTTATATAGTTGACTCCAACTACCTCACACAGCCTTTGGAAAAGTAGTGTGCAGCCATAGCCACTAACCGAGCACAATATCCCATCATGCATTGTGCAAGCCGTGGCAGAACAGTGTAGTTTCCATAAGTGTTGTTTACATTTAGCAGCTGGCTTTATCGTCTTCCACATACAAATCCCTAGACAGTGAGTGGGGAGGAATGAATAAGCAGGTGATTTCCTGCCTTTTTACTTCCTGCCTGTTTATTGTTTCCACCTGTGTATTATCAGTTAATCAGTCCTCATCAGCCCAGCCTTGTTCCTATTATCTCTCAGCCAATCAGCTTCTCGCCTGGCCGCGTGTTTTACCACCTGTTGTTCATCGTCTCATTAGTCTTCTTGTTTCTCTTAGCCGTCGTCAGAGCCCTTCCTCAAGCTCCCCGTGTGCCAGTGTGAAGTTGCGTCTTTTCAGCCGTTTAGTTTACTATTATCAACACAAATCGAGGTCATTTCCTGCCTGCTTCTGCTCCACCAATATAACACGATGTTTGTTTTGTTCTCCTCATGGAGGATCCCAGTAACTTAAAGGGTCGGATTTAGAGAGTGGTATTTGAAGACAGCTGAGGTTTGTCTCTGTGTTGGAGTGAAGCATTTTGCTGAAAAGCACAACAAAAATGTAACAGGAGCAGTTAACTCTCTGCGCCTGTCACACATCTCACTGGTGGTTGCATTGACACCTTTGGTTTTGATTTCTGGGTATCCACAAACATGCCATTTACAAGCTCAGTGAATTGGCCAGTACTTGCTGTGTGTGTGACTATGCAGAATATCTCTGACTGCTGAGCGTGTCTGCACATTTGTGTCAGTGCACGAATGGTACTTTTTTTTTTTTCTTTTTTTTTTTGTGCAGCAAGAAGCTTATGCATGCAGTGTGTGAGAGAGAGAGAGTATTGACTTGTTAAGTACCTCTGTTTTACGGGGCTCACCCAGCGCAACATATGGTTGTTTTTACAGGGGGTGTATAAACTGAGACATCCCTGTGAATATAAATGTGTCCCTTGAAGACTTTCAACCTCTCCCTGAATATAGATGGAGGACGGTGCCGCCGTTACTGCATGAGATATGGTGATGGACAAGCGTAGATACCTAGTTTTAAGAGTTTAGCATCCCTTAATACATGAATGAATGAATCAGTCCTCCCACCCATCGAGATGATTTTCTCTAAGATATTCGATAGTGAATAAGAAAGTCAATAGCGTCTAGCGGTGCTGTAAAGGTTAGTTACTTCTGACAAATAGCTTTGAATGTTGTCATGTAGGTAATTACTCAGAGGATTTCTTCAAATTATCTTCTAATGGCTCATGCATTCTCCTTTTTGTAAGAAAATAACTGTCAAACAAAGTACCCTCACATCTCTCTTCTACGTAGCAACCAGGGGTTCGTTCATTCCTCTGTGGTCACACGTTGGTGAATCTCCTCCTCCCACTGAGTTTCAGGCTAATATTTGCTTCAAGGAAGTTGGGAAAAGTACATTTTTCTCAGTGGATTGTGAAAACAGGACAACAGGCTACAAGTTAATTGACAGGCTATTGGTGCTTATTTTACAGGACAAGGTAATGGAAAATTTGCCTGTCACGCCAGGAAACCGGACATCATACTTGGCTGCATCGCCGTTAGCATGTATGTTGCACAATACATCCACTAGAGGACAGTACAGATTCTCGCATGAATCTACACTTCTCCTTCTCAACTCACTTTGTTCCTATTCAGTCTCTTCACAACTCTTTAGCTGCAGTGGTGAGTACCTGCGTCCAGGTGAGCCAGGTAACATCATGAATGGACTTAACGTTTTTCGCAGACTCTTCTCATGTTTTCTTTGCTTCTCGCTGCCTCCACAGTTTTTAACGATACGTCTCTGTTTGGTCAGAACCTGGGAACTTATGGAAAACATGCACAAGTATGGATGAACTGAATGCAGAGGACAAACAGGAAGCTTTTTCTGTATTTCATGTTGAGCAAAAATGAACCTTATCCTGAAATCTAAATCTGGGAATTTCAAATAAAATTGTATTTATGCTCAAAACCACAAATCAGTTCTGTTCAGAGGGCTTTACAGTCGTACAAGGTACCAATTTTCTGTCCTTCAGTCCTCAGTAACAGGAAATCTACCCCCCCCCCCAAAAAAAAAAACCTTTGGGAAAAAAAATACAGAAGTACTTTATCTGGAGTAGCCCCAGAGGAGGGATCCCTCTTCCAGTTTGACAAAAAGAAAATTTCTTGTTAGAAAAAGTACTGCGTGGAAATACACTACCACTAAATTTTCAATAGAGAAGAGGAATATTTCATCTTGTAAACATCAGTTCTGTATATATAAAATGTATCTAAAGACATGTTATGTATGGAAATGAAGTAGAGGGAGCAATAAATGGGTTTACCAGCATTTATGTCACTGAGGTTCAGAGAAGAAGAAATCAGAGCCGAGCCTACCAAAAGGCTGCATATCCAACAGTGCGTACGCGCAGTCGCTGCACACAAAATCACGCAATCAGAAGCCATTTGTGCTCGGCGGTGGAGCTTCTTATGGAGAGACGTGAATTCAAAGTACCTTTTTTTCTGCCGGGCTGCCTGCTGTCTTTCGCTGCTTCCATCCCTCAGTCCCTCCATCTGTTGTTGTTCTTCAGAGACTAATTATGGAGAGTATTGTGCTGTGACTGACTGCTGTACCTGCGATGAAATAACAGGTGACACATTAGACTCTGGTGAACAGGTGCGTTTGTTTTTGTTCCTGAACTGTACTGCATAACTATATGTTGTTTCCAGACCCTAATTAGCTCAGGAAAACCAAGCTTAGACAAATATAACGAGAAGATTTTGCATATTTTAAAAACGTGTCAACTTTGTTCAGAATAATTAAAGCCCTGCTCAGCCATCTATCTATGTAGCCACCGTGCCGCCTCTACTCTGAAGCATCATTTATGCTGGGAACGCGTCCCACCCGCTTTCTGTTGAGGCCCATTTACTTCACAGCGCCTTTTGAAAGCTTAAAACTTAGATAAAACTACTTTACTACCATGATAAAAGACATACTTTTTGAAATCCAAACATAGTCATGTAGTTTCAGTTAGCATGAACACACACAAACACACACACACACACAAACACACACACACACACACACACACACACACACACACACACACACACACACAGCAAGGTAACCCTGGAATGGAGTTCTGCAGTTCTCTTAAGTTCTGGAGCTTGAACAGTGATATGTGGAATAATTAGACCAGTCAATAGAACAAAATCTTTCTCCTCATGAATGTGGTGATTTTTTTTTTTTTTATGTATTTATTTATTTTTTAGATAGGCTTGACTGGTTGGGGCGAAAGAGAGTGAAAGGGATTAAGAAATTATTCAAGAATACACGAACATCTCAGTAAAAGCAATGCAAAGAACAAACACAAAGGCGCGCGCGCACACACACACACACACAGCTGAATCATCAAAAGCCTGGGAGAACTGGAAGGTCTTCAGACTGGCAGGGATGTCGAACAAACACACTGTTCTTGCACCGTCTGTACCTTTATGCAATTGTGGAAGCCCCAGACATCAAATGCTTTAACAAGTAACACTGTGTTTTCCATTAGAAGCTGAAAAACACCCTTCTACCCACGGAGCCGTTCACTGACGGTGTAAGATTAGGTTTCTCATGTTGCCTCTCCTTGTTGGCGCCATCATTTGCTTTTACTAACATGCCATTTCTTTCACCTTCCTCCGTGACAAACAAAGATTGAAAGGGAGGCTGTGTACAATGGTGTTCACTTCACGGACAGAAGGACTTTTATCTGTCTTACCAGGAGTTCAGAATTGGCGCACAGGCCTGGACAAGTGGCTCCCAGCTGTAAACCAGTCAATCTGTAACACCACAGGGATCCTCTGTGGGGAAACAATAACACGCTGGCACCTGCTTCTAACTAATCTTTTATGTCATACACAGAGTGGACCTGTGGAGATGGAAAAGTTTTATGAATTGTGGGACTTGATTTAATGCATCAATCAACTCCTGATGCAACAAGGATGGAGATGATGCAATTTCCATCCTGGAATTATGTGATTTCATCAGAAAATGTTTTATGTCACCTTATGTGTCCCCTACATTATTTTAAGTTTTATCTAGCTAACAGTTTCGTGTTTTTGTGTAATTCTGCAAACAAACCAATGAACAAACAGCACCAAAAAAAAAATTTTAAAAAATCCAGCAACGGTTGGTACATTTTGAGTTTCATTCAACCTCCAGTACATCTTGACTGTCCTGTCTTCTATCCACCACGTCATGAAAATCCTATCTGAAGGAGAGTGTGCTGTGTTTGTGTGTTTGCAGGCCGGCCCGTGATGATTGTGGTGGAATACATGGAAAATGGATCTCTGGACTCATTTCTCAGGGTGAGTGTTGCAGTAATCAAGTCAGATGATGTTGGTTTCTGGCCTCAGGTGTTGTTTTTGTGTGTGCAGGCTGAGATCACCCTCCCCTGTCACAGGTTAATGATATTGCACCTTGATTGAAGCTATTTTTTTTCTCTTTGTTTTGCATATGAAGGAACTCCAATAGGGATGTTTTTGTTGTGGAGTAAAGTCCCATCAGTGAGCAGCCATTTCACCGTGATGTCAGTTATACTATGTGTTTTTGTCAGTTTCATCACTTTGCCTCTGTTTTGGGCAATGGCACCTTCTCTGTCAGTTCATTCCGTGTATCTGTCTCTCCCTGTCAGCAACATGACGGTCACTTCACTGTCATCCAGTTGGTGGGTATGCTGCGTGGCATCGCCTCAGGCATGAAGTATCTGTCAGACATGGGCTACGTTCACAGAGACCTGGCGGCTCGAAACATCCTGGTCAACAGCAACTTAGTCTGCAAAGTGTCGGACTTTGGCCTTTCTCGAGTCCTGGAGGACGACCCGGAGGCTGCTTACACCACGACGGTACACCTCACCCTCCAAAACTCTTCAGACTTTGAGAACCCTGTGAATCACAGGCTGAGCTGCTCCGTACAGACGTCGGTCTAGAGTTAGATTGTTACATTGGGATGTGACTGACATTTTGGGGCAGGTGTAACGGTAAATCTGGTCCTCTAAAACTTTCATCCTTAGGAATTGAAGACAGTTTAATGACTATCGTCGGATGCCAGAAGGTCTACCTGCTCAGTGCAGGTGCCAGGCTGAGGTTAGACTCAGTTAAATTCTAGGTGTTGAATTTGAGTGGCATTTGGCTGAGATATAATGAGTATTATGCTATTATATTTGCAAATAATGTTGCAGACTTAATAATGACCTTGTACAGCCTGAATGAAGCAAGATATGCAGAGTTATGCTGTGCAAATGCGATGAAATTGTAGAGAAAATATATTAAACTGGAGCTTCTTTTCTTGGCAGTGTGGATTAAATGTGTAAAATAAAATATAACATTTTTAAACAACAAACTGCTGTTTCAGCATGTTATATTAAACAACATGAACCTGAGCAGACTAAATATAGACTTCCTGCTTCCTCATCATCAAAGGAAAGAGGTAATTCATTGCAACCTCCATCTCTGCAATCGTTAAGAGACGCAGTCCTGTAAATCAGTCACACGCTGACCTTCGTTTCTTGGTTCAAAGTTGTCGGCGTGTTCCTGGCTGGACAGGAAATGAGGCGGTGGTGATAGGCAGTACCTAAACACACTTAATCAACTTTTGAGGTTTGATAATATTGTTTGCAATTTCAGTTTTGCGTAACTTAATGATATTTTGTGTGTGAAAGCAGGGAGGTAAGATCCCCATCCGATGGACGGCTCCAGAGGCCATCTCATACAGGAAATTCTCATCTGCCAGTGATGCTTGGAGTTACGGCATCGTCATGTGGGAAGTGATGTCATATGGGGAACGGCCATATTGGGAGATGTCCAATCAGGATGTAAGTAACATATTTGTGTGGTACCATGACATAAATCAGTGTGTGGTACAGGAAATACAGAAGTCCAACTAGAAAAGTACTTCAGTGGCTTTGAAGAGCCAGTAGATCGACTGAAACCTTCTGAGATAATGAATTACAGAAAAAGAAAAGTGACTATGAAGAGAAATAATTTAACTCTCTGAACAAAGTGCTAGCTTAAGTGGCATGAAATGGATTAGACATGAAATTTTCGCTCAAACTGAAAATATATTTTAATGTGTCATTGATATCCAGCGTTGGTCTGATGTCAAACTCCAATGTTGAGTTTAAACTTCAAAAAGTTGTTGGATTTTTGTTGACAACACAACTTCTACCTGCCGTTGCACCTACATTCAACCAAATGTCAGCGTCTGATGCCGTTAGCAGCCAGCTGTGTGTAGCTGGGACGGAAGAGACTCGCTCATTGTTCTAGCAACATCCCTCCCGACAAGCCAGAATCTTCACACTCTTGAGTGTTAACAGGTGTTTATATACCATTTCTGTCACATCAGACACCCTCCTGTGAGTCTAAGAGACTGTTTGAGGATAGAAAATGATGAGTGCGAGGGAGATGAAGAGAGCAGTGAAAGGTCAGAGGTTCAGAGCACTTTGATCCAGTCGAGGGGGAAGTTTAAAGCTGTGGATTCAGTGTGGCTGAACAATCTGCTGATCCCTGGACTGCGGTCAGGGATTGGTAGAAGCAGAACCATCCTTCTCACCACAAGCTCCACAATAATCCCTTTAACCCCATATAGGCACACACACACACACACTCACTGAGATCGCAGGGTTTGTGGGGGATTTGTGTTGTTTGGGAATTGCTTCAGAGTGCTTTCCAAGGCAAAAGGCCAGCCTTAACCAGCCTGACGCATTCTCATCCTGGTCAGCCACCTCCTGAAATGGCGCACAAAGATGCCTGCTCCCCTGCCTCACAGGTGTGATCCAGAAGCAGCTTCATTCCACTGTTTAGAAGTCAGCTGATTAGCCAGTTCACCTACAGTTCAGCTTTACTTGGTTGCATCAAAGCTTCCAAGAATGATATTGTGGGAAGTCTATTTTTAAAACCCTGCTGTTTCATGATTATATTCACTTCACTGGTTAGAACTGTTTAGAAAGGACTGACAGAGGGCTGTTGCTGCAGGCTAGTTGGAAAAGCAGCGCTGCTAAACACCCTGAGGTGTCATTAGTTGGATTTCCGTCAATGCATCTTAATGCACATTATTGAGTATCACATGAGAAAAGGTTGATGAGCTTCTTCCACCACTACGTTTTTCGCAGATATTCACGCTCTTCTTCGCCTTTGTCCCCAGACAGCAGACAACATGACTCTGCTGTTACAACTTCTCACGCCTCAAGATCTCACTCCATTTTTTTGTTTCTGTTCTTCTTCTTCTTCTTCTTCTTCATCTTCTTCTTCTTCTTCTTCTCTGGTTGTGACTGCCACACGTAACAGTGCCTACGCTGCCATCTTCTGGCAGCATCATGTGGTCTATTAAATTCCCTCCTAACCAGTTGATGGAAAGTCTCCTGATGCACATTTCCTTTTTTTGTGATGTATCAACAGTTCATGTAAAATTCACTCACAATTAAATGGAAATGCAGTGAATTATTGTTTTAATCTCATCAGTGTGTGTGTGTGCGTGTGTGTGGGTGTGTGCGTGTGTGTGCGTGAACCCGGATTTCTGGAGGAAATAGTAACATCAGCCCTACTTCATGGATGAATGGATATTTGGGTAATAGATGATTAATGATAGAACACATTCAACAGTAAATAGATGGATTCATCATTTATCTTCCAATTCTGAAGAATCTGAAGAAAGAAATGTGTCTAAGAGTGAGAGATTCATCGAAAACACGGTGGAAACTGTGGGTTTTGATAGCATTTCAGCAGTAAGCCCAGTGAAAATCCATTTAATACCAAACAATCTGTTGTTATTCAGTGGATTTATGATGTTTGTCCAGTCTGTATATCTCGTCTTGGTCAGCTACATTCACTGAGAGGCATTTGAATCAGGATGTAGCTGGTTAAGATGCAGTGCACTTGTCTAACTTTCCATCAAAACAGATCAAAGTGTATAAATCTGCCGTACATTTAGACGTCGTCCTCTACATCCGACTGTTGTTCCAGGTGATTCTGTCTATCGAGGAAGGCTACCGACTACCTGCGCCGATGGGCTGCCCTGTGGCCCTGCACCAACTGATGCTGCACTGCTGGCAGAAGGAGAGGAGTCACCGGCCCAAATTCACAGATGTCGTCTCCTTTTTGGATAAACTGATCCGGAACCCGAGCACCCTGCTACCGCTGGTAGAGGACATTCAGAGGTGAAGCATCCAGGATTTGCTTTAAACTTTAAACATAGAGGCACTATGACCAGGAGTACTGACACTTGATTCAGACTTGAGAGTCACAAACATCCTTTATCAGCTCTTACATCCTCCAGGTGAAGATAAGGGGACTTCTCCAGATGAACCCTTTTCGCCCTTCAACGCTCTGAAAAACCTACATAGCGTCAATATCTTGACAAACTTGTCAACGTCCACTAAAATCTTCATTTCTTACCTTATTTTTCAGCTTCTATATCAATGGAAGTATGTAAACCCCACAAAAATTGAGATCTTTGGCTTCTATGTAAAATGACTTTGCCCTTCTGTTCACTGAATAATTTACAAATAAATAAGCAACATCTAAAATGATGTGGATGTTGTATTAACATCAGACATGTGTGAGGTCTACATGGCCGGATGAAGGCGGGATTTATTTACATGTGTGGGGTTGTTGAGTTTTCCCAGTCAGATTTTGAATTTAACTGGGTTTCTGATCGATCAGTCCACCAGAGTCTCCCGGGGAAGAAATGGACTACCCAATGATCATCTCCATTGGCGACTGGCTGGACTCCATCAAAATGAGTCAGTACAAGAGCAACTTCATGGCAGCAGGCTACAACACGTTGGATTCTGTGGCGAGGATGAGTATTGAGTGAGTCGAGCAGCCAAAACAGCACACAAACCAAACAGGACTTAATGTTATCAGCACTAATGCACCTCACCTACTCCTGAGGTTTCCTTCTTATTAGAAAATGCAATTCAGCCTGTGGAAGTCTAGTGTGGCTCCAGAGTGAGTCTGACAAGATAACCCCTGATGCCCTGATCAGTTTTAGCTTGAGACTGAAACAGGAAGTAAGAAGTCTGTGCTTCAAACTAATGGATGGGCTGTAAGAGGGTATCAGGGATGGACAGTCTAGTGAAAAACACTCTAAAATTGCATTATGGGGGGAGCGGCATGGCTCGGAGGTAGAGAGGCCGTCTAGCAACCACAGGGTCGCTGGTTTGATCGTCACTTCCCCCGGTGACCATGTCCAATTGTCCTCGAGCAAGACACTGAGCCCCTAATGGTTCCTGATGGCCCTGCGACAGACTGGCGACCCACCCAGGGTGAACCCCGCCTCTCCCCCAATGTCAGCTGGGATAGACTCCACCCCCCCAACCCCGCAAACCTTAACCGATAAGCAGTATAGAAAATGGATGAATGGATGGAAACTGCATTATGGGAAGTGTAGGATACTATTGGCTTCATTTGAAAAATGTCCATACACGCAAAATGTTTTCTGACATAATTCTTTAACTCACAATTTAAACTTCAGGACAGGAAGTGATGAGGATGAGACAGCTTTAATCTTTTCCAGTAAGGCAGGCCAGTAGTGCAGTATTTTTGTGAAACCAAAAGGGTAAAAGTGATTTAAAGCTCACCTCAGGATACACAATTGCTTTTCAGAAGGGTGCCCACCCGCAACACACAGCAGCAGGTATTTGTACCCTTCTTTACTAGCCTGGGTGGTTGCCCGACAAGAGGTACACAACAGATGTCAGGAGCGAGGAGTTCCAAATCATTAGGCTTTGCTTCCTCTCTGTAAGACTAAAGTGCAGGTTTAAAAATGTCTTTTTTGTGTAAGAAAAGATCAACATTTCCTGAATGAATGATGGGTCTTGGAATAATGTTGGGGCGTAAATGCGGTTCATGAAGGCCTTTTCACACCTGAAATCCTGCGCCGTGCCTCAAATGTCAGCAGCGCTGTAAATACGGCGGGCAGCTAGCATGCCTGGTAGCTAGCTATGAGGAGTAATTAATCTGCAGTTACACTTTATTGTCACTGTCATATTATTATTATAATGCTAGTACCACTAGCAGCATCAATGTCAAGTTTAATACTTGTTCATATCGAATTAACGCTCTCAGTACAGGTAAATTGTAAGTAGTACTGTAGTAGTACTAACAGTAACAATTGTTAACCGCCGGAACTTCCTCTGTGGTTTAAAAGCAACATGAACCGAGGAGTTACCTGGAGCTGCCGGTTCATTAAGAGAACAAGACATCCGTTATCTGCCGCAAAACCCATGTGATGTGTGGCCCATGAACGGGCTTGACATGTTGCCGCTATGAGACCATACTGATCCAAGAGGGAAACACTCCGTCTGCCCACTCATCAACTCATTCAGACAAGAGCAAACAAACTACAGATGTGAAAACACCCTCAAAGTCTAGATCTAAGGTCGATCTGAACAAGTTTAATTATAGTGTTTGTGTGTGTGTGTTTTTCTCCTCTCGGCCTAGAGATGTGAGGCGTATTGGGGTGGAGCTGATCGGCCACCAGAGGCGGATCATCAGCAGCGTACAGACCCTTCACCTTCAGCTACTGCACGAACAGGAGAAGGGCTTCCATGTATGAGGACGCCCTTTTGCATAACCTGGGACGGACTGATTGACGGACCAGACGGGATCCAAGTCTAGCCTGTGAGAGCGACTCTCCACAGCCTGTGCCTGAGTTAAGACCCCCCAAGAGCCAGACAAGTCTGTTTGAGCGAGGTCACCGGTCAGACTCACAGCAGACTCCCCCTGGGCTCGCTCATCTATACTAGACTCTTTTTCTACTATACACCCCTTACCCAGTATACCTGGTAGACTGTAAAGACTGGCCCAGGCCCTCACTTAGGGGAATGTAATGCCTTGTTGCGGCAGCAGTACTTTGTGTGTGGAGCAAAAATATCTAGAGACGTAGATTTGCAAACGTAATCTACCGGATCTTTCAATTCTTATTTTCTTGCTCTAAGTTATGTGCTCATGTAGCTGCTAATGGGTGTGCAATTGACAGGTTTTGTCTCTTAAGAAAAAAAACAACAACAACAACAAAAAAAAAACGTCCTCACTACTTTTTTATTTCGCAGTTTGATAATAATTTATTATGAAGGTATAATTTGCATTGTTTGAGACACTCTCTCTCCAGAGAATCTGATACTTGAAGAAAGACGCAAGTTAAGGAGATTTCTTGAATGTTCAAGTGTATAGACAATTAATCAGTAATTATTATCATAACCTAATATCTATATATGTGCTGTCCTGTTTGTGAAAGCCCTAGTAAATCTGGATCTTATTTAAAATGTCATATTTATTTAAAACATTTTAAAGTCAAATCAGCAATACAGTATTATGCAGTCACCTCAGTATCTCAGAGAGAGATGGAGAATTGTGCAATGGTTATTGACCTATGAAGCTCACACACCATCCACCAGTTTCTTTACTGCTACATGCTAAGCTCGCAGAACTGGATCTGTTGCCTTCAGATGAACAACCATACAAGTCTAGTCGGACTGTTTTTAAAGGACCAGTGTACTCACAGTCTCATAATCAGCTACAATTATCTGGAATGTGAATGTTATACGTTGCCTGGCAGTACACAGTCGCCACTGTCTTAACATATGAATGTTCACAGAGATATTGGAAACGGACTTCTATGGTTCTTCGGACTTTTCTACCATTCTTTCTTTCATTGTTTGTTGGCCAGCGCACCCACGTTCACAGGCAGCGGTGTGGACGGCTCAGCTGATGTAAGATTGAGTTCATTCTAGTTTAAAGTTTAATCACATAGAGGTTGTGGTACTTGTGGCAGCGTAGGAGCCGAGTGTATATAAGCGTAGTCGAAAAATGGAAACTGCGATCTGCGGGAGTTGATGTCATGTCGTTAGACTTTTGCCACTGAGATCGAGAATTTTCCTCATTGTGTAAAGAGGAGAATGCTGCAGGGTGCAGACAGGTGAGGCAGCAGAGGATGGAACCTGGCCGAGGGGATGAACGTGAGAGGAGCGGCTAAAGGGAAGCGGGGAGGTGCGGAGCCCCGGGGTGGCCGTAGAGATTCCACACCTGATTCCACGATTTGAGTAAATTGTGGCGACAAGCTGTAACTTGTCCCCACAATTTAGATAGTTTGTGGCTGCAAGATGTTACCTGTTACCATATTTTGATTAAATAGTGGCATTAGTAATGGTGGGAACATGTCATATGTTGTGGTCAAAAATTTAACAAAACATTGGATTCATTTACTGTGTATCTTTTAGCCACAAACTTCTTTTCTCTAGCTCTCTCTGACCACTCTGGGGTTCCGTGAGAAAGAGTTTTCGGGTGGAGAGAGAATTTTAGAGAGCGAACACGAACAGCAGCATCATGTTTCATTCTGACATCAACAGTGACAAACAAACACACACAAACACACACAGAATGCCTTACAATCTAGTCTGACAACCATGCAGAAACACATTCGGGTAGTTCACAAGTTTAAGTGGAATCTAAGGACCTATACATTAGATCAAGTTGTTTTCCATGTTCTCGAGAACCACACGGCCCTCTACAGCTGTGGTTTCAGGACTAACTGGGCCGTGGGGGGTTGAGATCTGCACCTTTCGGTCACAGTGTAGTTTTGCATCCAGGCCATCAGGAGGAGGAAGGTTGCACGCAAGCACCCATACACAGTACATGCACATATTTCCACACATTCGCTCACTATCACCACCCCTCTACAGTATATGGAGAATATCAGATGCTGTTCATTTAGCATGTTCTACTGCTGCGCAATGTTAGAACATTCTTTTGTACAAAGTACAAGTATACTTATAATTCTTGTATTTTATTTTTCTATAATTTACAAAGAGATGTTGTAGATCTTGCACACTGTAAGAGGCAGTTACAGCGAATATTTATTTGCAAATAAAGCTGAAAAGTTCTGGTGGTTGACTGCTCCTTCAATTTTGTGTTATAACTTCGGACGCGTGGGGGGGGGGGGGGGCAACGCAGAGACTGTCTTACCTCCTTCAGGCTATGAAAGGCTCTTGATTTAGCAGCTAAAATTAGAACCTCAATAAGATTGCACTCCCCATTTGCTTCTCCACTGGATTTGGTTTTCCAGTTGAAGAGAAAAAAAAAAAAAATTTCATTAAGAGTCAGATCCTGCTGAGCTCACCCCTTCACTAGAATGTGACTCTAATCTTACCTTAACTCACGCAGCCCTCAGTGAACAACCATTAACCCTAATTCAGTGGCCCAATCTGAGGTGTTTATTGTGCTGGGAAGTGGGAAAATCTGAGAAGTAGATTTGTCACACTCTCTAAGAATCATTGTTAATTAACCCTTTAACACCTCAGCCTATTTGGACCATGAAAGGGTCAGAAGATGTCCTGGGAGTAAATGCTTTTGCCCATTTTCCCAGAACCCTTGAAACTTTTATTATCAGGCAGTTATTTACAATTCCTTGCATGTTAAGAGGGTGTAATAACAGTTTAGAATGAAGAAGAACACAAAAACGGAAATTTATTTTTAGAGTTTTAGTGTGAAAAAACTATGCAATTGAACATGAATAACAGATTTTGCATGTTAAATCTGAAAAGTATAAACCTATTTACAATAGAATTTGTGAGTCTTGGTCTCTAAATGTCCAAAAACAGGCCATAAAATGGAAACTATGTACAGGCGTTGTTTTTTCCCCCCACACAGGGCAAATGTGATGACACCATATTGGCTGTAAAAGGCAACATCTCATCTCTCAGAAACCGTTGACCCAATAGACCCAACCGTGACGTAATTACAGTAATTTAGAGTGCGCTCTAATGACGCCTCTGTGTTTACTTCTTGGAATTATGTAGCTAGTTTTTCTGTAGCTAGCGTGATGTTAGCCTTCAGGCTAGCTACGTGTCGGTTTAAATATTGAGGTCTTGAGCTTCATTTTGTTTCTGTGGGTTTCTGTTCTTGTTATTCGCTACACGTCTTCGTTCTGACAGCAGAAGAACAGCAGATGGTGACCATGTTTGTTGTAGCGTGAATTCTTTTACTGGTTCGAGGGACCGCTCCACAGGGGAGCTTCCCCGTGTCCCAGTTACACGAAGGTACTATTGCAGTGTAACTGTGACAAAGCAAAACCACCAAAACTAAATCAAGGCATCAAAATTACAGATTAACACAAAATCCATCAAGATTACAAACTAAAGTTTAATATTCCACGCTGGGACAAACAAGACACTCTCAAACACACACTCTTTTTTTTTTTTTAAAGGAATCTCAAGCTTTCAGATGCTGCAGGCGCAGAACTCTGGCCTTAAAGGTGCAGTGCAATATGGGCGGAGCTACAGTGAGGGGAAGGAATGCAAATGGCTGCTCAAGAAGCTGCAACAAAACTAATGATGATTATAATGTGTCCTGATCCCATCAGGTCCGTGTTGACTTTAGTTGTGGGCGTTTAGTTTTAGATTCTTCTGGTTTACATTAGAACTTTATTTTTGTATTTTCTGTAGCTGTGATCATCTTTTTGTGTCTCTTTCTTATGTCGTAATCGCTGTAATTCATTTGTTTTCCACTTCCTGTCTTTGTTTTTCCCACCTGTTTTGAGTCACTCACCTGTGCCTCATCAGGCGGTTAGTCTTCGTCGGTCGCAGCCCCGTTCCTTGTGTTTCTCAGCTCCTTCCCGGCCCTCGTGGTCTCCCACCTGTTTCTTGTTGTGTTGTTAGTTGAGTTTGTATTTTATAGTTGGAGTCGGTTCTTGCCTCTCCTCTTGTCCCCCTTCCGCCTGTGGCTCTCACCATACCTGCCCCGTTTTAGTTTATTTTGATCATTAAAGACCTGAAGGTCTCCGCCATTCCCTGCAATTGGGTCCCCCCACACCACCAAACTTGACAAAAATACAACGTAAATGATCCCTGGTTTCAACCTGGCAGCTTTCATAAGATTGTACGTATGAGTAAGAACCAAAAGATGGAGCTGTTGGACCACACTGACCACCTCCAAGGTTGCCACGTGAGGAAATCCACACATTTATTGAGCAAATTTAAACCTTAAGGTAGGAAGTGGAATATTGCCTCAGTCCCACACACATTCTTCGTTAGGATTCCGATTCCAGACCTGACAACGTGTTAGGAGTTTCATCCCCTGACCTTTGCTTCATTTCACTTTGAGTATTTTATTATTTCTAAGATATTTAAAGCAAAACTTACAGAGGGTTGAATTCCTAGCCTGAAAATCAAAAAGACTGCCTGAATGTGGTTGTTGAAGATGATGATGGCGTGTACGTGGGTGGGGCTTAAAGCTACAGTGCATCATGTTTCCTTACTCTCTATACCAGAATTTCCCAAAGTATGGTGGCGCTCCAGCTGCCACTAGGGGGTGCGCGAGCTCAAACAATGCGATGGAGGTTCGGAGTGTTTTTTTAAGTGGGATTTTCCCACACAGTGAAGACGAGTAAATAAATATTTCCTTTGTAAAATTTGAAATCAAAAGCTGACATATTTCTCAATAAATAAATGCAGGCCATTCAAAATGCACCTCATCTTAAGAGGAAGTGTAGAAGAAGTTATGAAACACGCACTGTAGGCGGCATTGTTATGTTTTTTCCCCCAAGGGTGTGGGACATTGGGGGTCAGGATATAGTAGGGGGTGCACGGCCAACAAAGTTTGGGAACAGCTGCTCTGTATCAACCTCCTCTTCATTCAACCCTTTGCCTGACTTCAGTGTTTTATATTATACAATGCTCATTAAATGTACTTGCACATCTGTGTCCGGGGCGACACTGAGACTGCTGAAAGGATGCATCCTGAACATGCGAACCAGACTCATGCTGGCTGAGACTGCCACTTCCTGTTAGCCTGCTGCTCACCTAAATGTGGATAAATAATTTGATAGATATGCCAAACGTTATCGGACTAAATTAATCAAAGAGTTCTCATGAAACAAGCCATTTTTGTCAAGTTGTGTGACAGTCAAAGCGATTTGCATTTACACTTTGTTTACGGCTACAACGGAGTAGGCTACGATGCAGCCTATGACCTCGTGTTCCTTTCTGTAGCTTTAAGCCACTTTCAGGGACAGAAAGAGGACTTAAGCTCAGTTTTGGGAGGATACTGAATTGGGGACAAAAGCTGCGTACTAACTTAGTAAAATGCAGATTTATGGGTCAGCCGTTACCATCAGGGAAGCAGCAGTTGGGGTCAGCATCCAAGAAACGAATCTACGTGTTGTAATTACCCCAAAAGTGACATGTGTCCAAAGAATTATGGTAATAAATCAATTGCATCAGGATGGTGGGTCTGGGAAGCTCCATACTCCATGATTAGGTCACCAGGTGGCTCACCGAGCTTAATTCGCTCTAATAGGATTACCTGCCTCAAGCTGGGATGCACAGGAGGCATCTCAGCCTCACAACAATTACTGGGAACACACTGTTCACAGCTATGTTGATTGTTATTGTTTGCTTTCATAAGGTTTTTCAAATATAGGCCTAGTATAATTTTTTATTTCCAGTAATTAGACCATCTATGGGGTGATGTGGTGAATATTTGAATAGTGTAGATTTAATTAAGTCTTATGGGGCTGCTGGATAAACTGTCGGGCTGGCTCGGCCTGAGGAAGAAAGAGGTCAACGTTTTGTGTTTGGGGCTGGACAACAGCGGCAAAACTACCATCATCAACCAGCTGAAGCCAGCGAATGTAAGTACAAGGAGATCTGGAGGATCTGATCTAAAGATGGTTGTGGAACTCCCCTCCTATATGAAGTTTTCATAAGATAAACAGGTGTTTTCTTGTGTCGTGACATGAAGGCGTTTCTAAATCTCCTTGATTTCACCGCAATCATTCACTGATTGCTTGTTTTCAGCATTCGAATCTTTTAGGCCCATTATCAGAGGAGTGGAAACATGTTAGTCAGGTAAAGCCCATATCATACTTTCCTTACACTATTCCCATGTTGACATACTTTTGCCATTACTTGTCTTTTTTGTGTGTGATTGGGTGCATGCAGACACAGGCACAAGAAATAGTCCCAACTATTGGCTTCAACATTGAAAAGTTCAAGAGTTCAAGGTAGAATCGCATGCTTCTGCTTGATTTTGTTTCTGACTGCAGGTGAAATTAAAAAAGGCATCAGTATGTGTCATCCTGAGCTGTTCTCCCTCCTTCTCTCCCTCTCTCTGCACGCAGCCTGTCCTTCACAGTGTTTGATATGTCTGGGCAGAGCAGATACAGAAACCTATGGGAGCATTATTACAAGTATGCACAAACACACCCAAATAAAAACCCTTCTAAACAATTAAATGTAGGGCATGATGATTAAAACTTCCATGACCTTCCCTTAGGGAGAGCCACGCCATCATATTTGTCATTGACAGCAGTGACAAACTGAGAATGGTTGTTGCTAAAGAGGAGCTTGACTCTCTTCTCAACCATGAAGGTAAAAAATCCATGAAAAACTTCTTCACTTGGTTTTAGATTCTCATTTGTAGTTTCTCCTGTCAAATAACTGCTTTATTCTTTATACAAATATTTGCAAGACGCAATTAAATTATGTGTTGCACCAATGTACTATGGTGTCACAGCGGTTTTGTGTTTTTGTTGGCCAACCTGGAAGCCGGCATCTCCGTTGGTTCCCTCGATCAACAGCAAATGGGATTTTTACATTGGATTATTGCAGAAAATTAGCTCTGTGATAAACAAACTATCATTAGATTTATAAGATATGTTCAGCAAAATAAATTCCACCTTGATGACATCTGAAATGTAATATCTGTCATTAGCATTACAAAGCTAACGTTATGCTATCAACTCACTACACCACAGACGCAACTCCGTGTCTCTGTTGTCATGTTTCGCTGTTGTATTTTATGCAGTACAACAAAATGTTAAGCCATAAATTACTGTGAACTACAGGCCTTGCTTTAGGCATTTAACTTAACGTTCATTCTTAAATTATATAGACTTTGAGACAATGGAACCAAATGTTCAACAATGCTAACGTTCTTCCACGTTTTAGGACTCGTGCCTGTCTATCGTCACCATGTGGCCTTAAAATACAATAATAGGCATTGACACATTAAATTTACCACACATCAGGATAAACTCAAGTATGAACTAATCTGTAACAACGGCATCCATTTCAGTATTAGTATTTGTGGTGTTTTAGTTGTGTTAATATCAGGCGCGTTGAACTGGGGGCATGAGAGAGTTTCTGTCTTTTGTTGACATTCCCTCAAAATGAAGTAATAGAGATGTCACTGAGGTGTCAGAAACCTTCTCGTCTTAACATTAATCATGCCACATGTTCTGTATATTTCTTTTTTTAATTCTAAATAAAGTATTCCATTTTACCACTGTTAAATACCAATAACACTGGTCCAAGTCGAGCCAGATTATAAAATAACTTTTAGCTTGTTTTTGGAACTTTTTACTTTATTCATTTGGATGGTAAAAAAAAACTAACACTTCGACTTTTAGGATGGAAATTGTTTTTTGAAAGTTTTTAAATTCCACAATATTTTGTAAGAAAGTCACCTATTAGTCAAAGCTTCAGATGTTGTGTTTAGGCCAATGTCTTCACAACAGCAGTAGGACAAACAATTAAACAGAAAATAATACATGTAATTTATACAATTAAAAACTCTTAAATGAATGAACTTCAAAGTAATTATTGAATGGTCCTCCTGTTTTACTGTCCAGACATCCGTGGCAAAAAGCTCCCAGTATTGTTCTTTGCTAACAAGATGGATCTGCGGGACGCCATGTCTTCGGTCAAGGTCTCACAGATGTTGTCTTTGGAGAACATCAAGGACAAGCCTTGGCACATCTGGTAACATCTGCTTCAAGTTTCTCATAAAAGCTAACGCTTTCAGCTCCGACATTTGTCTCACGTCGTGTATTATTTAATCACCGTGATCAGCAAAAACAGAAATAGTTATACCGCTATGAAACGCTGTAATTTGTGTCGTACTCCAGTGCACTTATCGTCATCCAGTCCATCCAAAGTGATCGTTACGCTACAGTAGAATGACAACTGATTGCCTCCTGAGGAGAACTTTGATTAGACAGCAACATAGTTACTTTAAAAGCCGGGCTTTAGTTTATCCGTGTGTTTTCCACCTTGTTTACATGTTAGACAGATGGAGGGCAGATGGATTACAAGCTGGATGGATTTGGATCCTAGAAGTCATGAGAAAGTGAGTGTGTGCTACAAGGTGATTAACTCAACGTGTGCTTTATTTCTCAGTGCCAGCAATGCTATAGCAGGAGAAGGCCTGCAGGAGGGGTTGGACTGGCTACAAGGTGATCTAGGTGGTTTCATGTCGTACTGGCTATGTCCTTGCACTCAGAATTGTGTAAAAACTGTCTTATCCTGTCTTTTTTCACACCCATAGAACAAATTGCACAGTGAGTACCATTTTGTCAACATGTGAAGTGATCGTGCTGGTAGATTGTGTGGTGCCTCCTTGTTTTGCCCCTAGCAAAGGCAGCCAGCACCTCCACCGGAGATATCTTACAGCAGCATCTGAAGTGTGCGACGTGTTACTGGAGCTCTTTCTCCTCCGTTACTTTTAATTTACCAGCTTTGAGCAGCTCCTTCACACACATCGTTTGTTTTGCTGCAGTTGATAACAGCACCCTGAAAAATGGAAAGCACACGAGGGGCACAGCCGCTGCTTGGTGTCACTTTTCAAATGTAAAAAACATTAATTTGACGAACAAGTTTTAAGAGCTACAGGTTCAGAAAGAGGCGGAATTAGCCCGCCACAGCTGATAATGGAATAACTGCCACTTAACATAGACGTCAGGTTTTTCCGTAATTATTTGCGTTGGCTGGATTGTTAATCAAACATGAGCGATAATAACTGAAGCCAATATTGCAGTGATATACTTTATGCAAAAAAGTACCACAGTTTATAGCTAGACACAAGTCCAACCATCAAGGACCACAGTGACACTACAAATTTTTTTTTTTTTTTAAAAGCAAAACCTACATAAAGTGACTTATTTACATTATTTCATTACCAGCTCCAGTTATTACATTAAAACCAGCTAATAGTGTGACAACTTTAAAATGACGATATGGTACACAACTCGCTACATACGAGATTTTATGACGACGTCAAACATTTTTACCGGTTCAGTTGTGTCACCTGCAAATTCCATCCAAACTAGAGTTGTGTTTTATGTGCTGTAGGTTTTTCCATCGTCCCTTCCTCCAGTTTGATCGCTACGTGGTGCGTAAATACCACGGAACCCACCGAAAACCTGTAGTTTGCCAAAACGCTCTTTGACTTTAATGAAAAATCAACGTATTCTGTCATAGCTGTTGCTCCTTGTTTAAACCCTTTAAACTGTTGATTCCTGGGAGACAAAGTAGAACCCTGACATGACGTATACGGTTCTGTTTGCTTCCTCCTCCCAGATCACATCAGAACAGTGACGTGAGCGAGTGAATCGCCTGTGACCGCCGACAGATGGATCACCACCTTTGATGTTGTAGGCCTTATCACATAGCCTAGTACATTCCGTGCACGCCGCAATTCACACATACTTTTTCTTTTAAAAGTAAAAAAGAAGAAGAAGAAGAAGCACAGCTTGTAATTGACTGATCTTGATTGAATGCTCCCAGGAACCGTTCCCTCCGTAAACAAACCTGTGGATGCTGACGTGCCCCCGAAATCCTGAAAGATCTTCTGCTTATTTGCAAATGAGATTAAAAAATTTCCACCCTTGGAGACTTTGGGTTCCCCAGTCTAAATAACACACTGTAAATAGAAAATAAACGTAATACTGTTCTGTATGAAATTATACTAACACTTGCATTTCTTCATGCTGTTTCTATTTGTAAGCTATTAAACTTGATATATTTATTTATTCCACCCTGTTTTTCCGGTGGGGGTGCTGTCAGTCCTGAATGAAGGATAATAAACACTTGTTTATTAAGTGTGTGCCGTTTTATTAAAGAGATCTGTTGGAAATTCATCTGTAAACTTGAAAAAAAAGGATTACCTTAAATACAAAAAACAAAAACATATTTAATAAGTAAGACAATCATTGTATGACAACTATATTTACATGGGTTCAATGTGAATAAACAACACTGACATTGTTCCTCTTTATGAATAAATAATTAAAACTATTAAATACAACAACAAAAAAACTATGTTCAAAATTGTTTAACACGAATGAAAAGCTCCATTTTGACCCACATTGCTATTCTCAACACGTCATGAACTCCCAAGAACCTGAACATGAACCTCTGAGGCAAACTTCAGTTCAGTCAGTCAGCGTCCTTCCCTCCTCCAGCTGACTCCTTCATTATTGACGGTTCCTCTCCCCCAACATCTCATCACCGTCTGGGGTCAGTTTGCATCCTGTTTCATCAGCTTGTAGAGGACTCTTGTATGGAAGCGAGCACTGGAGTCCAGGAGGAAGCAGACCGTGTGGAAAATTTCTTCACGGTTATTTCCTTGAGAACACACAGCGGCATTCGTGACATTTTTTTATGGAGAGAGGGGCTCTATTTGGCGGGAGGGGCTCTATTTTCAATGTACCTGTGACAGAGAACTGAAAGAACTCCCTGGCGACCTCTGAAAAGGCATTCTCCAGATGTTGGACGAAGCCGAACTTCTCAGGTGGCGTGCTGAAGAGCCGACAGAGCTGCTGCACCAACTTCAGTGCCCAGTTCATTTGATAGCCGTCCATCTCACACACCTAGGGATGTAGCAGTACAGAAAACTACAAAAAAAAAAATAGGCTGCAGTCGCTGTGAGGGGCTTTGATCAAAATGCCAGTTTTCCTTAATTAAAACATGGATGACTTCTACTCTCCTGCCACCAGCGTACACTAAAATGTGGCTGAGTGGGAAAACAGCAGCCATTACAAAATGAGCTAAATACGCTCAGTGTTTCCTCCAAATATCTAAAAAGAAAACAAGGAAAGTAACAGCTGTTGCTGTGTTTCATGCAGGGAACAGCTCCTGCTGCTTTTTCCGGTGGGGGCACTGACCAGGAATGAGCCAACATGCTTAAAGGAATCAATTTTCAAGCTAAAGCAGCAGGAGACGACTCATTATTTTTATCTGCCTGGAGTTATTTCTGCGTATGTGAAATATTAAAGAACTATAATACCCACCAGTATAATGTAGACGATGAGTCTTAACGTCTCAAGGAGCTGCCCACTGAGGATCTTTCTGGCCAGAAAGGTGTAGCAGAACTTGCTGCCACACAGAACCAAGAGGCGAGCGATGCTCTCCAAGTGCCATGGCTGAGGGAGGACTGAGGAAAAGGAGGAGATCGGCAATCTTAGTTTTCACATCAGTTCAAATTTGGGAATAAATATCTTACGGCACTGTAGATAATCATTCTATATTCTTTGTTCTACTTGTCAACCATATATTTGTAATCCATACCACCTTTAGATAAAGGAATATTACTTTCTACCGTTTAATTCTGAATATCAAAATAAATCTTTGTCCCAGAGGAGCCTGCATCCTGGTTCTCTTGTGTCTAATCGCCTGCCTAAGGATCTGAAACCTGTACGAGTCTACCGGAGGTCTGGGATGTAAAAAGAGTGTATGATACCAAAGAGCTCCTCCAAGATGGCCAGTCCCGAGTCTGTGTTCCAGCCTTTAACCTCTTGAGTGCTGAAGAGTGTAAGGATGGCCCTGGCCAGCTCCCAGAGGGCATTGTGAGGCAGGCCCCTCTGCACCGGACCCTGCCAGCTGATGGTGCCTTCAGGGGAGAGAGCACTGCTCACATGCTGTTCACTAGCTCAAAACGTTGGTACATTTTCCAAAGTTTTCGCTGTCAGCGTTTTATGAGGCAGTTAAGGGAAATTCATTTAGCTTGATCATTGTTAAGCTAACTTCCCAATCCATACGCAAATACAGTGTAAAATCAGAGACAAATTATCAGTGTTAAGTGTCAATCAAAAATCCTGATAAGTGATTGTTTGGTTAACAACGGGAGTCGTCTTACCCTCAGGCTGCAGCGGTCCGTACAGGATGAACAGCAAGTGTGCCTGTCTGACCAACGCCCACGGCCTCAGAAGTTGCTGTAGCCAAAACTGACACTCTATTTGGTTCGGCCACGGGTCCAGCAGAACCTGACGGCAGAAATGACGGACCTGCACCTCCTGGTACCACCTCACCCCTGAGAAAAGCCAGGGGAAAAAAAGGAAACAAGAACATTAACATGTTTAGGCATTTTAAAGGAACAAAATTCTACTTTTGCCACCGTTACAGGAGTGACAGATGCAGTAATTGCCTGTAACCAGTCAGGTAAGGCTCCAAAACAAAGACCTGGTGTCACAGTGACGACTGACTCCATCTTATGCAGCAGGTTTGTGATGTCACACACGAAGGTGAAAACTCTCTGGCATTCAAGTTCATCCCACCCAGCCACTAGCGTCTGCCAGGATATCAACAGAGGAGTTGGTTTATTTGTGTCTCTGACAGGACGAAAACATTTCTGATCATATTCAATCATAATGTGCAAAATCTGGCTTGACACAAAGGCATTTACCTGTAGAAAAGCTCCATAGCTGGAGAAGCCAAAGCAGTCTGGTGCTAGGCACCACTCCAATGTGAAGCAAGGAACCTGAAATGAGGTAATTGGTGCGTTTTAAATCCATAAATGATGATCTACTGACATTAAGACTGAATGATACATTGGTTCAACAACATTACAATGCACACTTGTGCAATCGTGACAATTCAAACATAACACTGTGTTAAACTTTCTTAAAAAAAAAAGTATAATTAATACAATTAGCTCTTTAATTTGCTAAATCCAGCCTGCTGTGATAACAACAGAGGTGCTCTTTTCCTTGAAGTCCGGGTCAAGCCTCAAGTCTCTGGGTCACGGGTCACAGGTCAAAGTCGAGTCTCTTGCTTTTTCCCAAATCTATTCATTCAGCCTCTTACCCAGTTATGCTATTATTATTATGTCATGTTCCAAACGACTACAGAGACAAATTAGCTTTGAGCAATTTCTGATGCAGTATATTTATTGTGCATTGTGCCTGTCAAATAAACAATAAACAAACAACGAATCAAGATTTCGTTCACGTTTCCTTAACAGAGTTTGAATCTTTTTCGGATGAGTCAAAGTCAGGTCTCATGTCCCGTGTGTATGAAACCTGTGACTGGAGTCCCCATGTGTGGTTGGTGCCACCGCTCCGTCGTTCCTACACTTTCACTTCTCTTACCTGTAAAAACCTGTGAACGGTAAACTTCAATCTCTCCTTCGTTGGCTGCAACAAAGTGCATCTCTTGAACAACAAACCTGACAAACACAAAACATCTCTCTTCAGCTGACATACTAGTATGCCACATAATACTGTGTGATGCCAAGCCAAATGTATTTAAAAAGTATGTCAAAGCTGACTGTGTAAAAACCAGCTTACCCAGGTCTCTGTAGTGCTCAATAATTGATCGCTGTCTACTGGGGGAGGAGTGGTGGAAGCTTTGATTGATCATTTTATTCTTCCAAGCATTGGTGTCGATATATTTCACAACAGAGGAAGTGATTTCTTTGGACACCATACTGAGCACACTGATCTCTGGCACTGTCAAATGCACAGACAAAGAAGGTCTGTCAATTGACGCGTTAAAGCAGAAATATTCCAAATACAGTATCTTAAATAATGTAAAATATCTCAAACGTTGAATATCTCAATGTAGCTGGAAAGAACAGAACTACTGCAAGAGATGCCAAAAGTAGTGGCAAGTGCAGAGACGGAGTTTACTTTTGGTTTAATTCATGCAAATCATTAAAGAAATATGATGTGGGCATTGTGTATCTGCTGAGGCAGAAAAAATCAATATCTGCGCAAGATTTTCCACATAGAAACTCATTAAGTCGTTAAAGTTAGGAAATGTCTTCTAATTCATCATTTGCTGCCAAAATTTAAATATTTTTTCATCATTACTGTGATTTTACTTGTTCTACAAATGTTATTAAGAAACGGTGTTTATGCTATTAGTTTATTAAATTATACTGTGTGTTTTGTGACTTTTAAAGCATTTACTGTAAATGTCCGGCTCACTGCGTAAACTGTGCAGCTAACATTACGTCACAGTTTAGGAGTTCAAATTAAATACTACAAGAGATTAATGTGTTGAATGATCCACATTTTAAAGGCGACTTTCTTGTAAAAACAAAACAAAAACAAAAAACAACCCTTCCAGCTACACCTACCAGACATTTTGTCCAGGATCATGTGAAGCACCTCTGACGGGAGTCTCTGTAGGAAGTTACCGCCGCTGTTCTTCCGCTGGCTGCGGGTCGTCGTCATGGTTGTAGCCGGGCGCTGGCGACCGTAAGCCCGCTTGCGCCGCTCTGTCTTGTGCGTGTGAGTAAATTTATGAATGTTTGTCCTCGCCATTACCTTCCCTATCGTACTGAAAACAGAAAGCGCAAAACTCTTAATGCCCAGTAAAATTCAAGTCTAACCAAGATATTGTCGAAGTGACGGCGGCCATTCTTTCTTTTAAATGCAGCCTACCACTCGCTGTGTTAGCTAATTTAGCCAACATTGCTAATTAGCTAGGAGTAAGATTAGCAAACTTTTTTTTTTTTTCTAAACGTTTTGGTTCAACTAAGTGTTGGTCGCAAATGTATGCAGGTTAAAAAAAAGAAGAAAAAGAATACAGTCTTGATTTTACAACAAAGGAGAATCTTACCGATATTGCGTACTTGTTGGTATGTTTGTGGAGGTTAAACTTTCCCCCACTATAGCCTTAGTTTAATTAATGGAGTCAACAATGGCGCCAAAGTTATTTCCTGATCGAGTTCAGGCTTTATCCTCTTTGCATAATCAAGTGTGCAGCCATATCAATAAAAAAAAATAAATAAATAAAAATTCAAGTTGACTCGAAAAACAAATAAACGATGGCCCAAAGGCAAAAGTGGAAAGGAACAGGAAAGGAAAACTATCCTGTAATAATTAATGATTGTGGGGAAAAGGAAAAAAAAACCACACTAGTCGAAATAGGATGAAGGCCATGATGCATGAATTGAATGCTGAGGACGAGCGTCTTGCACCAGGCCATATGGAGAATGTGATAAAATATCAGTGTATCATTTAGCCATGCCACCAGTGATATGTAAGTTATTTGTGACGAACATATTATTTGCGTGTTTAATTGAAACTTTCCCTCCAGGTTTATTTCACGATTGGAGGCTTTTGAATTGTTCATCTTAAGTTAATGGTGTTTCTGGAAACCTGGAATGACTTATGGCTCCACTTGACCTCAATCTCAAAGAGCCGAAGCCTAATCAGCCAGAATGACCAACATTTGGGCGTACAGGCTTTGTTGGTCTGTGTCTTATATTGAGAAAGTTGTTTATTAAGCATGTGAAAATTGTTGAGAAGATATGTGTTGTGCAGAAAACAGAATACATTTTCTTATGGACAAAAACAAAAAACACCCAAAAATGCACAACATACACCATCCCAACAGTGTTATCCTCCACTGCAGACCAGCTATGCTCAGCTGTTAATCACAGGATTATTCCGTTCAACTAAGACTATTAAGTGTTGGAGATTCAAATGGCGTCTCCCACAGGCAGACCTTGGAGAGGATCATCCCTCCACTATGGTGCTCATACGGAGAACTGAGGACTTCAAGAAGTAACCATGGGCCGGAATAAAAGCTCTCGTTTACCAGCAGGTCGTCACGGTAGGTTACACTTGGGCCACAGTGGGAGAGAGAGGGAAGACCTGCCGGGGAAGACCGCGGTCCTCAGAGGAGTCCAGAGCTAAAAACAGCCGTTTTCAATTACCTGACGGGGCTTGAGTCACAGTATGTAGCACGCAGAATCACACTCCTACACAGATGGTGTCAACATACCGGCTTAATTCTGGAAGTGTTAATTTTGTCTAGAATTGCTTTCATATTCTAAATGCAGATAATGTTTATGAGAGCTGGGCAGCATGTGCACCTTGTGATATGAGACTCTTGGCTTCTTTATATTTTTTGTAGTGATGTGGCAGCCTTCCTAGCCTGAATTGTAGTCATAAAATGTCATTCTCTGAACATAGAGGACTAAAACGTAGCTTTGCCCACTTCGATATTATAACCACATAACTGATAACTATTTATCAAAAACTTCCTTTTTGTATTTCTTTGTGAAGAAAAAAAAGATATAGATATGTCACACATTGATTGAATACGAAGCTGTCATATTTGCTTTTGTCCATAATGTTTATGTGCATGTTCCCTCCACAATACTGGGTTAGTGGACTCAGCAGACATGAAGGTACATAGACAAATGCAACACAGCCAATGAGGACAATGTCTCCTCTGTCTGTCTCTGCTGGGCCACGGTGCTCTGCCTCCGGGTCCACTGTTGACATCGGACCAGTTTGTGTGGAGCAACAAGCCCCGGCAGGACCGTCTCGCATCAACACTGACACGATGTCGCTGATGCCGACAGGGATAATGATGATGATGATGATGACGACGACGATTTCCGACACTGGCCGGTCGTATATTTGACAAACCTGTTTGTCATTTAGGGCAGAAGAAGAGACAGAAGGAGCTGATCAGTGGCGATGGCCTTATTTATCCGGAACTTTGCTAAATACGTCTCTGCTTCTCAGGGTGCATGCACCATCTGGGCACCTCTGAACATGGCTTTCTAATCCTGGTGTTTACCTGGTTGGTGAGTGGAGTTCTGACTAACTGTGTGTGTTGCATCCGAGAAAAAAAAGGATATATATGTTACAGCCTGGCGTTGTTGTTAGGTTTGCAAATTTGGGGGCACAAACATCCCCTTGTTCTGATTTCCTGCGTGTCATGCCTTCATTGTAGTCAATCATGAAGTTAGCACAATGAGCCTTGTATTTCTAGTGTTTTAAGAGGCCACAGCACTGCCACGTCCAACGCTGAACAATAATCTGCCTGTGCTCTCAGAGGAAGCCTGAACAATAACGCTAACTAACAGCTGCTTTTCTTGTGTTTTTCTCTTGCAGCTACAATAAGATGTAGTATAAATCCTCAGTGGAACATATGTCCTGTGATAGCCTGTTATTTTTCCGCTAAGGCGTCATTGCTTTCCAAGTCAAGATCTTTTCACCTTGAACATTTTGTTCAAAATATTGAGAAGGAAAGGGAAGTGAAGACACGTGAATGCCGAACTCCTGTTCCTCTGAGCGAAGGGTCCTATGTTGTGGCTTTGACCTTCCAAGATTGTTACGGCATTTTTATATTTGAATGTAAAACCAAGTGCAAAATGAGTTAATGTGAGAGATTAAATCAACCAAATATAATATTTGAAGTGCTGTCATTCAGCGCAGAGCCGCAAACATTTTCAAAGTTAGTTTATAACAGTACTTTCAGCTCGGGTGGTTTCTGTAAATCTTTAATTTCCTTTTCCTGAGGGGCTGTGGGAATAGACTTCTGCGGCTCGTTCTCTAGAGGAGGGCTTTGAACAGGTGAAGCCGAACACCGCTCTCATTAGTTACAGATGCAGACACCTGCCACTCAGCAGAGACTGATGTCGGAATACTGAACGTCTCCACGTAGGTTTCCCCCTGCGCTTCACCCACACTGGAGGAATGACTCACAAGACTGGCTAGATGGGAGCTCAGTGGGATTACGGTACTACTGGGGACCACGCAGTTAACAGGAAGAATCCAGACACATCTTCAGCCTGGGGGAACTGCAGATTTTTGTATTTATTTTTTTTAAATGAAAGTTCATCCTTTTTTCTTTTTTTTTTTTTCCTTTTTTTGCCGCAGTGCCACTAAAGTCAAGGATAGGGCCAGGAGATCAAGAGTTGAGGCCACTCACTCAGTCTGTCACTGAGTCACTGGGGGATGGTAAACACGAATAAGTGGTGTGATTGAATGATGCCAGCGACCCGTTTGACAGAGGGATGAATAAATGCAGTAAATCTCAGTGTATGGAATACCAAGTTTGAAGTCCGGGGTCAAAGGGTCTAGGGGTCTGAGATGAATCTGCGAAAGTAGTAGTGGTACCAGAGTCAGAGTTTAAAGACGAAAGTCGGGTGACGGAAAACTTCAGGGCTCAGCTACGTCCGACATCAGTGAGATACACACTTAATTGTCTTCCGTCGTGCTTCTTTGCTCTTCAACTAATTCAATTTGTGTAACTTTGCAGTTGGGGCATCTGTCCGCGCTCAGCTACTGAGCCAGTCATGGCCAGCATGGCAGTTCAGCTCCTGGGCTTCTTCTTGGGCTTGCTGGGGTTTGTAGGAAGTGTTGTTTCAACTGTGCTTCCTCACTGGCGTAACGCAACCTTCGGCGGCTCGAACGGCATTTCAGCCACGGCCTACATGAAAGGCCTGTGGATGGATTGTGTGTGGCACAGCACCGGCATCTACCAGTGTGAGGTGTACAAGTCCTTACTGGCACTGCCGCGTGACCTGCAGGTAAAACACGCATCATTTTGTCGAAGCTTATTTTCAAAGGAATGTATTATCATGTTTAATGACACTAGAATCTTTTGTGATTCCTTGTTAGGTTGCGCGGGCCCTCATGGTCCTCTCCTGTGTCACCTCAATCCTGGCAGCTGGGGTTTCTGTGATGGGAATGAAGTGCACCCGCTTCGCCCACGGCTCGTCGCTCAAGTCTCCCCTGGTGCTGAGTGGCGGGATTTGTTTTGTCTGTGCTGGCTTATTATGCTTGGTCACCGTGTCCTGGACCACCAACGATGTCACCGTTGATTTCTACGACTTCTCCATTCCCGGTGAGATGAAGTATGAGATTGGCCTGGCCGTGTATCTCGGTTATGCTGCCGCCTTCCTCAGTCTGTCCGGAGGACTGGTGCTGTGCTGGAGCAGCAGACCGGAGACGTCGCAGAACTTTGTCCGTAGGCCAACAGGTCCACCGTTATCACCTCCCCCTGCCTTCAACCACATTTATCCCCCTGCTCCCCCCTATAAGCCCCCCGAGGCACTGAAGGACAATCATGCTCCCCCACTTTGCCCCAATTCTCAAAGTGGTTATAGGCTTAACAACTATGTTTAAGACTGGGAAAGGTACACACCCATATCTGCTGTTCACTGCAGCCTGATTTACCTCTTTAACCTGATCAAGCCCTGGGGAGAAGAGGACCCTCTCACCTCTGGAAATGTGGGTTTTGTTATCTGATACTGGGCGGTTGAAGGCTGAATCCAGGAGCGTAACAACATTTGACTTACATAAGATGTTGCAGTGTGGTCTGATGCTGTCGCACTCTAAACCGCTAACATTTGGAACTCTGCATATAACAAAGAAGAGGATTTTCCTACCTGCTAAGAGAATAATATAAAATCTTACATAGAGATTATAAACAGGAAAACAGGACCTTGTCTAAAATTCCCAGGGCTTTAATGTGCCAAGCTCAGTGTGCAAAGACTGTTGGAATCAAGCGTGGGGGGGGGGGAAACAAACCTCCAACCTGTTGACTGCTATGTGTCTGTACTACCAGCAGGTGGTGACATATCACAGCAAATAGTCAAAAAGACAACACCTGGGTCTGATTCCGAAGTCTCTGCTGTAGCAATTCCTATTAATCCGCAGCCAGCAGTCCAGTCACGTTGTGTTACTACACATTATCATTAACTCTTCATGATCCATCATAGATAAATTGCTTATTTCAAATACAACATTTGAGGCAACTTTGAATAATTTCTGTACTAAATAAAGTATGTTTCTCAAACTTAAAAACAAAAAAAGTTCATTCTTTTTTTACCTTCTCCTTTGCCCACATGAAAGAAAAAAAGAAATACTCATTTATCACTCCTTTCCATGTAGGATGAAAGGTGTGTGGTGTATTCCATGTGCTCTCGGCGGCCTGGGATCATCCTGGTCCAGCTGTGCTTCCACAGAACATTCCAGAGCAGTGAGAGCATCCACACGACTGCAGGCCTGGTGGGTGCAAGGGTGACCACACATGAGAAGAGGAGTTACCAGCTCAGTAGATTTTTGCTCCTGATAATTCAGAATGAAGCAACGGTATTGGCAGAATTAATCCACCTCGACTGTGACGAGTCAAAACATGAAAGGTCAGAATACACAATATTTTTGTCTGTTATTTTATAAGTGATCTTGGCTTGAAGTCAATATTTAACTGCCGATATTCCATCCATCCATCCATTTTCTTCCTTTCTTATCCTGTTGAGGGTCGTGGGGGGGGTGGCGCCTATCCCAGCGGCTTTCAAGCGAGGGGCGGGGTTCACCCTGGACAGGTGGCCAGTCAAATTATAGTCAGATTTGTAAACATATTGTAAAAGTACATAAATTGGAAAGTAATTTATGGCGTTTTTGTGTAAATATTGATTCTCAACTATACACAATATATATATATATAGTATATAAAATACACTATATATATGTATATGCAACGAAGAGGTTCAACTGTTATATATATATATATATATATATATATATATATATACACACACAAAACTGAGCTTGGACGAACAGCCATTGGATTGATACTGATTATTTTTCAAAGGCAATGATCTGCTGATAGTTTCGCACGTCGTAGGGAAAAGGCCTCTGTGCGGAAACACTTGAGAAGTCAGCAGAACTCTTTTGAGAAAAGATCCGAAACCCTCCACGGAGATTTTAGTACATTTTGAGTAAGCAACTTTGTGGCAGCAACAAACTTCTTTTGGACAGTCTGACCCTCCCAAGTTCAGGATTCATCCAGACCACAAAGTCTGACAGATGCTGCATGTCTGTATCCAACGTGCCCTGAGGTGACTCCTGTTGTGATTTGGAACCACATAAATAAAACTGATGTGACCAATAACATCCAGTTGATGGGCCCTTAAAGTGGTTGAACTGCTCGCGCTTTTCCTAAGTGGCACTTGCAGTCTACATCATTATCTCATATGTGTGAAAGTAAAATTACTTTTCTTTGTGAATGCTGATTACGACATTGTCATTCGTGTGAGGCCTCCCCCTCCTCCCCTCCTCATCCAGGAAGTACCAGCGCAGTTGTGTTTGTGGTTTATTTGTAAGGAAGCCTTCCAATTAGAGCCACCCTGCATCTGCCAGCCTGTCAGCCACATGGGCACTAAATAATGAGACCTGTCACAAATCAAGTCACCGATCCTATTTTCCAGCTGTCAACGTCTTCATTTATTGCACAGGACATTGCTGTGTGCTGCTTAAGATGAGGAACTTCCGCGTCATTTTCGATGACATTGTTATCCTTTTTTATTTTTTGGAAGCTGTTAAACTTAAACATGCTTGCATGCATTTTCTAAAAAGAAAAGTACAGAAATGTCAGATCAAAGTAAAGTTGCTGTAGGAAGATAGTTGAAATGCCACAAAATTCAAGGTAAACTGGCAAGTTGTGTTTGTCATAACAAAATGAGGAGGATGTATATGAATGACGTGGTAAGAGCAATGGTTGTTAGTAGATTTCAGCACCAGGGACAGCGACAGGGCTGCTCGACTACCGTCAACCTAGAAGTACAAAAGTAAATGTGGACCTTCTCATAGGAGTGAACCACTGTACTCATACTGTCCTGTAAATCCGGCTATAAAAGGGTTTCCATGTGTGGCACCAGCTAGTAATTTCTGTAAAAAAAAAAAAAAAAAAAAGACATGGCAGTTTTGATTATCTAAGTTATTAGTGACTTTATCATCTTGAACCAAAAATGCTTCACAATTTGCTGTAGAACTCAAGCGGGCCGTAAACTGCAAGCCTGGAGTCGTCACCATCACCACCGTTAGAGCAGAGTTTACAGGCGTGCGAGGTGGTAAATCAAGACCGGGAAGTAACTTGGCAAAGCGAAAGGTTTCATTCCTTACGATGTTGCGATGCTGGAAACGCTTTCCCGGGGAGGCTGTGCGTCATGCCACTCTCTATTAGCTGCTATTTTCGTCCTCGCCTGGAAGACATTCATCCACCATCCATGTCCTGACAGCATCCAATAAACCCACCACTCCCATTCATCCCCAACCCAACCTCTCTCTCTCTCTCTCTCTCTCTCTCTCTCTCTCTCTCTCTCTCTCAAGAGCGCATTGGTGACTTAAAAACACCATAAGATAATTGTGTTTGGAGGTTCAAGTGGGGGGGGGGGGGGGTTACGTTGCGAAACATAACATCTGTCCAGCAGAGCGGTCGTCTTTTCTTTTCGAGGCCCCCCGCTCTTCTAATCTATCCGGAACCATTTCTCCAAAGGAAAGGTAAGGTAACGTCCGGGTTTTCCTCTTCCCTAACTGATAACCGTTGAGCGAAATGTCACTGGATTTAAAGCACAGTGGCAGACGCTGATTTACAGGGAGATCAATAATGCAAAACCAGCCCACTGGAAGCGCAGTGTCAGAGCAACGGGGAGCTGAAGCCCGCAGGTCTGGTTCCAGACACGCAGCGCGTCACACTCCGAACCTTCATGCGTCTCTTTCGGGTTTATTTTTCATTCATACCGTGTGTCACTTTTTTTTGTTTTTTATGGGCAGCCGGTATGAATAAAATAAAAACTTCACGGATACAAGCCAGTCTTTCCAAATGTATAAAAATCCAGTTTGGCAACCCCGTCGACCGACAAGTTTGTTTACACGGAATTTATGGAAAATTGACGGAATTTTACGCGCGCAAAGTTGCGAGTAAAGAAAATCGAAGAGGGAGAGAGAGGGAGAGCGCGCAAAAACATGCCTCTTCTTCTAAAGCTGAACCTCAAAAGGTTGGGCCAATAAATCATGAGCTCCTCTGACCAATAACGCCGGCTCCGAGTTCATATGTTGCCAATGATGTAGCAGGTCCTTTGTGCTCCACTGCAACACGCTTCAGCTGGGTAGTGACGGTAGGAGGGAAAATGCTCTTTTTTTTGGATAGATGATAATTTTGAATCTGCACTTTGAAGATCTTAGCAGGAGGGTTTCCAAAAATATGTTTTATTTATTTATTATGAGAGAAAGAAGGGGGGGGGGGGGACGTAGTCAACAGGCAGTTTTATATTCGTTTGCGTCCTATTGAAAACAATAGGTTTTTAAACTGGGAACGTAGAGTGAAATACAGTTATGGATTCCTTAAAATGTTATTTTCTCTTGTAGTGATAACCCTGAAAACATCAAAAATGTTTTATCCAAGTGGTTTAAAACATTTGCAAAATCATTTCTATTTGAAAAAATGTTCTTCCTACATAATTTTTAAAAAAAAGCATTCAGCGTGGTCGATCAGCGTAACTCCTGTGAGTTCTGCACCTTTTCTGTATTCTGAAGCCTCAAATACCTTATTTATTGAAGTTGATGATTTCGTTTATTGATTGATTTGTGTATTTATTTTTTGCATGAAATGATTGCAACATGCTATAAAACCAAGATAAAAATGGTGTGTAAGTTGTCTCACGTCTTCTCTTCCCTCCAGTTCCCTCCATGAGATCCCAGTCCTCGGCGCGCAGCAGCAGCAGCAGCAGCAGCACTTGATCCCGGCAGGAGGAGGACGCGGACAAAGATGGCCATCCACGCGGAGGGGCTCGTGGCTATCGTGCTTTTTTATGTTCTGATTCTTTTCGTTGGTATTTGGGCCGCGTGGAAGAACAAGAACTCCGGGGTTGGTGTGGACCGGAGCGAGAGCATCATGGTCGGGGGCCGGGACATTGGCTTGTTTGTGGGGGGATTCACGATGACCGGTAAGTTGAATCGCTATTTGTTTAAGTTATTTTTTTGTTTGTTTGTTTTTTGCTAAAATGTAACCACGACTTTTGCAAATAAATAAATAAATAAATAAATAAATAAATATCAGCCTTTTACGCACGGACATCATGGACACCACGAATATCATTTATATGCCACAACGGGTACGAAAATGAAGCAGAACCTGAAGTAGGAAGTGTTCTGAATTATTTCAGTTCGGCTGCGTGTTCTGACTTCTGTTTTATGTTGTCATAAAAAAAAACGGCAAGTCTGAGTTCTTGAGGATGCAATTTACTAATGAGTCACGACACAGGAAGTTGAAGTATAAAACATAAAGTTGTATTCCATGTTCCTTGTGATTGTTTGTTTCCAGCTACTTGGGTGGGTGGGGGCTACATCAACGGGACAGCAGAGTACGTCTACCTGCCAGACTTCGGCTTGGCTTGGGCTCAAGCCCCTTTTGGATACGCTCTCAGCCTGGTCGTGGGTAAGAACAAGTACATCTGCACAGGCTGGCTCCTTAATGGAGGTGCTATGAAAGAGATGTGTTCCACAAGGATTTCGTCTGTGTGTAACTACAGGGACGTTAAACATCACCGCGATTAGAACCTCAACTGCAGCATCAAGATAACACATCACTTCACTTCGACCTAAATATGCTTTTCCTACCTCCAAGCTCTCACAGCTCCAGCGATGGGAAGCCAGTAAACACCAACGTAAAAGAGAGCATTGACGGCTTCTGTTGCACCGCAAACTTTTCCAATCAGTCTGCTTCAATAACAGCTGCCATGTCACTTGGTAAAATATCTGATTACTTGAGAACTCTTGTGATGGATTACACGAATGGATCTAATTTGATGTCTGACACACCAACCTGACCGACAGACAAGGGAAAAAGAACACAATTTGAACGCTAGCAGGAATTTAATGGGTGTAAATTTTGCAGGGATGTGCAAAAACATTGGCATTGGCACAATATGTTTATCGGATAAATGTGGACACAAGTTTACCAAAATTGAAAAGCTCAACATGATTCAAATAAAAGGGGACAGCTGTATTGTCTTCATATATCATAGAGCACACACACACACACACACACACACACACACACACACACACACACACACACACACACACACACTAAATTAATCTCCCATGCTCTTTCTCTACTTTACCATAATCTGGCTTCATTCAGGTGGCTTGTTCTTTGCCAAACCCATGCGTTCACGGGGATACGTCACCATGCTGGATCCTTTCCAGCAGCTCTACGGAAAAAGGATGGGAGGTCTGCTCTTCATCCCCGCACTCATGGGAGAAATATTCTGGTCTGCTGCCATTTTATCTGCCCTGGGTAAGTGATTGCTACGTCCCACGGGGGCACTAGAGGAAGCCGTAACGATAAATCTGAATCCGAGATAAATGGAAGAATACGTCTTGTGTACGTCATTTTCTTTTTCTTAAATTTAACTTTTTGCAATGTTGTCAAATCGTGGCCTCACTGACCGCTTTCTCAGAAACCAAAAATCAGTAAATATTGTTGAACAGGTGGAATTAAAAGAAAGGGCGGGGCGGGGGTGTGATGGAGCCATACTCTTCCATCATGGCTCCCATCATTAGATATCATGGTGATTTCACAAGAAGAGAAGACTTTCATGTGAGAATCCAGCGTTGATTTGCACGAGATATGAATTATGACACAGACCCACACACGTGAAGCTCGACAGCCATTCACAAACGAAGCGAGTTGTTGAGAGAACACGGAGGAGACAGAGATGATGATGATGAGTAAAACACAACACGCTAACACAGCACGCTTAACAGAGAGGAGCTCTTAAATGTCAACAGCTTCATTTTTAAAAAAAAAATAGTTTCTCTTCACTTTGATGTCTTTGTGACTGCTCTAAAGTAAGTTTATTGTCCTCAGGAGCCACTCTGAGCGTGATCGTGGACATCAACATCAACATGTCTGTGGTGATCTCAGCGCTGATCGCCATCTTCTACACTCTCGTCGGAGGACTCTACTCCGTTGCATACACAGACGTGGTGCAACTCTTCTGCATCTTTTTGGGTCTGGTGAGTTCCTCTGTAGGATCCACATCAGACGCAGAACATTCAGTCGTGACTAATCGGCGTTTGATTAGTACAGACTGGAGGTCCAAACCAGGGTTGTGAATTTACAGCTCAAAATTCTGACCTAGTGGAGGGTTATTCCCAAACATCTATACGCTGTAAACCCGACAAAACGTATCATGATTAAAATGTTTGAAGTATTCAGGGAAACAATATGATACCCATCATAAAAATGGAATAGAAATGATGTCCTAAAACCTGGAAATAAAAATAAGTAGCTTTAGCATTGATGAGCACCGGATTCCCTCGTCTCAGGGTCTGTTGGGTCTTTGAACAGGTTTTTGGTTAGATGCCTGAAAAAAGAACCGTGGTGAACAATAACTTCATCTGTCTATCTATACACACACGCACACACACACTCACACTGTATACAAAGATATGAAAACCCCATTCGTGTAGGTGGAGGGAGTCATGGTGATGCTAACCTCCAGGCAGGCTGGCTCTATACAGGGAACACATGGTATCTGATCATGTGAGGAAAAAAATGACTTTCCAACCAACACTTTTGGGAAATGATTTTGAGTTCTTGCTACTTTGACCGTAGAAACATATTACACTACCTGATATTAATACTTTCATTCTGATATTCTCCTCACTATTAGTGGATCAGTGTGCCTTTCGCCCTGTCCAATCCTGCCGTGTCAGACATCAGCGTGTCAGCCAAGGAGGCAATCTACCAGTCACCCTGGCTGGGGAAGATAGAGCCTGAAGACAAATGGCTGTGGGCGGATAACTTCTGCTTGCTGGTAAGCCTGAACTTTCATCAGAAGACTCATCCTGGGACTGTATATCAAAGTAAAGTAAATTGTGCGCGCACAAAGCCAGTTAATCTGTCAAAAGTTGCTGCCCGGGGGTTTATGTGAAGCATTTATGGTGTGGTTACATCACGGAGAGACTAGTGATTGTGTGGGAGGTTTCTTCTAAATAAGAATATAGTTTATTATCTCTGCCTGGTCTGCATTGGTGTCTGTATTTACTATGGTGTCTCTGTTTCTAGATGTTGGGGGGGATTCCCTGGCAGGTCTATTTTCAACGGGTTCTTTCTGCCTCTTCAGCTACCTACGCCCAGGTCCTCTCCTTCCTTGCCGCCTTCGGCTGCTTGGTCATGGCCGTCCCCTCGGTCCTCATAGGAGCTATAGGGGCCTCCACAGGTAAATACGCATCCTCATGTCAACTGTTAGACTTAAAGCGCTGCACTTTACCTTTCACTCAGCAAGTTATAATCCTCACTTATTTTATATTTTAAGGCTTTTTTAAAAGCTCGCCAGTGGTACACAATTTTAGCTCATCACACTCCGACACAACATTAAAGTCTTTGCAAGCCTGGGGGATTGACAGTTACGGTAGGTATAAAGTGGATGTCAGCAGCAAGGACTCGCAACTAGCCATCAGGTTTTACTTCCTGTCTGTAAGACCAAATTCGGGGCTGAAAAGAGAGGTTCACATTCCAGGAGCAAGGACCACTGTCTTCCAGTTAAAAAGGAATTTAGGCAAATAATTGTCTCTGCATTGATCAAATAACTCCCTGTCATTTACTTCTGTCTTGACTGTCCTCAAAAGACAAACTGCCAAAATATCCTGATTATTATTCTGTATTTTACAGCAGAGGTACTGCGTGTTCAGAGTGTATCAGATGAAGACAAGCTGCACAAACACAAACACACACGCGCGCGCGCACACAGTAGACACTGATCCATCAGTTATTTGCATAAACAAACACACGCACATTGATTAAGCAGTTAAAGAAACATCACAAGACAACTGAAACATCCAGGAATCTGATCCTTTAATCAAACAGGAAATTCTGATCAAAGGGAACACGAGGTCTTATCGGCTTGTTTACACCACAGTGCCTTTTTTCTTCGTCGTCGTCGTTGTTGTTGTTGTTGTTGTCAGATGTGTAAATGTAGACGATACCGTGTCTGGAGGGTAAACCACGGCAGAAGGATCCTGTCACGACAAGCGTCAGAGAGAACCACCAGACCGTGTAGATTTAGTGAATATTACATCTGAAGAAGAGCTAATTAATCTGGTCCGTCTGAAGCTGTTTCAAGTATAACCAGTGCTAAGCAACCGCTGCTTATTAATATCCAGGGGAGTGAGGAGGAGACCAAGTATACCTCTGTAGCTTGAGGAGAATGAATAAAAACATGGAAAATAGAAAGATGTCAAAGGGTTTGGGAGGAAAAAAAGAGATGGGGGACAATCCTCCACTGAATGGTGGGATGTTGAGAGCAGTGGAGGGAAGAATGGGAGTATATTCACATTCCTACCAGGAGACATGGACTCACACAGCTGCACCTCAACAGCAAAGTCACTGAACACCTCGGCTACAGAATGAGACAAAATCTGCCGTGTGGGGTTTCAGCGACGGATTCATTATTCAGAGTTTTGTTATTGTCCTCTCTTATTCTTTAGTTTACAAGTTTAGTTTTTGTTCATTTTCATTTTTTAACATGTTCACATAATTCTGCAAGTCCTGCCACATCTCTGCATTTTAGCCCACCTTACCTCTCGCACCTCAACAGTTTCAGGTCAACGAATCACTGAATTGTGCAACTTCAAATTATCGTCCATTCCTTGATCATTTTCATTGTACTTAATGATATTTTATCAGTATTTAGTTTCAAAACACTAGTCTTATTTTTGAGGTTGCAAGCATTCAAAGTTATCCACAATATTGCCGAAGTATCAGCTTGAAAAATCTGAATGAAATCAATTACTTTTTTACAATTAATACAATTAATTACTTCCCATCATAGTCTGATTAATCAAAATAGCAGAATGTTTTCTAAATGTGCACTTACAGTTTGGACTGAGTTTGAGGGTTTTCATTACCTTATGTGGTCTTCAGCCTAGTCTTCATATTCTGAGATTCTTCCTCAGTTTCAGATCGTATTAACTGGCCTGTTTTGGTTCTTATACATTACAAATATTTAACACAGGTTTTGTTCTCGGTGAAAATACAGTACAAGTGAACTGAACTATTCGTCAAATTAACAAACGAAATGCAATTTATTTAAAATGCGTTCTTCAACAATGATTCATGCATATCTCTTTGGGCTATTGGTCAAACTAGTCTACTAGCCAAGGAATGTCACATCAAATATACATCAAATGGATGTACATTATCAATAATATCCATGATTTCCAGCATTTTACCTTCTTAAATGTCATTAATCTTTTTCCCTAAGTGACGTTGCACTTTGATACGTGTGGTCAATCATGAAAACTGAAACACTATGCACAGTTCTACCGTTACTCCACTTCTTTTTCCAGACTGGAACCAAACCTCTTACGGGGCCCTCCCCCCAAAGGATAAGGATGAATCTGACATGATTCTTCCAATTGTGCTCCAGCATCTCTGCCCTCCCTACATCTCCTTCTTCGGTCTGGGGGCAGTGTCAGCTGCCGTCATGTCATCAGCAGATTCATCCATTCTCTCGGCAAGCTCCATGTTTGCTAGGAACATCTATCAACTGGCCTTTCGACAGTCGGTAAGAGCGTCATCCGTGACACAACCAACATCTGCACATTTTCAGCAAGCAGTCACAAGCATCAGTCAACGAATGTACTTTATTTCGAATCCAGTGGTTTACAATGGTTCAGTGAGTGTTCCTTTCTTCTTTCCTCTAGGCGTCAGATCGTGAGATTGTTTGGGTGATGCGTCTCACCATCTTTGTATTCGGAGCTCTGGCCACTGCTATGGCCTTGTTAACAGGATCAGTGTATGGCCTGTGGTACCTCAGCTCTGACCTGGTCTATGTCATAATCTTTCCCCAACTTCTTAGTGTCCTTTTTGTCAAAGGCACTAACACCTATGGCTCAGTTGCTGGCTATATCTTTGGTCTTCTGCTGCGAATTGGTGGAGGGGAACCCTACCTCAAACTCCCTCCCTTCATCTACTACCCTGGATGGGTGAACCAGGAGAAGATCCACCACCTCACTGGGGTTGTTGAGTACTTCATCCAGCAGAGGTTCCCGTTCAAGTCTGTGTCCATGGTGGCATCCTTCTTGGCAAACGTGGTCTTTTCTTACTTGACAAAGTACCTATTTGAAAGTGGAATGCTGTCACACAAGTATGACTTCCTTGATGCCGTGGTTTCCAAGCACAGCAAGGAGATCATGGATAAGGCCACACTGGTGACCAACCATGATAATATCATTCTGTCAGAGATAGCACCAGTCAAGCAAGGCTTGGGTGCGTCACTCGCAGGGACGTTCACCAACACAGAGATCCTCAGTGATGATGGACCATCCAGTCCTGAGACTTTTCACGATGAAAACTAGGCAACAAAGGCACAAAAAAACTGGATCAAAAGAAACTGAAGAAGAGGGAATAGTCGAAGAGGGATTGACATTCTTCAGGAAACTTGCTACTGCCACACTGGAAGCCAAAACAAGAGAAATCTGTCATGGCTTCCATGATTCCACAAGTTTGTTTTTATGCTGATGACCTAGGTGTTTCTCAAAGTCAAGGATGCACCCTTGGTAGGACAAGATCTGGCCAAGTTGTGTCCTCAGGAGGCTTGGATAGAAACCTTAGAACCTCAGAGGGAAGAGTCCAGGAAGTGCAGGATTTACCAACGTACTTTGTACCGTAGAGGAAGACATTAGAAAGCTTGTGTCAACCACAGACCTTATTTCAGACATTTAACCGAAAATCTTCTGAATTTGAGATGAGGGAACCAGATGTTATACAATGCTAACTTATTTTTCTGGGTTTTAGGACTAATTTCTACACCTCTCTATTCAGAATTAAAAGACTTATGTCTCAACCAGAAAAATATTAAAACTGGATAATTTGCTGTGATAGTGGAATGTTATTGCACTTGTTGTTTTTTTTCCAGCCCATTTTTAAAAGACGTGCAGACAAGGACAGGGATACACATAAGCGTCTTTAAATTTTCTCTGAATGAAGGACTTAGTCCTTGGTCGGATCCCATACAATGAAACAGTCCATCTGGATTCAGTGTCGTTTAAGAAGTATAGCCTTTAAAGATCATATCTTGACTTTGAGAAGTACCTGATACCTCCTTCTTGTTGGTGATTCCCTGCCTGGAACCAGGAAGTTGACCGTGAATCAGCTGTGTTGAGCATACCATTCTGAGTCTTGTGTTTGTTTTATTGTTTTTAATCATGACAGTAAATTTCTGTAAAGGAAAAATCCAACTACAATCATATTTAAGTGCTGCTACAGTGATTGCAGGGACGTTCAAGGGACAACAATGCTAGGATACATATAACGGGGAGAGGAAGTTTGCTGTTAAGAGAATAGTGCAATATCTCAACAAGGAGTTGCGTCCGTCTGCACAGCGGTGTGCGTATGTGTGTTCATCTACATGCATATAAGAATACCTGGTGACACAGAGGCATCCGCTGAATCCACCACAAACTTTTCCTGAGTTGGAGCTTCATTTGCGTAGAGACCATTTATGAATAGAGCAATAATATTTTTAGAATCTATGTTGTACAGAGATGCATTGTAATAAGTGTGCAAGTTATTGCCCTGTAACACTCAAGACAAATTCCATGTCAAGAGGACAAACAGAGTAGGACCTGTCAGTCACTATCTTTTGGAATGCTAACTGCAAAGGTTAAAAAAGAACTTTCTCCACAATATCCACCTTTTGCAAATACAGTAGGCTATGCTTGAAGAAATGGTTACACTTTCTTTTTTTGTTTTTTGTTTTACTTTTTGGGGTCGTAAGTTGAAAAAATGAATAAATAATGACCTTTATCCTGCTGACAGAGCAACATCCATTTGTGTTTCAGAGGACCAGATGAATGTAAGCCAACATATTTGCTAGACTCACAGATCAGTTTCTAAATGCTTCGCTTGAGAAGACTGATCGTATTGTCTGAGTTCTGTCACTAAAGGTTGGTGGTAAGAGTTTTGAACGTCTTCAGGGCAGCATTTTGGTGACGTGCACCAGCAGTTGTGTACCTAAAAAGTGACACATTTGGGCCCCATCAACCATTTAATATTCCATTATATTTTGAGGCCCCTGTAAGTGATGAGTCCGTAGAATTGTTTCCCTCCATTATGTTTTGTAGTCCCTCATCCTAGAACCCTTTATGGAATCCAGACTCTAAAGTAGGGGACCACTGATGTAGAGTATGTCCTCACGGCAGCTTTTGCAATGCCTGTGTGTGTGTGTGTGTGTGTGTGCATGTGTGCGTGCGTGGGCTCATTCCCACCGTGGGGTCCAAAGTGCTTTGTGGGGAAGAATTCTGAGCCGAAGTGGCTTTCTGAGAATCAAAACAAGTGAAGGTCAGGGTTAGAATTAGGCTTGGGTCTGATTTAGGGTTAGTGTTTATTTTTTATGGTTAAGTTTAGGGCACGGGGTGCGTCCTCCGGCGTGCGTGTGTGCATTCATGGGCTGTGGCCAAATGCAATTTTTAAAGTTTTGGTTAAGGTTAAGCATGAATTGGTTGGGGTTAGGATTGTGGGTTAGGCTGTCCACTATGAATGTAAGTCAAAGCAACATCCTAACAAGAATATCTTGTGTGTGTGCTTGTGTGTGTGTGTGTGTGTGTGTGTGTGTCTCAGTGATAGTTTGCTTTATTGAGCGGCCAGCCACAGCAGGTTAGCAGAGACAGGAAATGATTGTTCCTCCCAGGATTGTGTCAGTAGCACCAGTCATTATCGATCCAACCCCCAGTCGACTATCCCTCTGGACATTTGATGAATGCTGCAAAAAGGTTAGGACGTAAGGTTTATAAAGGTTCGTTTTTATGGTTCATGCAGTGATGAAAGTTAAGATGTGCTACTTCTTAAGCCTCCTAGAAGATAAATTCCTTGATATCAGTCCTTACAACTACCACATAGACAGCAGCCCTGGAGGAAGGAACAACTGCAGTGATTGTTGGCATTAAATGTTTGTCCTGTTGACTTCTTGGTGTTTATCTCCTGTTAATGTTGTTGCGCTGTGTTGTATGACTCTGTATGGACTCGCCTTAACTGATAATAAGTCTGCGATCGAAAATGACTGAGTTAGAAACACTCTGAGAGAGTGACTTTTCAGTCAGGGTGGCAGGAAGCAGTCAGTAACACGACTCCAGTGTAGGGGTGTCACTCATGTGGTTCTAAATCAAACACTGATGGCGGAATCTTGACTTTGACTCCACCCCACCTTTGTACAACAGGCTTCATGTACTTTCATGCTTCAAAAAGGAGAAACTTCAAATGAGACACAGCTGGATCCAACTTTGGTGACTAAGGTCCATGTAAGAAAATGTTTTCCACTGTGTTCAACAGTTTGCAAAAAAGCCTTGGATCTGTTTAGTCCCATGACGTTGCTCTCAGCAAATAGGGAGCGGCTTAACGCCTGGTGGTGAAATTCAGTATCCCACTCCAATCCAGTGTTTGGTTTAATTTTTACATTTGACCAGCCCGACAGTCGAAGCAGGCACGACCTGTTAAACGCAATCGTGGTTTTAGAGAATCGTGACACCCCAACTGAAGCTGATCCTGATCCTGTCTCATCACAATAACAGTTGTGGGATTGACGTCATGCCACCACGTTGACCTCAAAGTAAACGAGGTGGAATTCAGTTGGATGCTATGCAAAGTGTCAGGCAATCTCATTGGACTTAAATGTGAATGTAAAACTTCTTCCTCGTCAGATAGAATGAGTTGTAGCTTAGGTTCATACACAAACCTCAACAAACAAAGACAAGTAGCATTTGTGGCTCTATGTAAATTGCAATGATGCTGTATTTTTGTGTGATTAATGTATACCAAAAAAAAAAAAAAAAAAAAAGGAGGTCAATCTTCTTTTAAATGCGAGATTGAAAAGTATATTTGTCGACTGTGGAATTAGATATTTATTTATTCATGCTGTGTGTGTATAGGAGTAGTTGTGAACATGTGTGAGGTCAGTTTAATAAATTATATTATTAAGCAGACTCACAATTTGGTTTTCTCTCTTCGTATGTGCACAGTAGAACATGTCTTCTTTTATTTAAATACATTGAGGCATTATTTTTTAATGTTTTCTAGATCTATCGTACCTGTTGTCAGCAGTACATTTGATTGGGTGAGTCTTGATTGTTCCATATAGGCGCCTCTATCACTTGTGCATTTCAGTCTTGATAAATTCAAGCGGAACAATTGTGTTATATTTCAATCTCTTAAAAAAAAAAAGGAGGCGTGATCTCACAACCCTCTCAAGATGGTAGGTGAAACCTCAGGTATGAACCCAAAACAGCACCTGACTAAAGGCTTTCAGTGAGCTATGGGAGACCGAGGCAATGAAAGGAAAGTTATTAGTGTAACTGTCAAAAAAAAAAACATGCCACGCTGTCAGCGGCTCTGGCTGCGGGTGACAGACATGAAATTGCCCAAGTATCATTAGAATAACACGCTTAAAGCAGCGTGTGATAAGCGTGTTACAACTAATATCCCAATAGCACTGCTCACAAGAAGCCTCAAGTAGTCAACCATGTTTCCAGCGATTAAAATGAAGCTGTCAATCAAACAAGACGCAGACACGCACCTCCAGCAGGCTGAGAGTGTCACACCACGGTGAAGTCAAGTTGGGTTTTTGTCCTGTCTCCATGTTGTGTCTTGTCCTTCCCTGTTTTATTTTGAAATCTAACTGCTCTCGTTTCAGGTCACTTGCCCTCCCTCATGTGTCTTGGTCTGATTGCTAAGTGTTTCCACCTGTTCCCCATAACCTTGTGTCTATATATTGTCCGCGTCTCCCTTTGTCTTGTGCCAGTGTCCATGTGTGTTCACCCCAGCCTTGATTGGTGTTTTCCGTCCTCCAAGTGAGAGATTTTTTTAAGTTTTTATTGCTTTCTGTTTCCTCCACAAGGAGTGATCTTTAGTTTCCTTACCTTTTCATAACCTAGTGCCTCCCATTATTTAGGAGTGTTTCTGTTGTTTATGCTTCTTACTTTGACTTCTTGTTTCCTCCATAGTTGGAATGATTTTCATTTATTGATTAACCTTCAATAGCCTATTAAGTTTGTTCCTCCTTTCAGTGGAGTGAGTTTTTTTTTTTTTTAATTTGTGGTATTTGTCATAGCCATGCCTCTTTCCATACGGAAGAGGGGTGAGCCTATAAGAAAGGTTCAGAGTCTATTTTCTTCACCTCAAACTGGGAGTTGCCTGGAAACCTTCAGAAAGCTCTCACTGAATCACCTGAAGCCTGTGTCCTGTGTCCAAGCCTGGTTGTGACAGAACACACTGGCACCAGACAAAGGGAGACGAGATAGAGATACAAGGTAATGGGCAACAGGTGGAAACACTTAGCAATCAGACCAAGACATATGAGGAAAAGCAAGTGCCCTGAAATGAGAGGAGAGTTAAATTTCAAAATAAAAAAGGAAATGACAAGACACAACATGGAGACAGGACAAAAGCCCAACTTGACTTCACTGCAGTGTGACAGAGGAAAGGGAGCATTTCTGACCCTTTTTAAATTTTATATTAGGGTGATTTTTTTGTTTTAATACTATGGTATTAAAAAAAAAACTTAAATGCTTACTTGAAAATGTACTTTAAAAAAAGTGTCTCACTGCTAGCCGTCTTACTTCCAGAGCCTCTCAGCCAACAACTACATCATATAGGCTAGCTTTGCTGGTTGTGTGCACACAGTGTGAGATATTAATGTTAAAACTATTTTCAATTATTAATTAAAAAAAAAATAAAGAGCCCCTTATGTGTCATTGGCCCCTACATAATCTTCTAAAAAACACAAGGTTGGATTGGCTATGTCTGATATGTTTATCGCCATAATCCCCTGGTTGAACTCTCAGTAGGTTGATGAAACGTTGTATCCATATTCCGTTTTTCATGTATGAGTGCGTCTCCGTGAGCCTGAAGCACAGCTGCAGGCTTTGCGACTCACACTTGGTCCTCACTGCTGCTTCCTCCGAGTTTAAAATGACAGCGAATTCCCCGAACGTCATCAGCAGCGTTCGCAGTACTGTACACACAAGCAAACATTCAGCCCTGCAGCACAGCTCATGACTAATTCTCTCTTAAATGACCAGAGATTGAGAGGACAGTTGGAAGCGCTGATGAAAAGAAACTCCATACTTGAGGATTCCTCTTAAATCTTTAATAACCGATTTGATATTATTGTACATTTTGAAAGCTTTGAGCTTTGTAGGATTGTAACCTTCGCTTCTCAGTAGCAACAACGTGCGACGGAAGAGTGAGATCAGGTAGAACCTTCAAAATACATGAAAAGTGCCTCCATTTTCTGATGGCTGTTTAATCATGGTTGATGCGGCATCATTTTTTAATTCCCCCCCCCCCCCATAAGATAGAATTTTACTGAGAGAAAGAAAAGAGACGCATAAAAATGGCAACAAAGAAATACTGACGAGAAGACAATAAGGCAACGATGACTAACAGGACATTAAATTAACAGAAGAACAAAGGTTAGCTAAAGAGAGGAGAGAGAGATGATGTAATTTACAGCAATAAATCTTGGCCCATTTAATGTTTTTTCAATAAGGGCAGCGTATAAAGGCCAGCCTGGAAAACAGTCGTCGTCATTATTCACTTTAAGCTAAGTGCTCCACTTCTCAGGAACGAGGGGAAAATGAGGGAGGGGCTCCAGCCACCCCCCCCCACCCCCACCCATGCACGATGAAGTGCTAAGAGAAGAAAGCTGTTAACCTTGCGTTCCTTTTGAAGACCGTGTGAGTTACCAAGTAGGCTTGTCCATCTGTGACTGACTCAGAACGTCCTGGGTCAAAGTTCAGGTTCTCTCCATTCTGAAACAATAGTTTGTCACGGGACATCAGCAGCTGGTGAGAGGTGAAGCAAGCTAACGCTAGCAGTCTCTAGTGGGGAGTTTTAGCTAAATGAGGATTCGCTTTGTCCTAAAGCAAATTACAGTTAATTATCTCATGTTTAACTACCAGAGAGACATCTGAGCTTGCAGGGAATTTAGGCTCTGTGGTCCCTTAAAGCCGCACCGTTCGATGCTGAATGGTTAACGTGCTGCGAACGTGCACTGACATCCTCATTAAGCTTGCGATGTTCTTGTGTTTCTGCTTGTCTGTCGTCAAACAACTGGTATTCATAGTTTACACAAATATGTATTCCTATCCCACAGCCTTCTACAGCTGGTTTTATTTAGGCCGGCAACCCTGCGGACAGGAACATAAGTTACGGGAGGATTTATGGCAGCGGTTGCAGGAGGTGTGTTAGAGCTGTGGAACAAACAGACTGGCGACGTGTATCACGTAGTAAACACACTGTTCTACTCTGTGTACCAACTCTACATGTATTAGCTGAAGTGGTCGTGGAGGCAATATTTCATTCCCTCTTTATGAATAATTTATCGCCGAAACAGGCGACACACACAAAATTTAGTTACTGAAAGGAAAAATGAACAGAACAATGTTGTTGAGACCGAA